>NC_080377.1:100177831-100495277 GCF_014773155.1 Arachis stenosperma | reverse complement strand
TCACATAGCTTGTTGATCTCTATCAATCTGCTATTGGAACAATGATCTGCTAAGGCTTGGCTGGCCATTGGCCATGTCTAGTGTTTTGGACGAAGCTTTCTTTGAAAGCTTGGCTGGCTGTGAAGCCATGTCTAATTCCTGGACCGGAGTCTTAGACTAGCATTGCAATGATTCCTGGAAATTCAAATTGAGAATTCTGAACCTTTATTTTCTATTTCATATAATTTTCGAAAAAAAGCACAAAAAAAAAATTACAAATCATAAAAACCAAAAATATTTCATGTTTCTAGTTTGTCTAGTGTCTAATCTTAAGTTTGGTGTTTGCATGCCTTGTTTATTGATCTTGGTTCTATTTTCAAGTCATAGTGCAGGGGACTGAAGATTCAGAACATGCAGCAGAGGAATTACACAGAAAAACTGGGCGTTCAAAACGCCCAGTGAAGAAGACGACTGGCGTTTAAACGCCAGCCAGGGTACCTGGTTGGGCGTTTAACGCCCAAAAAGGTGCATTTTGGGCGTTAAACGCAGAATGGATACCATTCTGGGCGTTTAACGCCAGGATGGTGCTAGGGGAAGATTTTGTTTTCAAATCAAATTTTTTTTCAAGTTTTCAAAGTTTTTCAAAATCAAATCTTTCCAAATCATATCTTTTCAATCAAATTTTCAAAATTTATTTCTTTCCTTTTCAAAGATACTTACTAACAATTAATGATTTGATTGAACATCTCAAGTATATTGCCTTTTCTGTTGAGAAAGGTTAATGTTTGAATCATATCTTTCTTGTTAGGCAAGTAATTAATCAAATCTTTTTAAAATTGTTTTCAAATCAAATCTTTTTAAAATTGTTTTCAAATCATATCTTCTCAATCACATCTTTTTCAAAATAAGTTTTCAATCAAATCTTTTTAATTTCTAATTTCAAAATCTTTTTCAAAAATCACTTGATTTCTTTTCCACTTTGAATTTTCAAAAATTATCAATCAATTTTTCAAAATGTTTTTGACATCTTTTTAATTAATTTTCGAAAATTCTCTTCCCTTCTTCCCACATCCTTCTATTTATGGAGTACTACTCAAGTTCGAATTCTCCTTCTTCTTTCTTCTATTTGTCTTTTCCTCTGACACCTCAAGGAATCTCTATACTGTGACATAGAGGATTCCACATTTTCTTGTTCTCTTCTCTTTCATATGAGCAGGAGCAGAGACAAAGGCATTCTTGTTGAAGCTGACCCTGAACCTGAAAGGACCTTGAAACGAAAGCTAAGAGAAGCTAAGGCACAATTCTCTGTAGAGGACCTGACCGAATTCTTCAAAGAAGAACCCATGGCAGCCAAAAACAACAACAATGCCAACAATGCAAGGAAGGTGCTGGGTGACTTTACTGCACCTACTCCCGACTTCTATGGGAGAAGCATCTCTATCCCTGCCATTGGAGCAAACAACTTTGAGCTTAAGCCTCAATTAGTTTCTCTAATGCAATAGAATTGCAAGTTCCATGGACTTCCATTGGAAGATCCTCATCAGTTTTTAGCTGAATTCTTGCAAATCTGTGACACAGTCAAGACTAATGGGGTTGACCCTGAGGTCTACAGACTGATGCTGTTCTCTTTTGCTGTAAGAGACAGAGCTAGAATATGGTTGGACTCTCAACCTAAAGAAAGCCTGGACTCTTGGGAAAAGCTAGTCAATGCCTTCTTGGCAAAGTTCTTTCCACCTCAAAAATTGAGTAAGCTTAGAGTGGAGTCCAACCTTCAGACAGAAGGATGGTGAATCCCCTATATGAAGCTTGGGAAAGATACAACAATTAATCAGAAAGTGTCCCTCAGACATGCTTTCTGAATGGAGCATCATAGGTATTTTCTATGATGGTCTCTCTGAACTATCCAAGATGTCTTGGATAGCTCTGCTGGAGGATCTTCATCTGAAGAAGACGCCTACAGAAGCTCAAGAACTAATTGAAATGGTTGCAAAACCAATTCATGTACACTTCTAAAAGAAATCCTGTGAACAATGGGACTGGTCAGAAGAAAGGAGTTCTTGAGATTGATACTCTGAATGCCATTCTGGCTCAGAACAAGATATTGACTCAACAAGTCAATTGATTTCTCAAGTCTGTGGAATGCAAATGCACCAAGCAGTACTAAGGATGCTTCATCTGAGGAAGAAGCCTATGATCCTGAGAACCCTTCAATGGAAGAGGTGAATTACCTAGGAGAACCCTATGGAAACACCTATAATTATTCATGGAGAAATCACCCAAATTTCTCATGGAAGAATCAAGAGAAACCTCAACAAGGTTTCAACAATAATGGTGGAAGAAACAGGTTTAGCAATGGCAAGCCTTTCCCATCATCTTCTCAGCAACAGACAGAGAACTCTAAGCAGAACCCCTCTGACTTAGCAACCATGGTCTCTGATCTAATCAAAACCACTCAAAGTTTCATGACTGAAACAAGGTCCTCCATTAGGAATTTGGAGGCACAAGTGGGACAGCTGAGTAAGAAAATTACTGAACTCCCTCCAAGTACTCTTCCAAGCAATACAGAAGAAAATCCAAAAGGAGAGTGCAAAGCCATAACCATGGCCGAATCTAGAGAGGGAAGAGAGAAAGTGGACGCCACTGAGGAAGGCCTCAATGGGCATGCACTGACCTCCAATGCGTTCCCCAATAAGGAACCATGGGAATCTGAGGCTCAAAATGAGACCATAGAGATTCCACTGAACTTACTTCTGCCTTTCATGAGCTCTGATGAGTATTCTTCCTCTGAAGAGGATGAGTATGTCACTGAAGAGCAAGTTGCTAAATACCTTGGAGCAATCATGAAGTTAAATGACAAGTTATTTGGAAATGAGACGTGGGAGACTGAACCTCCTTTGCTCACCAAAGAACTGGATGACTTGTTTAGGCAGAAATTACCTCAAAAGAGACAAGATCCTGGGAAGTTTTCCATACCTTGTACCATAGGCACCATGACCTTCAAGAAGGCCCTGTGTGACTTAGGGTCAAGTGTGAACCTCATGCCTCTCTCTGTAATGGAGAAGCTAGGGATCTTTGAGGTACAAGCTGCAAGAATCTCACTGGAGATGGCAGACAATTCAAGAAAACAAGCTCATGGACTTGTAGAGAATGTTTTGGTAAAAGTTGAAGACCATTACATCCCTACTGATTTCATAGTCCTAGAGACTGGGAAGTGCATGGATGAATCCATCCTTGGCAGACCCTTCCTAGCCACAGCAAAGGCTGTGATTGATGTTGATGGAGGAGAACTGATCATTCAAGTGAATGAAGAATCCTTTGTGTTTAAGGCTCAAGGATACCCCTCTGTCATCATGGAGAAGAAGCATGAAGAGCTTCTCTCAAATCAGAGACAAACAGAGCCCCCACAGTCAAACTCTAAGTTTGGTGTTGGGAGGCCACAACCAAACTCTAAGTTTGGTGTTGAACCCCCACATTCAAACTCTAAGTTTGGTGTTGGGAGGTTCCAACATTGCTCTGAGTATCTGTGAGGCTCCATGAGAGCCCTCTGTCAAGCTACTGACATTAAAGAAGCGCTTATTGGGAGGCAACCCAATGTTATATTTTGTATATTTTCCTTTGTTATTTTATGTTTTTTGTAGGTTGATGATCATAAGAAGTCACAAAATCCATTGAAAAAGCAAAAACAGAATGAAAAACAGAAAGAAAAATAGCACACCCTGGAGGAAGAATTCACTGGCGTTTAAACGCCAGTGAGGCTAGCAGTTGGGCGTTTAACGCCCAGTCTGGCACCCTTCTGGGCGTTTAACGCCAGAAAGGGGCACCAGACTGGCGTTAAACGCCAGAAAAGGGCAAGAACCTGGCGTTAAACGCCAGGAATGGGCACCAGCCCGGCGTTTAACGCCAGAAATGCCTCAAAACGTGATTTTGAGTGCCAATTGGTGCAGGGATGACTTTTCCTTGACACCTCAGGATTTGTGGACCCCACAGGACCCCCACCAACCCCACCACCACTCTCTCTCTTCTTCCCCCATTCACCAATCACCTCATTACCTCTTCCCCAAAACCCCTTCACCTATCAAATCACATCTTTCCCTTCACCACTCACATCCATCCTTCATAAAACCCCACCAACCTCACCCTTCAAATTCAAACCACTTTCCCTCCCAAAACCCCCATAATGGCCGAACCATATCACCCCCTCTCTCCTAAATACCCTTCTTCATCCCTTCATTTTCACACAACCTAACCACCACTTCTCCCCCTCCTTGGCCGAACACAAAGCCACTCCCTTTTCTCCTCATTTCTTCTTCTTCTACTCTCTTCTTTCTTCTTTTGCTCGAGGACGAGCAAACATTTTAAGTTTGGTGTGGTAAAAGCGTGCTTTTTCATTTTTCCATAACCATTTATGGCATCCAAGGCCGGAGAAACCTCTAGAAAGAGGAAAGGGAAGGCAAAAGCTTCCACCTCCGAGTCATGGGAGATGGATAGATTCATCTCAAGGGTGCATCAAGACCACTTCTATGAAGTTGTGGCCTTGAAAAAGGTGATCCCCGAGGTCCCCTTTTCACTCAAAAAGGGTGAATATCCGGAGATCCGCCATGAGATCCGAAGAAGAGGTTGGGAAGTTCTCACCAACCCCATTCAACAAGTCGGAATCTTGGTGGTTCAAGAGTTCTATGCCAATGCATGGATCACCAAGAACCATGATCAAAGTGTGAACCCGGATCCTAAGAATTATCTTACTATGGTTCGGGGGAAATACTTGGATTTCAGTCCGAAAAATGTAAGGTTAGCATTCAACTTGCCCATGATGCAAGGAGATGAGCATCCTTACACTAGAAGGGTCAACTTTGATCAAAGGTTGGACCAAGTCCTCACAGTTATATGTGAAGAGGGCGCACAATGGAAGAGAGATTCAAGAGGGAAGCCGGTTCAATTGAGAAGGCAAGACCTCAAGCCCGTGGCTAGAGGATGGTTGGAGTTTATCCAACGCTCAATCATTCCCACTAGCAACCGGTATGAAGTTACTCTAGACCGGGCCATCATGATTCATAGCATCATGATTGGAGAAGAAGTAGAAGTTCATGAGGTCATAGCCCAAGAACTCTACAAAGTGGCGGATAAGTCTTCCACCTTGGCAAGGCTAGCCTTTCCTCATCTCATTTGTCACCTCTGTTATTCAGTTGGAGTTGACATAGAAGGAGATATCCCCATTGATGAGGACAAGCCCATCACCAAGAAAAGGATGGAGCATACAAGAGACCCTACTCATCATGAGATCCCTGAGATACCTCAAGGGATGCACTTTCCTCCACAAGACTATTGGGAGCAACTAAACACCTCCCTAGGAGAATTGAGTTCCAACATGGGACAACTAAGGGTGGAGCACCAAGAACACTCCATTCTCCTCCATGAAATTAGAGAAGATCAAAGAATCATGAGAGAGGAGCAACAAAGACAAGGAAGAGACATTGAGGAGCTCAAGCACTCCATAAGACCTTCAAGAGGAAGAACAAGCCGCCATCACTAAGGTGGACCCGTTCTTTAATCTCCTTGTTCTTTATTTTTCTGTTTTTCGAATTTTTATGCTTATGTTTGTCCATGTTTGTGTCTTGTGATCATTAGTGTCTTAGTGTCTATGCCTTAAAGTTATGAATGTCCTATGAATCCATCACCTTTCTTAAATGAAAACTGTTTTTATCACAAAAGAACAAGAAGTACAGGATTTCGAATTCATCTTTAAAACTAGCTTAATTAGTTTGATGTGGTGACAATACTTTTTGTTTTCTGAATGTATGCTTGAACAGTGCATATGTCTTTTGAATTTGTTGTTCATGAATGTTAAAATTGTTGGCTCTTAAAAGAATGATGAAAAAGGAGACATGTTACTGAGGATCTGAAAAATCATAAAAATGATTCTTGAAGCAAGAAAAAGCAGTGAATACAAAAAAAAAAGAGAAAGCAAGCGAAAAAAAAAAACCGGAAAAAAAAGAGAAGAAGAAAAGAAAGAAAGAAAGAAATAAAGTTGTGATCCAAGGCAATAAGAGTGTGCTTAAGAACCCTGGACACCTCTAATTGGGGACTCTAGCAAAGCTGAGTCACAATCTGAAAAGGTTCACCCAATTATGTGTCTGTGGCATGTATGTATCCGGTGGTAATACTGGAAGACAGAGTGCTTTGGGCCACGGCCAAGACTCAATAAGTAGCTGTGTTCAAGAATCATCATACTTAACTAGGAGAATCAATAACACTATCTGGATTGATGAGCGGATAATTTGTATACTTTTTGGCATTGTTTTTAGTATGTTTTTGATATGATATAGTTAGTTTTTAGTATATTTTTATTAGTTTTTAATTAAAAATCACTTTTCTGGACTTTACTATGAGTTTGTGTGTTTTTTCTGTGATTTCAGGTATTTTCTGGCTGAAATTGAGGGACCTGAGCAAAAATCTGATCCAGAGACCAAAAAGGACTGCAGATGCTGTTGGATTCTGACCTCCCTGCATTCGAAGCGGATTTTCTGGAGCTACAGAAGCCCAATTGGCGCGCTCTCAACGGCGTTGGAAAGTAGACATCCTGGGCTTTCCAGCAATATATAATAGTCCATACTTTGCCCAAGATTTGATGGCCCAAACCGGCGTTCAAAGTCACCTCAAGAAATTCCAGCGTTAAACGCCGGAACTGGCACCTAATTGGGAGTTAAACGCCCAAACTGGCACTAAAGCTGGCGTTTAACTCCAAGGGGAGTCTCTACACGAAATTGCTTCATTGCTCAGCCCAAGCACACACCAAGTGGGCCCGGAAGAGGATTTTTATGTCATTTACTCATTTCTGTACACCCTAGGCTACTAGTTTCTTATAAGTAGGACCTTTTACTATTGTATAGAAAATCTTTTTGATCACTTTTAGATCTCTAGATCATCTTTGGACATTTTAGTTCTTAGATCATTGGGAGGCTGGCCATTCGGCCATGCCTAGACCTTATGCTTATGTATTTCAATGGTGGAGTTTCTACACACCATAGATTAAGGTGTGGAGCTCTGCTGTACCTCGAGTATTAATGCAATTACTATTGTTCTTCCATTCAATTCCACTTGTTCTTTTACCAAGATATCACTTGTTCTTCAACATGATGAAGGTGATGATTGACGCCCATCACCATTCTCACTCATGAACAAGGTGACTGACAACCATTCTTGTTCTACACGCATTTGAGGCTTAGTGAATATCTCTTGGATTTCTGATTGCACGATGCATGGTTGATCGCCTGACAACCGAGTGCTCGCCTGACAAACGAGCCAGCCATTCCGTGAGATCAGAGTCTTCGTGGTATAGGCAAGAACTGATGGCAGCATTCAAGAGAATCCGGAAGGTCTAACCTTGTCTGTGGTATTCTGAGTAGGATTCAATGATTGAATGACTGTGACGTGCTTCAAACCTGTAACCTACTGGGCGTTAGTGACAGACGCAAAAGAGTTATTCTATTCCGGTAGGGGAGGGAACCAAACCGGTGATTGGCAGCACTGTGACAGAGTGTGTGCATTAGCTTTCACTGCGCGGATGGGAGGTAGCTGCTGACAACAGTGAAACCCTACACGAGCTTGCCATGGAAAGGAGTAAGAAGGGTTGGATGAAGACAGTAGGAAAGCAGAGAGACGGAAGGGAAGGCATCTTCATGCGCTTATCCGAAGTTCCTACCAATGAATTACATAAGTATCACTATCTTTATCTTTTATGTTATTTTCGTTCATCACCATATATCTGAGTTTGCCTGACTAAGATTTACAGATGACCATAGCTTGCTTCAATACTAACAATCTCCGTGGGATCGACCCTTACTCACGTAAGGTTTATTACTTGGACGACCCAGTGCACTTGCTGGTTAGTTGTGCGAAGTTGTGTAATGCCATGGTATTGAGCGCACCAAGTTTTTGGAGCCATTACCAGGGATTATGAGAGTTGTGAAAAAGTATAGTTCACAATTTCGCGCACCAAGTTTTTGGCGCCGTTGCCAGGGATTGTTCTAGTTTTGAGCAAGCCTTTGGTAACATCAGTGCCAAGATCCGGCAACAACATCAATTTTTTGGTGTTATTGCCCGGGATTGTTCAGGCTGGACAACTGACGGTTCATCTTGTTGCGTAGATTAGGTATTTTTTTCGAAATTCTTGAAGATGAATTCTAGAGTTTCATGATGATTTGTTGAAATCTGGCTGGCTGAGAAGCCATGTCTAATCTGATTGGACCGAGGTTTCAACTTATCACCACAAGAGCTTGTTGATTTCGTATCAATATTGCTTTTGGAGCAGTGATTTGCTAAGGCTTGGCTGACCTTTGGTCATGTCTAGTGTTTTGGACCGAAGCTTTCTTTGGAAGCTTGGCTGGCTGTGAAGCCATGTCTAATTCCTGGACCGGAGTCTTAGACTAGCATTGCACTGATTCCTGGAATTCTCATTAAGAATTTTGATACCTTCTTTTTCTATTTAATTTTCGAAAAACACAAAAAAATTGCAAAATCATAAAAACCCAAAAATATTTGATGTTTCTTGTTTGAGTGTAGAGTCTCATCTTAAGTTTGGTGTCAAATGCATGTTTTTGTTATATTTTTCGAATTCATGCATATAGTTCTTTGTTTTGATCTTTGAATTCTTTTGGCTTGAGTGTTTCTGTGTCTCATATGCATTTTCAGTTCATTAGTGTCAGTAGTATACAAACTGCTAAGTTTGGTGTCTTGCATGCATTGTTATTTGATTCTTGTTGCATTTTAATTATTAAAAATCCAAAAATATTTTTAATTTGTGTCTTTTCAAGTCAATGATACAAGGGATTGAAGATTCAGAACACACTGCAGAGGAATTATACAGAAAAAGCTGAGCATTCAAAAATGCCCAGTGAAGAAGGCAGACTGGCGTTTAAACGCCAGCCAGGGTACCTGGTTGGGCGTTTAACGCCCAAAAAGGTAGCATTTTGGGCGTTAAACGCCATAATGTATACCATTCTGGGCGTTTAACGCCAGGATGGTGCTAGGGGGAAGATTTTGTTTTCAAATCAATTTTTTCAAGTTTTTCAAAACCAAATCTTTTTCAAATCATATCTTTTCAATCAAATGTTTTCAAAATCAATTTCTTTCCTTTTTCAAAGATACTTCCTAACAATTAATGATTTGATTGAACATCTCAAATTCATTACCTTTTCTGTTGAGAAAGGTTTTATGTTTGAATCATATCTTTTCTTGTTAGGCAAGTCATTAATTTTTTAAATCATATCTTTTCAAATTGTTTTCAAATCATATCTTTTAAAATTGTTTTCAAATCATATCTTCTCAATCACATCTTTTTAAAACCATAACTTTTCAATCAAATCTTTTTAAACACATCTTTTTCAAAATAGTTTCCAATCAAATCTTTTTAACTTCTAATCTCAAAATCTTTTTCAAAAAAACACTTGATTTCTTTTTCACTTTTAATTTTCGAAAATTATCAATCAAATTTTCAAAATGTTTTCAAAATCTTTTGATTGAATTTTCGAAAATTCTCTTCCCTCCTTCTCACATCCTTCTATTTATGGAGTACCACTCCTTCTAAATGCACGATTCGAACCTTATCCCATTAAAGTTCGAATTCTTCTTCTCCTTCTTCTTTCTATTTCTCTTTTCCTCTGACATTTCAAGGAATCTCTATACTGTGACATAGAGGATTCCACATTTTCTTTTTCTCTTCTCTTTCATATGAGCAGGAGCAGAGACAAAGGCATTCTTGTTGAAGCTGATCCTGAACCCGAAAGGACCTTGAAGAGAAAGCTAAGAGAAGCCAAAGCACAACTCTCTTTAGAGGACCTGACCGAATTCTTCAAAGAAGAAGAACCCATGGCAGCCGAAAACAACAACAATGCCAACAATGCAAGGAAGGTGCTGGGTGACTTTACTGCACCTACTCCCGACTTCTATGGGAGAAGCATCTCTATCCCTGCCATTGGAGCAAACAACTTTGAGCTTAAGCCTCAATTAGTTTCTCTAATGCAACAGAATTGCAAGTTCCATGGACTTCCAATGGAAGATCCTCATCAGTTTTTAGCTGAATTCTTGCAAATCTGTGACACAGTCAAGACTAATGGGGTTAACCCTGAGGTCTATAGACTGATGCTATTCCCTTTTGCTGTAAGAGACAGAGCTAGAATATGGTTGGATTCTCAACCTAAAGAAAGCCTGGACTCTTGGGAAAAGCTAGTCAATGCCTTCTTGGCAAAGTTCTTTCCACCACAAAGATGGAGTAAGCTTAGAGTGGAAGTCCAAACCTTCAGACAGAAGGATGGAGAATCCCTCTATGAGCTTGGGAAAGATACAAACAATTAATCAGAAGATGTCCTTCAGACATGCTTTCTGAATGGAGCATCATAGGTATTTTCTATGATGGTCTCTCTGAACTATCTAAGATGTCCTTGGATAGCTCTGCTGGAGGATCTCTTCATCTGAAGAAGACGCCTGCAGAAGCTCAAGAATTGATTGAAATGGTTGCAAATAACCAATTCATGTACACTTCTGAAAGGAATCCTGTGAACAATGGGATTAATCAGAAGAAAGGAGTTCTTGAGATTGACACTCTGAATGCCATATTGGCTCAGAATAAAATATTGACTCAACAAGTCAATTTAATTTCTCAAAGTCTGTCTGGAATGCAAAATGCACCAAACAGTACTAAGGAGGCTTCATCTGAGGAAGAAGCTTATGATCCTGAGAACCCTTCCATGGAAGAGGTGAATTACCTAGGAGAACCCTATGGAAACACCTACAATTCTTCATGGAGAAATCACCCCAATTTCTCATGGAAGAATCAAGAGAGACCCCAACAAGGTTTCAACAACAATAATGGTGGAAGAAACATGTTTAGCAATGGCAAGCCTTTTCCATCATCTTCTCAGCAACAGACAGAGAGTTCTAAGCAGAATACTTCTGACTTAGCAACAATGGTCTCTGATCTAATAAAGACCACTCAAAGTTTCATGAATGAAACAAGGTCCTCCATCAGAAAATTGGAAGGACAAGTGGGTCAGCTGAGCAAGAAGGTTACTGAACTCCCTCCTAGTACTCTCCCAAGTAATACAGAAGAAAATCCAAAAGGAGAGTGCAAAGCCATAGACATGGCCGAATATGGAGAGGAAAGAGAGGAAGAAGACGCCACTGAGAAAGACCCCAGTGGGCGTGCACCACTCTCCTCTGAGTTCCTCAATGAGGAACAATGGGAATCTGAGGCTCAAAATGAGACCATAGAGATTCCATTGGACTTACTTCTGCCATTCATGAGCTCTGATGAGTATTCTTCCTCTGAAGAGGATGAGTATGTCACTGAAGAGCAAGTTGCTAAATACCTTGGAGCAATCATGAAACTGAATGACAAGTTATTTGGAAATGAGACTTGGGAAGATGAACCTCCCTTGCTCACCAAAGAACTGGATGACTTGTCTAGGCAGAAACTGCCTCAAAAGAGGCAGGATCCTGGGAAGTTTTCTATACCTTGTACCATAGGCACCATGACCTTCAAGAAGGCCTTGTGTGACTTAGGGTCAAGTGTGAACCTCATGCCCCTCTCTGTAATGGAGAAATTAGGGATCTTAGAGGTGCAAGCTGCAAGAATCTCATTAGAGATGGCAGACAACTCAAGAAAACAAGCCCATGGACTTGTAGAGGATGTTCTGGTTAAAGTTGAAGACCAGTACATTCCTACTGATTTCATAGTCCTAGAGACTGGGAAGTGCATGGATGAATCCATCATCCTTGGCAGACCCTTCCTAGCCACAGCAAAGGTTGTGATTGATGTTGATAGAGGAGAGTTGATCATTCAAGTGAATGAAGAATCCTTGGTGTTTAAGGCCCAAGGATATCCCTCTGTCATCATGGAGAGGAAGCATGAAGAACTCCTCTCAAAACAGAGCCAAACAGAGCCCCCACAGTCAAACTCTAAGTTTGGTGTTGGGAGGCTACAACCAAACTCTAAGTTTGGTGTTGAAACCCCACATTCAAACTCTAAGTTTGGTGTTGGGAGGTTTCAACACGGTTCTGAGCATTTCTGAGGCTCCATGAGAGCCCTCTGTCAAGCTAATGATATTAAAGAAGCGCTTGTTGGGAGGCAACCCAATGTTTTATAATTAATTATTTTCTTTTGTTATTTTATCTTTTTTGTAGGTTGATGATCATAAGAAGTCACAAAAACAATGAAAAAAGCAAAAACAGAATGAAAAACAGGAAGAAAAACAGCACACCCTGGAGGAGAAGAAACTGGCGTTCAAACGCCAGTAATGCTAGCTGTTGGGCGTTTAATGCCCAGTCTGGCACCATTCTGGGCGTTTAACGCCAGAAAGGGGCACCAGACTGGCGTTAAACGCCAGTAAAGGGCAAGAACCTGGCGTTAAACGCCAGGAATGGGCACCAGCCCGGCGTTTAATGCCAGAAATGGCTCAAAACGTGATTTTGAGCAACATTTGGTGCAGGGATGACTTTTCTTTGACACTACAGGATCTGTGGACCCCACAGGACCCTACCATCACTCTCTCTCTTCTTCCCCCATTCACCAATCACCTCAACACCTCTTCCCCAAAAACCCCTCACCTATCAAATCCCATCTTTCTCTTCACCACTCACATCCATCCTTCATAAAACCCCACCAACCTCACCCTTCAAATTCAAACCACTTTCCCTCCCAAACCCACCCATAATGGCCGAACCTTTACCCCCCTCTCTCCTACAAATACCCTTCTTCAACTCTTCATTTTCACACAACCTAAACACCCTTTCTTACCCTTCTTGGCCGAACACACTACCATCTCCCTCTTCCTCATTTCTTCTTCTTCTACTCTCTTCTTTCTTCTTTTGCTCGAGGACGAGCAAACATTTTAAGTTTGGTGTGGTAAAAGCGTTGCTTTTTCATAACCATTTATGGCATCCAAGGCCGGAGAAACCTCTAAAAAGAGGAAAGGGAAGGCAAAAGCTTCCACCTCCGAGTCATGGGAAATGGATAGATTCCTCTCAAGGGTGCATCAAGACCACTTCTATGAAGTTGTGGCCTTGAAGAAGGTGATCCCCGAGGTCCCCTTTTCACTCAAAAAGGGTGAATATCCGGAGAGTGTGAGGGTGGCGTTCAACTTGCCTATGATGCAAGGAGATGAGCATCCTTACACTAGAAGGGTCAACTTTGATCAAAGTTTGGACCAAGTCCTCACAGTCATATGTGAAGAGGGCGCACAATGGAAGCAAGATTCAAGAGGAAAGCCGGTCCAATTGAGAAGGCATGACCTCAAGCCCGTGGCTAGAGGATGGTTAGAGTTCATACAACGCTCAATCATCCCCACTAGCAACCGGTCCGAAGTTACCATAGACCGGGCCATCATGATCCATAGCATCATGATTGGAGAAGAAATAGAGGTTCATGAGGTTATAGCCCAAGAACTCTACAAGGTGGCGGATAAGACCTCCACTTTGGCAAGGTTAGCCTTTCCCCATCTCATTTGTCACCTCTGTTATTCAGTTGGAGTTGACATAGAGGGAGACATTCCCATTGATGAGGACAAGCCCATCACCAAGAAAAGGATGGAGTACACAAGAGATCTCACTCATCATGAGATCCCTGAGATTCCTCAAGGGATGAATTTTCCTCCACAAAACTATTGGGAGCAACTAAACACCTCCCTAGGAGAACTAAGTTCCAACATGGGACAACTGAAGGTGGAGCATCAAGAACACTCCATCATCCTTCATGAAATTAGAGAAGATCAAAGAATCATGAGGGAGGAGCAACAAAGACAAGGAAGAGACATTGAGGAGCTCAAGCACTCCATAGGATCTTCAAGAGCAAGAAAGAGCCGCCATCACTAAGGTGGACCCGTTCTTTGATTTCCTTGTTATTGTTCTTCTGTTTTTCGAATTTTAATGCTTATGTTTATCCATGTTTGTGTCTTGTGATCATTAGTGTCTTAGTGTCTATGCCTTAAAGTTATGAATGTCCTATGAATCCATCACCTTTCTTGAATAAAAAATGTGCTTAATTGAAAAGGAAAGAATTGCATGAATTCTGAATTTTATAATAGTTTAATTATTTTGATGTGGTGGCAATATTTTTGTTCTCTGAATGTATGCTTAAACAGTGCATATGTCTTTTGAATTTGTGGTTCATGAATGTTGGCTCTTGAAAGAATGATGAAAAAGGAGACATGTTACTGAGGATCTGAAAAATCAATAAAATGATTCTTGAAGCAAGAAAAAGCTTTTCAAAAAAAAAAAACGAAAAAAAAAAAGAGAGAAAGGAATAAGAGTTGTGATCCAAGGCAATAAGAGTGTGCTTAAGAACCCTGGACACCTCTAATTGGGGACTTTAGCAAAGCTGAGTCACAATCTGAAAAGGTTCACCCAATTATGTGTCTGTGGCATGTATGTATCCGGTGGTAATACTGGAAGACAGAGTGCTTTGGGCCACAGCCAAGACTCAATAAATAGCTATGTTCAAGAATCATCATACTTTACTAAGAGAATCATTAACACTATCTGGATTCTAAGTTCCTAAAGAAGCCAACCATTCTGGATTTCAAAGGATAGAGTGAGATGCCAAAACTGTTCGGAGGCAAAAAGTTAAAAGCCCCGCTCATCTGATTAATACTGATCTTCACAGATGTTTTTGGAATTCATTGCATATTCTCTTCTTTTTATCTTATTTGATTTTCAGTTGCTTGAGGACAAGCAACAATTTAAGTTTGGTGTTGTGATGAGCGGATAATTTGTATACTTTTTGGCATTGTTTTTAGTATGTTTTTGATATGATATAGTTAGTTTTTAGTATATTTTTATTAGTTTTTAATTAAAAATCACTTTTCTGGACTTTACTATGAGTTTGTGTGTTTTTCTGTGATTTCAGGTATTTTCTGGCTGAAATTGAGGGACCTGAGCAAAAATCTGATCCAGAGACCAAAAAGGACTACAGATGCTGTTGGATTCTGACCTCCCTGCATTCGAAGCGGATTTTATGGAGCTACAGAAGCCCAATTGGCGCGCTCTCAACGGCGTTGGAAAGTAGACATCCTGGGCTTTCCAGCAATATATAATAGTCCATACTTTGCCCAAGATTTGATGGCCCAAACCGGCGTTCAAAGTCACCTCAAGAAATTCCAGCGTTAAACGCCGGAACTGGCACCTAATTGGGAGTTAAACGCCCAAACTGGCACTAAAGCTGGCGTTTAACTCCAAGGGGAGTCTCTACACGAAATTGCTTCATTGCTCAGCCCAAGCACACACCAAGTGGGCCCGGAAGAGGATTTTTATGTCATTTACTCATTTCTGTACACCCTAGGCTACTAGTTTCTTATAAGTAGGACCTTTTACTATTGTATAGAAAATCTTTTTGATCACTTTTAGATCTCTAGATCATCTTTGGACATTTTAGTTCTTAGATCATTGGGAGGCTGGCCATTCGGCCATGCCTAGACCTTATGCTTATGTATTTTCAACGGTGGAGTTTCTACACACCATAGATTAAGGTGTGGAGCTCTGCTGTACCTCGAGTATTAATGCAATTACTATTGTTCTTCCATTCAATTCCACTTGTTCTTTTACCAAGATATCACTTGTTCTTCAACATGATGAAGGTGATGATTGACGCCCATCACCATTCTCACTCATGAACAAGGTGACTGACAACCATTCTTGTTCTACACGCATTTGAGGCTTAGTGAATATCTCTTGGATTTCTGATTGCACGATGCATGGTTGATCGCCTGACAACCGAGTGCTCGCCTGACAAACGAGCCAGCCATTCCGTGAGATCAGAGTCTTCGTGGTATAGGCAAGAACTGATGGCAGCATTCAAGAGAATCCGGAAGGTCTAACCTTGTCTGTGGTATTCTGAGTAGGATTCAATGATTGAATGACTGTGACGTGCTTCAAACCTGTAACCTACTGGGCGTTAGTGACAGACGCAAAAGAGTTATTCTATTCCGGTAGGGGAGGGAACCAAACCGGTGATTGGCAGCACTGTGACAGAGTGTGTGCATTAGCTTTCACTGCGCGGATGGGAGGTAGCTGCTGACAACAGTGAAACCCTACACGAGCTTGCCATGGAAAGGAGTAAGAAGGGTTGGATGAAGACAGTAGGAAAGCAGAGAGACGGAAGGGAAGGCATCTTCATGCGCTTATCTGAAGTTCCTACCAATGAATTACATAAGTATCACTATCTTTATCTTTTATGTTATTTTCGTTCATCACCATATATATCTGAGTTTGCCTGACTAAGATTTACAAGATGACCATAGCTTGCTTCAATACTAACAATCTCCGTGGGATCGACCCTTACTCACGTAAGGTTTATTACTTGGACGACCCAGTGCACTTGCTGGTTAGTTGTGCGAAGTTGTGTAATGCCATGGTATTGAGCGCACCAAGTTTTTGGAGCCATTACCAGGGATTATGAGAGTTGTGAAAAAGTATAGTTCACAATTTCGCGCACCAGTGATTCTTTTAGCCTTTGCTTAGATGGATTATCTAGAGTATTAGATAGATGTGTTAATACAAACCTTGTATTAAATTTTGAAAAATGTCACTTTATGGTAAACCAAGGGATTGTATTAGGACATGTGGTATCTAATAATGGCATTTCTATAGACCCAGCAAAGGAGAATGTTATTTCTAGTTTACCTTATCCCTCTTCTGTGAGGGAAGTCTGTTCGTTCCTTGGCCATGCAGGTTTTTACAGGAGATTTATCAAGGACTTTAGTAAGGTAGCACTTCCCTTATCCAGATTACTGCAGAAGGATATTGAGTTCAAGTTCAGTGATGATTGCAAACAAGCGTTTGATAAGCTGAAGACTGCTCTGACTCAAGCTCCAATTGTGAGAGGACCAGATTGGAGCCAGCCGTTTGAAATCATGTGCGATGCTTCCAACCATGCAGTAGGAGCAGCGTTGGCTCAGCGTGAAGGTAAGGATTCTTTTGTTATTGCTTATGCGTCTAAAACTTTAGACGCTGCCCAGTCCAATTATACTACTACTGAGAAAGAGCTTCTTGCTATTGTTTTTGCTCTGGATAAATTCTGAGCTTATTTACTTGGTACTAGAGTAGTAGTGTATTCGGACCATGCAGCTTTGAAGTATCTATTAGCCAAAAAGGAGTCCAAACCAAGGCTCATACATTGGATACTGCTTTTACAAGAATTTGATTTAGAAATAAAGGATAGGAGTGGCAATCAGAATCTAGTGGCAGACCACTTGAGTCGCCTTGAGCACATTAAGGATGATTCTACTCTTATAGATGATAATTTTCCATTTGATAATCTGCAAGCAGTATCTGAGGTAGCACCTTGGTACGCACCTGTAGCTAATTATCTAGTTCGCCGCACATTTCCTCCACATTTTTCTAAGCATCAAAGGGACAAGCTGAAAAGCGAGTCTAAATATTATATATGGGATGACCCATATTTGTGGAGATGTGGTGTTGATCAGGTAATTAGACGTTGTGTACCCCAATCAGAATTCCAGTCCATTTTGGAGGCCTGTCACTCATCTGAGATTAGAGGACATTTTGGCCCTCAAAGAACAGCTAGAAAGATCTTAGACTGTGGATTCTGGTGGCCTACTCTTTTTAGAGACGCTGCTGAGTTTTGTAAATCTTGTCTTCCATGCCAAAAATTTGGTAATATATCCAGAAGGGATGAGATGCCTCAACAATTTATGCCTTTTTGTGAAATTTTTTATGTTTGGGGCATTGACTTCATGGATCCGTTCCCAAATTCTAATGGTCAATTTTATATATTGTTAGCTGTGGATTATGTTTCCAAGTGGGTGGAAGCGATTCCCACCCGCACTGTTGACGCTAACACTGTAGTTTCCTTTGTGAGAAACCATATTATTTGCCGCTTTGGATCACCACGAGCAACCGTGAGCGATCAAGGCGCCCATTTCTGTAACAGGAAACTAGCAGGATTGATGAAGAAGCATGGGATAATTCATAAGGTTGCAACAACATACCATCCACAGACCAATGGGCAAGCCAAGGTGTCAAACAGAGAGATAAAGCATATCTTGCAGAAGATAGTCAAACCTCATAGAAAAGACTGGAGCACCAGGCTGCAAGATGCACTATGGCCATACCGGACAGCATACAAAACACCCATTGGAATGAGTCCTTTCCGCTTAGTTTATGGAAAAGCTTGTCATCTCCCAGTTGAGATAGAGCATAGAGCCTTTTGGGCAGTCAAGGAGTGCAACATGGGAATTGAGCAAGATGGAGCTGAAAGGAAGTTGCAACTGCAAGAATTGGAGAGCCTTCGCCTAGAAGCCTATAAGAACTCAAGAATATACAAGGAGAAGATGAAGGCTGTACATGATCAAAACATCAAGAAGAAAGAGTTCCAACCTGGAGATTTAGTCCACCTTTACAAATCTCGACTAAGGCTCATGCCAGGTAAGTTGAGATCAAGATGGGAAGGTCCATATAGAGTCGAGAAGGCAGAACCATACGGAGTTTATCACCTAAGCCATCCTTCAAGCTCTGAACTCATTAAAGTTAATGGACAACGCCTGAAGCTATACCATGGCGAGTAGAGGCAGAGAAACAAGGAGTTTGAGATCTTTCTCTTGGAAGATCCCTACATAGCAGAAGACTGAGCTAGTGGAGCATCCAACTTAAGGACGTTAAAGCAAAGTGCTAGGTGGGAGACAACCCACCATGGTATGATCATTCTTTTCCTTATTTTTTGTTTTTCCTATTCAATAACTATTCTCTTTATTAGTATTTTCGTGCATTTTCATTTACATGTTTCATAATATATATATATATATATTTCGCTACGCGACGCGATCGCATCAGCGACGCGCCCGCGTCGCCTGGAATGCGAAGAAAAATAAAAGTGAACAGAGAGTCACGCTGGAGCGTGGCTGGAGGCGTGCCTTTGGCACGGATCAACACACGCAACCGCGTCCCTGACACGTTCGCGTCGCATGGGAATCATGGCCTCCCACGCGACCGCGTACCCTACGCGGCCGCGTGCCCTGCATTTTCGACGTAAAAGGGTGCACACCCGAATGTTGTGCGAGAGTGGTGCTGGATTGGGGCTGAACGCACAATCCTACCCACGCGGCCGCGTGACCCACGCGACCGCGTCACATTCCCCTAAAGGCCCACTCACGCGATCGCATGCCCCATGCGATCGCGTCACCCTATTTTGGCAAATAAATTAATTTGAACAGAGAGTTATGTGGCCGTGAGGCTGTACTCGCGCCAGAAGCCTACTATGAGTCACGCGACCGCGTGCTTGACGCGATCGCGCAACCATACCCTAAAGCGCATCCATGCGAACGCGTGCCCCACGCAAACGCGTGCCCCACGCGGCCGCGTCGCTTGCGCCGCACAGCCCCACCAGAACTGCCACATTATCTTATCTTTCTCTCCTCCAAATCCTAATTTTTCTTCCCCCCCTTATTTCTCCCCTCTCCCTTTCCCCCTTCTATCCCACCCTTCACATTCTTTTTCTCTCACCTCCATTAACAAGGTTTTCTTTTCTTCCTCCCTTTTTTATCATTCTTCTTATTTTAGATGTTATTTTCTTTTCTTTTTCTTTTCTTTATCGTTATTTTCTTTCTTCTTCTTTCCTTTTTCCATGGTGCTAGGATATTATTTGAGTCATCATTCCTCATTATTTGTTTGTGGTTTATTCTATATTGTTTGGCACTTATATGTTATTCTCACTAAAGGATTGCTTGCATGTTTACTTTAATACTTTCTATGCTTTATTTACCATGCATGCTATGTGTTTGTGAAAAGGCCCGTATGGCATCATGCACTTTTCTACATTATCCTACCATACTATTCCATGCATGTTTTTCACAACATTCCTTTACTGTTTTATTAATCGAATTTAATTGCCAATACAAATTATTACTTTGTTACGAAGTGGTGATTGATCTATGCTACTCATGCCCTTGCCAGCATGCCAATAATCATCTTGCATCTACTTCCCTTTTTGTGCACCTATCCTATTTCCTTTCTTGATCTTTTCACATGTTGTCTAGACCATGTGTTTAGTTCATTCATTTTTACCGTGCACTGTTTATTACCCACCCCATTTTTTCCCTTGCTATTTATCTATTTGAACTTAATTTACTTTCTCCTCCCTTTTTCAGGATGGCCACCAAGAAAGGAAAGGAGAAAGCAAATCCTAAACCCCCAGCAAGAAGAGGAACTAAAAGAGCATTAGTGGCAGAGCCCCCTTCAACCGCAGTCATGCCCTCAACAAAGAGAGTTAAAAGGATAATAAAAGTTGATGAAAAGGAGAAAGCCTTTCCAGCAAAGGACACTGCGCGATTTCCCAATCGTTACTGTGAGCAGATGTTTCCTATCCTCGCAGAAAGGAACTATAACAATGAATACCTTCTTATCCTCCCGTCCAATATTGCTTCCTTTGTTGAGCCGCAAATTGAACGAAGACAATGGGGTTTCCTACGGAGACAGCCGAGACAGGTCAATCTTTCTTGGGTGGTTGAGTTCTACTCTAACTTCTACATGCCAACCCTGCAATCTGTTTATGTCCGGCAGAAACAAGTCCCCATTACAGAAGAGGCTATTTGGCAGGCTCTGATTCTTCCCCCTATTCCAGAAGGAATGGACGCCTTCCAAGAAGCCGCACTTAAGCGCCAGAGGTACCAATTTGACTGGGACTCCGTTCTCGGAGTTATCGCTTTACCTGGCAGCCGTTGGATCTACGAATACCACCGTACCCGCCCTAAGGGAATCTTGGCTTCAGCACTTACTTTGGAGGCTCGCGTATGGGCACAGATCATGTCCCATTACGTCTTTCCGAGCACTCACGAGTCCTCCTTCACTGTAGACATGACTGTTCTGCTATGGTGCATCCTTACAGACCAACCTCTGAATCTCTCACGCCATATCCGGAATGCTATGGGACACGTACAAATTGCGGGCAATTTACTTTTTCCCGCATTGGTCTCCGATATTGTCTCAGCAGTCGGAGTCTCCTACAGAGCTGGGGACACCAAGGCCATGCTTCCACGGAATGATCAGTTTGTCCCTAACGGGAAATACCTCAGACTTCCAGCCGCCACTACAAGTCTTCCTACTGCTCCAGTTGAAGATAATCCTTCTTCGACCCCACAAGCACCTACAACTGATGAATTGCTCCAGCAGATAATCCAAAGGTTGGATCGGCAAGAATGCAAAGCTAAGTTGAGAGAGCGCCGCAACAACCGAAGATTCAAACACCTCAGGGAGCTAATTAGAGGAGATTGCAAAGACTCAGACACCCCGGACTCCACATCCTTCACCAGCACCGGGAGCCATGACGGCCCCAACTGCGGAGACACTGCCACCAGCCCACCATTGTTCTTGACAGATGGCACCGAGGACGGTACAAAGCCTTAAGTGTGGGGAGGTCGGTCAGTACCTGGCTTCCGGAGGTAAATTCTCTTTCCTAGCACCAATAATTAGGATATTTTTAGTTAGATTTTCTTTCTTTTATAGAATAGTATAATTTGCATAGGTTAGGATAGTTGCATGCATATTCTACTCGATTGAAAAGACAATAAGTTTCTTCTAAGACTCTATCTTTGGAACAAAAATTTCACTAATTTTTCAAAAGATTTTTATGATAAATTTTCTTGAGTTGTATTTGGAACATGATGTTTGAGCTAAAGAACACACAACCTATGAAAGATTTGAACCTTTATGTATGGTTACATTATTTAACCATAATTATTTTATCCTTGTGTGTTTACTTCTCTATGATTGTAATCTATATTTTGTTTTATCTTATATGTCCAATATTTATTATATTTGCATGCTTGCACATGATTGAGGCCATTATTTGTTTAATCTCATTTATCCAAATTAAGCCTACCCTTTTCAATTACCTTCGTTAACCACTTTGAGCCTTTAAATCCCATCTGTTCTATATTCTACCACATTAATAACCTTAAGCTGAAAAACATTTGTATATCCCAGATTGAATCTTTGGTTAGCTTAAGATAAAATTGTGTGTGCTAGTTAAGTATGGGAAATTGTGGGAACAAAGGTTGTTAAAGAAATGAGTCATTTAATAGGAATTTAGATACCTACTCATGTGAAACTACAAGAACCGAAAATCCATGTGCATTGATAAGATATATTTATTTTAATCTTTCAAAAAAAATACTAATAAATAAATGAATAAATAAGGGGATAAAATTTTCCCAATGTTGAATTCAAAATTCAAAGATCAATGCACATATGATAGAACCAAAATATAAGTTGAAACATGAGTATGGATTGGAAAAGGGAATTATGGGTAGCTAGGTATGAACAGACATAGCATTCCAATTTGTTTGACTTTCCCTTACTTAGTAAAGGATAATTAAACAAACCAATCTTTAATTATCAATTACTCTGAGAGAATTCCAGCAACATTAGAGATTCTAACTGATCAACTCCCAGTCAAGGCTTTTTATTTACATTATTCAATTCTATTAACTTTAAATTTTCCTGTTACAAAATTCACTTCTTTGAAAACCTCTGGTTAATAAAATAGCACACTTTCTGCAACTCGTTGGGAGACGACCTAGGATTCATACTCCCAGTAATTTTTAATTTAAATTTTCTGTGACACATTTTAAATTGATAGGCAGATTTTTGTAAGTTAAGAACTATACTTACAACGCAACCATTTTAATAATTTTTAATTCATCAATTTCCGCTCACATCAGGCCACGCGGTCGCGTCATCTGGAGTTTTGCTCTTCCACGCGGTCGCGTCAGTCATGCGTCGGCGTTAGTTATGTTTTGCGAGTCATGCGTTCGCGTCATCCATGTGCTCGCGTCGATTCTCTTTGCGCTAATCACGCGTCTGCGTTGGCCACGCATTCGCGTCGCTTTCAGTTTCTTCAAAAACTCCAATTTGAGCTTTCCTTCCATTTTTGTATGTTTCCTTTCCATCCTTTAAGTCATTCCTGCCCTATAAAACCTGAAAGTACTCAACACACAAATCACGGCATCGAATGGTAATAAAGGATAATTAAATTTAATAATTTTAAAGCATAGGAAACATGTTTTCTCATATGTCATATCATAAGGAAGGAATTGTAAAACCATGCAAATTCATATGAATAAGTAGGTGAAGAGTTGATAAAATCATTCAATTTAAGCACAAGATTTATCATAAAATAGTGGTTTATCAACCATTTTCACTGAGAGGACAGGACGTAGCCATTGACAACGGTTACACCCAACATACAGCTTGCCATAGAAAGGAATATGAAGGATTGGATGAAGGCAGTAGGAAAGAAAAAATTCAAAAGGAACAACGCATCTCCATACGCTTGTCTGAAATTCCCACCAATGAATTGCATAAGTATCTCTATCTTTATTTTATGTTTTATTTATCTTTTAATTATCAAAACTCTATAACCATTTGAATCCGCCTGACTGAGATTTACAAGATGACCATAGCTTGCTTCAAGCCGACAATCTCCGTGGGATCGACCCTTACTCACGTAAGGTTTATTACTTGGACGACCCAATGCACTTGCTGGTTAGTTGTGCGAAGTTGTGAAAAAATGTTGAGATTACAATTGTGCGTACTAAGTTGTTGGCGCCATTGAGATCATAATTTCGTGCACCAAATTCTTGGCGCCGTTGCTGGGAATTGTTCTAGTTTGGACAACTGACGGTTCATCTTGTTGTTCAGATTAGGTAATTTTCTTCTTGTTTCAACTTCTATTTTATTTTCAAAAAGTTTTCAAGAATCTTTCAAAATTTTTCTTCTTTTTTCATTCATTTTCAAAAAAATAATTTTCAAAAAATCCAAAATAATTTTATAAAATCATAAAAACCAAAAATTTTGTGTTTCTTGTTTGAGTCTAGTGTCAAATTGTAAGTTTGGTGTCAATTGCATGCTTTTATTTTCCTAAAATTTTCAAAAAATTCATGCATGGTGTTCTTCATGATCTTCAAGTTGTTGTTGATAAGTCTCCTTGTTTGATCTTTAAATTTTCTTGTTTTGTGTCTTTTCTTGTTTTTCATATGCATTCTTGTTTTGTTAGTGTCTAACCATTAAAAATTTTTAAGTTTAGTGTCTTGTATGTTTTTCTTTTCTTAAAAATTTTTCAAAATAAGTTCTTGATGTTCATCATGATCTTTAAAGTGTTCTTGGTGTTCATCTTGACATTCAAAGTGTTCTTGCATGCATCATTGGTTTGATCCAAAATTTTCATGTTTTGAGTCATCTTTGTGTTTTTCTCTTTCCTCATAAAATTCAAAAATAAAAAAATACCTTTTCCTTATTTTACTCATAATTTTCGAAATCTTTGAGTTGACTTAGTCAAAAAATTTTTAAATTAGTTGTTTCTTGTTGGTCAAGTCAAGATTTCAATTTCAAAAATTTATCTTTTCAAAATCTTTTTCAAAAATCAAATCTTTTTCATTTTTATTTCATGTTTTTCGAAAAATTTTTAAAAATTGATTTTCAAAATCTTTTTCTTATCTTTATTTCATAATTTTTGAAATTATTACTAACAATTAATGTTTTGATTCAAAAATTTCAAGTTTGTTACTTTCTTGTTAAGAAAGATTCAAACTTTAAATTTTAGAATCATATCTTTTAGTTTCTTGTTAGTCAAATCATTAACTTTAATTTTCAAAATAAAATCTTTCTAAATTTCTTTTTCAAATCTTTTTCAAAATAATTTTTAATCATATCTTTTTAATCATATCTTTTCAAACATATCTTTTTTAGATCATATCTTTTTCAAACTTTAATTTCAAAATATCTTTTTCTAACTTCTTATCTTTTCAAAATTGATTTTCAAATCTTTTTCAATTAACCACTTGACTTTTTGTTTGTTTTACTATTTCTTATCTTTTTCAAAACCACCTAACTACTTTTGTCTCTCTAATTTTCGAAAATCACCTTCCTCTTTTTCAAAATTCTTTTAATTAACTAATTATTTCAAATTTCAATTTTAATTTTATTTCCTCTCTGAATTTTCGAATTCTAAATAAATTTTAAAATAAAAACAAAAATATTTTTCTTTTCATTTTAATTATTTTTGAAAACCCTCTCTCTCATCTTCTTCTATTTATTTATTTAATTACTAACACTCTTCTCTTCTTCTTATAATTCGAACCCTCTCTTCCTCTCTGTGTTCGAATTCTTCTCTTCTCCTTCTCCTATTCTTATCTTCTTCTACTCACATAAAGGAATCTCTATACTATGACATAGAGGATTCCTCTTCTTTTCTGTTCTCTTCTTTTTCACATGAGCAAGATCAAGGATAAGAACATTCTTGTTGAAGCTGATTCGGAACCTAAAAAGACTCTGAAGAGGAAGCTAAGAGAAGCTAAAACACAACACTCTGAAGAGAACTTTACTGAAATTTTTGAAAAAAGAAGTAGAGATGGCCGAACCCAATAACAATGGTAGAAGTCCAAGGAAGATGATTGGTGACTTTACTACACCAAATTCCAACTTCCATGGAAGAAGCATCTCAATCCCTACTATTGGAGTAAACAATTTTGAGCTTAAGCATTGATGAGCGGATAATTTATACGCTTTTTGGCATTGTTTTTAGATAGTTTTTAGTGTAATCTAGCTACTTTTAGGGATGTTTTCATTAGTTTTTATGCTAAATTCACATTTCTGGACTTTACTATGAGTTTGTGTATTTTTCTGTGATTTTAGGTAATTTCTTGCTGAAATTGAGGGACCTGAACAAAACTCTGATAAGGAGGCTGACAAAGGACTGCTGATGCTGTTGGAATCTGACCTCCCTACACTCGAAATGAATTTTCTCAAGCTACAGAACTCCAAATGGCGCGCTCTCAACGCCGTTGGAAAGTAGACATCCAGAGCTTTTCAGCAATATATAATAATCTATAATTTATTCGTGATTAGATAACGTAAACTGGCGCTCAACACCAGTTCCATGCTGCATTCTGGAGTCAAACGCCAGAAACACGTCACGAACCAGAGTTGAACGCCAAAAACACGTTACAACTTGGCGTTCAACTCCAAAAGAAGCCTCAGCGCGTGTAAAGTTCAAGCTCAGCCCAAGCACACACCAAGTGGGCCCCAGAAGTGGATTTCTGCATCAATTACTTACTTCTGTAAACCCTTGTAGCTAGTCTAGTATAAATAGAACTTTTAACTATTATACTATGGGTTTAGTCTTTTGATCATTCGGTCTTTTGATTACGTTTGGGGGGCTGGCCATTCGGCCATGCCTGAACCTTCATCACTTATGTATTTTCAACGGTGGAGTTTCTACACACCATAGATTAAGGGTGTGGAGCTCTGTTGTACCTCAAGTTTTAATGCAATTACTTCTATTTTCTATTCAATTCAGCTATTCCTGTTCTAAGATATTCGTTGCACTTCAACATGATGAATGTGATGATCCGTGACACTCATCATCATTCTCACCTATGAACGCGTGACTGACAACCACTTCCGTTCTACTTTAGACCGGGCGCATATCTCTTGGATTCCTTAATCAGAATCTTCGTGGTATAAGCTAGATTAATGGCGGCATTCATGAGAATCCGGAAAGTCTAAACCTTGTCTGTGGTATTCTGAGTAGGATTCAGGGATTGAATGACTGTGACGAGCTTCAAACTCGTGATTGTTGGGCGTGATGACAAACGCAAAAGAATCAAGGGATTCTATTCCAACATGATCGAGAACCGACAGATGATTAGCCGTGCCGTGACAGAGCATTTGGACCTTTTTCACTGAGAGGATGGGATGTAGCCATTGACAACGGTGATGCCCTACATACAGCTTGCCATGGAAAGGAATAAGAAGGATTGAAGAAAGACAGTAGGAAAGCAGAGATCCAACAGGGACAAGCATCTCTACACACTTATCTGAAATTCCCACCATTGAATTACATAAGTAACTCTATCTTTATTTTTTGCTTTATTTATTATTCGAAAACTCCATAACATTTACTATCCGCCTAACTGAGATTTACAAGATGACCATAGCTTACTTCATACTAATAATCTCCGTGGGATCGACCCTTACTCACGTAAGGTATTACTTGGATGACCCAGTGCACTTGCTGGTTAGTTGTGCGAAGTTGTGACTAAGTGTGATTCACGTTTGAGAGCGCTACCAAGTTTTTGGCGCCATTGTTGATGATCACAATTTCGTGCACCAAGTTTTTGGCGCCGTTGTCGGGGATTGTTCGAGTTTGAACAACTGACGGTTCATCTTGTTGCTCAGATTAGGTAATTTTCTTTTTTTATTTTCTTTTCAAAAAGTTTTCAAAAATATTTTTCAAAATTTTTCTCTTTGTTTTTGAAAATTATTCCAAAATTTTTAAGAATGAATTCTAGAGTTTCCTAGTAACATGTTGAAGCCTGACTGACTGTAAAGCCATATCCAAATCCTTTTGGATTGAGGCTTCCACTTGTCAACATAACGGGTATGTATATGGAGTTGGATGAAATATCAGTTGTTGCATGCCTAATTTATATCTTCTAAAGCTGGCTGGCTATTAAGCCATGCCCAACCCTTGGATTGGAGCTTTAGGCTAACATTGAAAGATTCCTGGAATTCTTGTTAAAAATTTTGAATTTCTTATTTTCTTTTTTCTATATGTTTTTTTCGAAAAATATAAAATAAAATCCAAAAAAAGAATAAAATTATAAAAATCAAAAATATTTTTATGTTTCTTGTTTAAGTCCTGAGTCAACTTTTAAGTTTGGTGTCAATTGCATATTCATATTGTTCTTGCATTTTTCGAAAACTCATGCATTCATAGTGTTCTTCATGATCTTCAAGTTGTTCTTGGTAAGTCTTCTTGTTTGATCTTGATGTTTTCTTGTTTTGTGTTGTATGATGTTTTTCATGTGCATTTTTGCATTCATAGTGTCTAAACAAGAAAGATTTCTAAGTTTGGTGTCTTGCATGTTTTCTTTACATCAAAAATTTTTCAAAAATATGTTCTTGATGTTCATCATGATCTTCAAGGTGTTCTTGGTGTTCATCTTGACATTCATAGTGTTCTTGCATGCATCATGTGTTTTGATTCATAATTTTCATGTTGTGAGTCATTTTTGTTGTTTTTCTCTCTCATCATTAAAAATTCAAAAATCAAAAAAATATCTTTTCCTTATAAGTCAAGTCAAATTTTCAAATTTTAAATCTTATCTTTTTAAAACTTTTTCAAAATTCAAATCTGTTTCATTTTTCTTTCATGATTTTCGAAAATTTCAAAAATTATTTTTCAAAATCTTTTTCTTAATTTTATTTCAAAATTTTCGAAACTTAACTAACAAGTAATGTGATTGGTTCAAAAATTTGAAGTTTGTTACTTTCTTGTTAAGAAAGGTTCAATCTTTAAATTCTAGAATCTTATCTTTTAGTTTCTTGTTAGTTAAGTAATTAATTTTAATTTTTAAATAAAAAATAAATCTTTTCTAACCATATCTTTTTAATTATATCTTTTTATTTTATCTTTTATATCATATCTTTTTCAAAATTTTATCTTTTTTTCAAAAATTTGATTTTAAAATATCTTTTCTAACATCTTATCTTCTTATCTTCTTATCTTCTTATCTTTTCAAATTTGATTTTCAAATCTTTTTCAACTAACTATTTGACTTTTTGTTTGTTTCTTATCTTTTTCAAAACCACCTAACAACTTTTCTCTCTCTAATTTTCGAAAATACCTCCATCTTTTTCAAAAATTCTTTTTAATTAATTAATTGTTTTAAATTTTAATTTTAATTTTATTTCTTATCTTAATTTTCGAAAATCATTAACTCCTTTTCAAAATTGTTTTTGAAAACTTCTCTCTCATCTTATTCTATTTATTCATTCATTTACTAACACTTCTCTTCATCTCAAATCACTGCCCCTATCCTCACCCTTGTGTTTGGATTATTCATTCTTCTTCACTTTTATTCCCTTTCTTCTTCTACTAACAATACGGAACCTCTTTACTGTGACATAGAGAATTCCTCTTCTTTTTCTGCTCTCTTCTCTTTCATATGAGCAGGAACAAGGAAAAAGACATTCTTGTTGAAGCTGATCCAGAACCTGAAAGGACTGTGAAGAGGAAACCAAGAGAAGCTAAATTACAACAATCCAGAGACAACCTTGTTGAAATTTTCGAACAAGAAAAGGAGATGGTAGCCGAACCCAACAACAATAATGCAAGGAGGATGCTTGGTGATTATACTACACCTACTTCCAAGTTTGATGGAAGAATCATCTCAATTCCTGCCATTGGAGCAAACAATTTTGAGCTGAAACCTCAATTAGTTGCTCTAATGCAACAGAACTGCAAGTTTCATGGACTTCCATCAGAAGATCCCTACCAGTTCTTAACTGAGTTCTTGCAGATTTGTGAGACTATTAAGACTAATGGAGTAGATCCTGAAGTCTACAGGCTCATGCTTTTCCATTTTGCTGTAAGAGACAAAGCTAGAGCATGGTTGGACTCTCAACCTAAAGATAGCCTGGACTCCTGGGATAAGCTGGTCACGGCCTTCTTGGCTAAGTTCTTTCCTCCTCAAAAGCTGAGCAAGCTTAGAGTGGATGTTCAGACCTTCAAACAAAAAGAGGGTGAATCCCTCTATGAAGCTTGGGAAAGATACAAGCAGATGACCAAAAGATGTCCTTCTGACATGTTTTCAGAATGACCATGATAGATATATTTTATTATGGTCTATCTGAGTTTTCCAAGATGTCACTGGACCATTCTACAGGTGGATCCATTCACCTAAAGAAAATGCCTGCAGAGGCTCAAGAACTTATTGACATGGTTGCAAATAACCAGTTCATGTACACTTCTGAGAGGAATTCCGTGAATAATGGGACGCCTCAAAGGAAAGGAGTTCTTTAAATTGATGCTCTGAATGTCATATTGGCTCAGAACAAAATGTTGACTCAGCAAGTTAACATGATTTCTCAAAGTCTGAATGGATGGCAAAATGCATCCAACAATAATAAAGAGGCATCTTCTGAAGAAGAAGCTTATGATCCTGAAAACCCTGCAATGGCAAAGGTAAATTACATGGGTGAACCTTATGGAAACACCTGTAATTCATCATGGAGAAATCATCCAAATTTCTCATGGAAGGATCAACAAAAGCCTCAACAAGGCTTTAATAATGGTGGAAGAAATAGGCTCAGCAATATCAAGCCTTATCCATCATCTTCTCAGCAACAGACAGAGAATTATGAACAGAGTACCTCTAACTTAGCAAATTTAGTCTCTGATATATCTAAGGCCACTTTAAGTTTCATGAGTGAAACAAGGTCCTCCATTAGAAATCTGGAGGCACAAGTGGGCCAGCTGAGTAAGAAAATCACTGAAACTCCTCCTAGTACTCTCCCAAGAAATACTGAAGAGAATCCAAAAAAAGAGTGCAAGGCCATTGATATAATCAATATGGCCGAACCTAGAGAGGAAGGAGAGGACGCGAATCCCAATGAGGAATACCTCATGGGACTCTCTCAAGCAAGAAGGAGTTCCCTATTGAGGACCCAAGGGAATCTGAGGCTCATATAGAGACCATAGAGATCCCATTATACCTCCTTCTTCCATTCATGAGCTCTGAAGACTATTCTTCCTCTGAAGAGGATGAAGATGTAACTGGAGAGCAAGTTGCTCAATATTTAGGAGCTATCATGAAGCTGAATGCCAAGTTATTTGGTAATGAGACTTGGGAAGGTGAACCTCCCTTGCTCATTAGTAAACTAGATACATGAGTTCAGCAAACTTTACCTCAAAAGAGACAAGATCCTGGCAAATTCGTAATACCCTGCACCATAGGCACCATGATCTTTGAAAAAGCTCTGTGTGACCTAGGGTCAGGTATAAATCTTATGCCACTCTCTGTAATGGAGAAGTTGGGAATTATTGAGGTACAACCTGCCATGTTCTCATTACAAATGGCAGACAAGTCAGTAAGACAGGCTTATGGATTAGTAGAGGACGTATTAGTAAAGGTTAAAGGCCTTTACATCCCTGCTGATTTCATAATCTTAGACCCTAGGAAGGAGGAGGATGAATGCATCATCCTTGGAAGACCTTTCCTAGCCACAGCAGGAGCTGTAATAGATGTTAACAGAGGAGAATTAGTCCTTCAATTGAATGGGGACTACCTTGTGTTTAAGGCTCAAGGATCTTCTTCTTTAACAATAGAGAGGAAGCATGAAAAGCTTCTCTCAATACAGAGTCAAAGAAAGCCCCCACAATCAAACTCTAAGTTTGGTGTTGGGAGGCCACAGCCAAACACTAAGTTTGGTGTTGGGAGTCTACAACATTGACCTGACCACCTGTGAGGCTCCATGAGAGCCCATTGTCAAGCTATTGACATTAAAGAAGCGCTTATTGGGAGGCAACCCAATTTTTTATTTATCTAATTTTATTTTACTTTCATTGTTCTTTTATGTTTTATTAGGTTCATGATCATGTGAAGTCACGAAAAAAATACTAAAATTAAAAACAGAATCGAAAACAGCAGAAGAAAAATCACACCTTGGAGGAAGGACTTACTAGCGTTCAAACGCCAGTAAGGAACATCTGGCTGGCGTTCAACGCCAGAACAGAGCATGGATCTGGCGTTGAACGCAAGAAACAAGCAACATCCTGGCGTTCAGATGCCAAGAATGCACATTGAGGAGAACTGGTGCTGAACGCCAGAAACAAAGATGGAACTGGCGTTCAACGCCAGAAACATGCTGCAATTGGGCGTTGAACGCCCAAAACGAGCATCACTTCGGCGTTCAAACGCCAGAATTGCATGTATAGGCGTTTTACACGCCTAATTAGTGCAGGGATGTAAATTCTTGACACCTCAGGATCTGTGGACCCCACAGGATCCCCACCTACCTCCACTCATATTCTTCCCAATTTACCCCCTTCACCACTCACATCCATCCACTCTTTCCCATAAACCCCACCTACCTTCAAAATTCAAAATTTTTTCCCACCCAAACCCACCCTAAATAGCCGAACCTACTCCCTCTCCCCTCACTATATAAACCCCTCCATTCTCTTTCATTTTCACACAATATAACCCCCTCTTCTATACCTTGGCCGAATCCACCTCCCCCTCACTCTCCTCTATATTTTCTCTTCTTCTTCTTCTTTTCTTTCTTCTCTTGCTTGAGGGCGAGCAATATTTTAAGTTTGGTGTGGTAAAAGCATAGCTTTTTGTTTTTCCATAACCATTAATGGCACCTAAGACCGGAGAAACCTCTAGAAAAGGAAAAGGGAAGATAAAAGCTTCCACCTCCGAGTCATGGGAGATGGAGAGATTCATCTCCAAAGCCCATCAAGACCACTTCTATGATGTTGTGGCCAAGAAGAAGGTGATCCCTGAGGTCCCTTTCAAGCTCAAGAAAAATGAGTATCCGGAGATCTGACATGAGATTCAAAGAAGAGGTTGGGAAGTTCTGACCAACCCCATTCAATAAGTCGAAATGTTGATGGTTCAAGAGTTCTATGCCAATGCATGGATCACTAGGAACCATGATCAAAGTATGAACCCGAATCCAAAGAACTATCTTAAAATGGTTCGGGGGAAATACTTAGATTTTAGTCCGGAAAATGTGAGGTTGGCATTCAACTTGCCCATGATGCAAGGAGATGCACACCCCTACACAAGAAGGGTCAACTTTGAACAAAGGTTGGACCAAGTCCTTATGGACATATGTGTTGAAGGAGCTCAATGGAAAAGAGACTCCAAAGGCAAGCCGGTTCAATTAAGAAGACTGGACCTCAAGCCTGTGGCTAGAGGATGGTTGGAGTTCATCCAATGCTCCATCATCCCCACTAGCAACCGATCTAAAGTTATTGTGGATCGGGCCATCATGATTCATAGAATCATGAATGGAGAGGAAGTAGAAGTTTATGAAGTCATCTCCCTTGAATTCTACAAAATAGCCGAAAAGCCCTCTACCTTGGCAAGGATAGCTTTTCCTCATCTTATTTGCCATCTATATTACTCAGCTGGAGTCATCATAGAAGGAGACATCCCCATTGAGGAGGACAAGGCCATCACTAAGAAAAGGATGGAGCAAGCAAGAGAGCCCACTCATGGAACCCAAGAGACGCACGAGGAAGCTCATCATCAAAAAATCCCGGAGATGCCTCAAGGGATGCACTTTCCTCCCAACAACTATTGGGAACAACTCAACACTTCTCTAGAAGATTTGAGTTACAATATGGATCAATTAAGGGTGGAACATCAAGAGCACTCCATCATTCTCCATGAAATTAGAGAAGATCAAAGAGCAATGAGGGAGGAGCAACAAAGGCAAGGAAGAGACATAGAAGAACTCAAGGACATCATTGGTTCTTCAAGAAGAAAGCGCCACCATCACTAAGGTGGATTCATTCCTTGTTCTTATTTTTCTGTTTTTCGGTTTTTATGCTTATTATGTCATCTATGTTTGTGTCTTTGTTACATGATCATTAGTATTTAGTAACTATGTCTTAAGGGTATGAATAATTCAATAAATCCTTCACCTCTCTTAAATAAAAAATGTTTCTAATTCAAAAGAACAAGAAGTACATGAATTTTGAAATTATCCTTGAATTTAGTTTAATTATATTGATGTGGTGACAATACTTTTTGTTTTCTGAATGAATGCTTGAACAGTGCATAATTTTGATCTTGTTGTTTATAAATGTTAAAATTGTTGGCTCTTGAAAGAATGATGGACAAAGAGAAATGCTATAGATAATCTGAAAAATCATAAAATTGATTCTTGAAGCAAGAAAAAGCAGTGAAAAAGCAAAAGCTTGCGAAAAAAAAAGCGCAAAAAAAAATTTTAGAAAGAAAAAGAAAAAGCAAGCAGAAAAAGCCAATAGCCCTTAAAACCAAAAGGCAACGATAAAAAAAAGGATCCAAGGCTTTGAGCATCAATGGATAGGAGGGCTCAAAGAAATAAAATCCAGGCCTAAGCGGCTAAACCAAGCTGTCCCTAACCATGTGCTTGTGGCATGCAGGTCCAAGTGAAAAGCTTGAGACTGAGTGGTTAAAGTCGTGATCCAAAGCAAAAAGGGTGTGCTTAAGAGCTTTGGACACCTCTAACTGGGGACTTTAGCAAAGCTGAGTCACAATCTGAAAAGGTTCACCCAGCTATGTGTTTGTGGCATTTATGTATCCGGTGGTAATACTGGAAAACAAAGTGCTTAGGGCCACGGCCAAGACCCATAAAAGTAGCTGTGTTCAAGAATCAACAAACTTAACTAGGAGAATCAATAACACCATCTGAAATTCTAAGTTCCTAGAGATGCCAATCATTCTAAACTTCAAAGGAGAAAGTGAGATGCCAAAACTGTTCAGAAGCAAAAAAAGCTACAAGTCCTGCTCATCTAATTAGAATTAATATTCATTGATATTGTGAGATTCATTTTATATTCTCTTCTTTTTATCCTATTTTGTTTTCAGTTGCTTGGGGACAAGCAACAATTTAAGTTTGGTGTTGTGATGAGCGGATAATTTATACGCTTTTGGCATTGTTTTTAGATAGCTTTTAGTATGATCTAGCTACTTTTTAGTATATTTTTATTAGTTTTTAAGAAAAATTCATATTTCTGGACTTTACTATGAGTTTGTGTGTTTTTCAGTGGTTTCAAGTATTTTCTGGCTGAAATTGAGGGACTTGAGCAAAAATCTTATTCTGAGGCTGACAAAGGACTGTAGATGCTATTGGATTCTGACCTCCCTGCACTCGAAATGGAATTTTTGGAGTTACAGGAGTCTAATTGGTGCTCTCTCAATTTCGTTGGAAAGTAGACATCCAGGGCTTTTCAGCAATATATAATAGTCCATACTTTGCTCGAGTTTAGACGATGCAAACTGGCGTTCAACGCTAGCTTTCTGCCCTATTCTGGCGTTAAATGCCAGAAACAAGTTACAAACTGGCGTTTAACTCCAAGGAAGGCCTCTACACGTGGAAGCTTCAATGCTCAGCCCAAACACACACTAAGTGGGCTCGGAAGTAGATTTCTGCATCATTTACTTGTTTCTGGAACCCTAGTAACTAGTTTAGTATAAATAGAACTCATTACTATTGTATTAGACATCTTTGGACGACCTTTTGGAATATCTTTGGATCATTTTTAGTCCTTAGACATTGGGGGCTGGCCTCACGGCCATGCCTGGACCATTATCACTTATGTATTTTCAACGGTGGAGTTTCTACACACGATAGATTAAGGTGTGGAGCTCTGCTGTTCCTCGAGTATTAATGCAAAGTACTATTGTTCTTCTATTCAATTCATGCTTATTCTTATTCTAAGATATTCATTCGCACACAAGAACATGATGAATGTTATGATTATGTGACACTCATCACCATTCTCACTTATAAACGCGTGATTGACAACCACTTCCGTTCTATATGAAAACAAGCTTGAATGTATATCTCTTGGGTTTCTAATCAATGATTCACATCAACTCCCCTCTGACAATAGGGTATCTGAATCTAAGATTAGAATCTTCGTGGTATAGGCTAGAATCCATTGGTAGCATTCTTGAGATCCAGAAAGTCTAAACCTTGTCTGTGGTATTCTGAGTAGGATCTGGGAGGGGATGACTGTGACGAGCTTCAAACTCACAACTGTAGGGCGTAGTGACAGACGCAAAAGGATAGTAAATCCTATTCCTACACGATCGAGAACCAACAACTGATTACCCATACGATATCTGTGCATGGTATTTTTCATCCGAGATGAGAAATTCGACAGTTGATTAGCCGTATAGAAACTGTAGAGGGCCATTTTCACTGAGAGGACGGGAAGTAGCCATTGACAACCATGACACCCAACATACAGCTTGCCATAGAAAGGAGTATGAAGGATTGGATGAAGGCAGTAGGAAAGCAGAAATTCAAAAGGAACAACGCATCTCCATACACTTGTCTGAAATTTCCACCAATAAATTGCATAAGTATCTCTATCTTTATTTTATGTTTTATTTATCTTTTAATTATCAAAACTTTATAACCATTTGAATCCGCCTGACTGAGATTTACAAGATGACCATAGCTTGCTTCAAGCCGACAATCTCCGTGGGATCGACCCTTACTCACGTAAGGTTTATTACTTGGACGACCCAGTGCACTTGCTGGTTAGTTGTGCGAAGTTGTGAAAAAGAGTTGAGATTACAATTGTGCATACCAAGTTGTTGGTGCCATTGAGATCACAATTTCGTGCACCAGCGCACATATTGAGTTTGTTCCTGCTGCTGATCTTCTTGGTTCTCTTCTTTCTGCTCCCATGTGGTTGATGGTTGGTTTTATTCACTGCTGCAACTTGGAAGCTATCAATCCTCTTAGCCATTTGCGCAAATTATTGCTGAATTTGCTGCTGCATCATTTTGTTTTGAGCTAGGATTGAGTCCACTCCTTCCAACTCTAGCACTCCTTTCTTTTGTGATGGTTGGCGTTGTCTTTGATGAGCAAAGAAGTATTGATTGTTTGCCACCATATCAATGAGATTCTGGGCCTCCTCTGCAGTCTTCATCAATTGTAAGGAGCCTCCTGCTGAGTGATCTAGTGCTACTTGAGCCTTCAGAGTTAAGCCTTCATAAAAATTCTGATGTATGTCCCCACTCATTGAACATCTCAAGGGGGCACTTTCTGATCATGGTCTTGTATCTCTCCCAAGCTCATAGAATGACTTCCCATCCATTTGAGTGAATGTTTGGACCTCCGTTTTAAGTCTAATGATCTTTTGGGAAGGATAGAACTTGGCTAAGAACTTGTTCACTAGATCTTCCCAATTATTGATGCTATCTCTTGGAAATGACTCCAACCATTGAATAGCTTTGTCTCTGAGGGAAAATGGAAATAACAACATCTTGTAAATGTTAGGATTCACACCATTAGTTTTGACAGTATCACAAATCCTCAGAAAAGTGGATAAGTGTTGGTTTGGATTTTCAAGTGGTCCTCCTCCATCGGAACAATTGTTGTGTACCAAAGTGATGAGCTGTGGCTTCAATTCAAAGTTATTTGCATTGACATTTAGGGTAAGGATGCTACTCCCACAATGCCTAGGATTAGCAAATATATATGAAGCCAAGACTCTCCTCTGTGGTTGACCATTGTTGTTGGCCACTCCTACTGGTGGATTTGTTGGATTCTCCTCCATTTCTTGATATTCTTCTTCAGAAGTTTCTCCTCCAATGACTCCCTTTCCTCTGGCTTCCCCTCTCAGTCTTCTAAGGGTTCTTTCGTCACGATCACCAGAGGTGGAGATCTCTCTCCTTGCTTCTGTCATAAAACCACAACAACAAGAAACACAAGAGCACTCTGTAGTTTGAGTGCAGTGAAAGTTAGTAGAGACAAAGTCTCAAATAGTTAGTATGCTGGTAACAAATAAAGGAAATGAACAAAAACAAAGAAAAAGTGCTTAATCTAGACCACCACCTTACTTAATCATTGTCAATCTAAATCAATCCCCGGCAACGGCGCCAAAAACTTGATGTGTGGAAAATGATCCAACACAAAACTCACCGGCAAGTGTACCGGGTCGTATCAAGTAATAATAACTCACATGAGTGAGGTCGATCCCACAGGGATTGAAGGATTGAGCAATTTTAGTTAGACGGTTGATTTAGTCAAGCAAACAAGTGTTGATTTGAGTGATTTGTATTCAACAGAAGCTAAATTGCATGAAATTTAAAGGGGGAGGGGGAATTGACAGTAAATGAAAGAGCAGAAGAAGTAAAAGAGCTAAATCTTAAAGAATAAGTAATGTAAATGACTGAAACTTAGATTGCAAGAAATGCAAATGGCAGAATCTTAGAGTGCAAGAAATGTAAAATTTCTGAAAGAGTAAAAGGATCTGGGAGCTGGGAATTTAAAATTAAACAAGAGAATGTAAATAGCAATCAATCAGAGAAGTAAAAGATGAATTGAAATGCAGCAGATCTCAAACATAAAAGGAAAATTGCTTGAAGAAGCAATATAGAAAGTGAATTCAACTCAATTATGAAATCTAAAAGAGAAGTTGAAGATCTCAGGGGCTAAATGAGACTAGAAAACAAGTCTAGATCTCAATTCTTTTCTTGATCCAACAGAGAATAATTGCAAAAGAAATAGAGATGAAAGCGGTAAAGAGAACTTAGATCCAAATCACAATTCCTTGAAATTATGCAGAAAGTTAACAAAGAGAGATCTTAGATCAAGAATGAAACAGAATTCATTCAGTTCTCAATACAAGATTCAAAACAAAGAGTGAAGAGTGTAGAAGTAAGAACAAAGAAGAAGAGAATTCAATTCTCAATCCCAATTCACAAACCCAAGGCTAAAATCTAAAATGAGCTCAAAAATGAAAAATCAAAAGTAAAAGTGTCAAAACGGTCCTCTCTAAATCAAACTAACTTCTATTTATACACTTCTTATTTTTGAATTTCAGAATTTGGAGTGGGCTTGTCAAATTTGGTGAAGATTTGGATCCAATTGATTTTTTATTTAAAATTGAGCTCTTGGACCACTCCCAGGGCAGCGCTCAGTTGTGTTACTTAACCGAGCACTCAATCTTTTCTTTTGGCCTTGTAATTTGTTGCGAACCCAAGCCTCCTTGTCACGGCTCCATAATGCTCAGTTAACTTATTCAACCGAGTGGCCTTTGCTTGCAACAATTGGTGCGTGACAAATTGTGAGGGGGTGATGCAATGTGCGGAGCTCAGTTGAGATACATAACCGAGCGCCAGTTGCATTGTTAGTGAGACCCAGCTTCGAACCATGAGGGAAGCACTTGTGTGCCACTTTCCTTTGTGAAATAATCAAAGGTAGAGCTCGGTTGAAAGAGTTAACTGAGCTCCCTTTGTGTGCCTTGTGTAGCGCTCCACCTTCGAACCACGAGGGATGCATTTTGGCCAATTTCTTTGTGAAACAGTGAAAGGTAGCGCCTTGCCTTGAGTGCAAGCTCCCTTGTTCGAGCCTTTGTGAGTGCGTTTTGTGCATTTTTCCTTGCATAAGCGCTCCTCTTGGTCCCTTGGGTGCTTGGTTCGAACCTTGTGGCCTCCACTCCTTGGTTTTTCACTTTGTTTTTCTTCGGGGAGGAGCCCGAAAAGGTTAACTGAGTTAACTGAGCGCTATGCTTTTTGCCTTATTTCCTTAGTTCCTTGTAGCGCTCGGTTAAGTGAGAGAGCGCAACATTCCTTGTCCTTTGCTTTCTTGGATTTGAGCAGCGCTGCGCTCACTAAGAGAGCGCTGCTCCTTGGTTTCTTGATGCGCCATGCTTTTCTTCTTCCTTAGGCCACGCTTTCCTTGTTTCTTTCTTTTCTTCACCTACAAGTAATCAAAACAACCAATCAAAGTATCACCAAATTCACAAGGTTTATAAATCATTCAAAAATCAATTAATTCTAGCTTAAACCTCATGATTTTATGTCAAATAAAGGATGGTTGATTGATTCAACAAAACCATGCAAATCCACTCCAAATCACTTACTTACAATGCAAGAAAGTGCATAAAACCTAATGAAACAAGTGAGAAATGCTTGAAAAACTAGCATAAGATGACTTGTCATCAGGGATCCTCCACTTGAGGCAACTAGAAAAGGCTTGTCTTGAGGGTTCATCCCTTGGCAAAAGTAGCTTAGAAGCACTAACTCGTCAATGTGGTGGTGGGTGCAAGCTTCAAACAACTTTTTGAATATTTCCCAATACTGATAAAGAGTCTCCCCATCTCTTTGCATAATGCAAGAGGTTTCCTTCTGTAGCCGATCTGTTTTCTGAGGTGGGTAAAACTTTTCCAGAAATTCCTTACGCAACAAGTACCAATTAGAAATAACATCCTCCGATTGAGTATAAAATCATTCTTTCGCTTTTCCCTCCAAAGAAAAAGGGAAGGCAAAAACCATAACCGCTACTTCATCTAAACCATGTCTTCTCGCAGTGGAGCATGCAACTTGGAAGTCTTTCAGATGCTTGAGAGGGTCTTCTCCCGGTAGCCCATTATACTTGGGAAGCAAGTTTATCATGCCCGTCTTGAGCTCAAAATTTGAATCCAAATCCGGATACCGGATTTGTATCGGTTGCAAGTTAATGTCTGGAGCTTTGGCTTCCTTCAAGGTGATTCTACGAGGTGGCTCCGCCATAGTGCTGTCACCTGATTCACTCAAAGTAATTTCGGCACTCCTCACAGAAGAGTATAAAGTTTCCTCGTTAATTGAAGACTAAGGATCACGGTTTGAAGGTGATGGTGAATTAGTTTGCTCTTTGAGAGAGCTCGATTCACTATTCGCAAATGCTAGCCGGTGCCGAACATGCCTAATAAGGGTTAAAGTTCTTTCTATTTTCAGATCAAAAGAGGCCAAGCTCGAGTCTGGAAGCGACCGTGTCATTCAATTGAGGAATCAATGAAAACATGCAATTACCACAAGCAAAACAAAAATAGGAAAATAAACAAAATAACCTAATAGTTAATAACTACCAAAACTAGTTAGATAGAGGCGCCATCTATCAATTAGTGTCAAGTAACAAACAAAAATATCAAATATTTACAAAAAGCAAGTATTGACATTATTCACATATTCACAACAACCAAAACTATAGCATACACTGCACTTAGAATGGTCCCTAGCAACGGCGCCAAAAATTTAGTGTGGGCCCGAACGTCGGTTAGGAATTTATCAAAAACAAGAATCACTTCGTTAATAGCATAATCCTTACCGACGAACAACTCGCAACCAAAGTTTGGAAAATCAAGAGATGTCACAATTCAAACCAATTATAAACCGAGAGTATTTAGACTCCAGGTTCGTCTCCCAAGGACCTAGTGACCAACGAGTGCACAATTTCGGTTGTGAAGGCAACAATGAATTTTCAATGAAGAGATAAACAATGAAGAAATAAAAGAACTCAAAATTGCAAGTAATGAAATAACAAAGGAATTAAAGAACTAACTATGTAATAAAAACAAGTAAGCTATAGAAATGACTGATGTAAATGTGTGTGTGTGTGATTTAAAGCATAAATGGGATCTTGGCTTGGAATGAACTAAGGGTCCTTTCCTTGTTGGAACCACAACTATGACAATTATAATGGATTAATCCCACTTAGTTAATCTCCACATCGGAGGGTAAGTCAATTGGGCATAATTGTTCTTACTCCACAAATCCTAACTCACTTGCTAATTATCTTAACAACAAATTAGCGTTAGTGGAAACAAGACCAATTAACAATCCAAGAATCATCACTAAATGTTGGACATTCCAACTCTAGAAACCCAATTGCTTATTTTTCCATAGCCAAGAGGTGGAAATTTAGCCCATAATCAAGATTGACATTTCTACAAACACTTGGTGGGCATAAATGCAAATCATGGTAAAATTAATAAAATGCTTGAAACTATGAGCAACAAATGATCAAAAGCAACAACAGTAACTCAATCAAGCATGTAATAATCATCAATCAACAAAATCATCAACAAGAAATCAAAATTGCAAAAGGTATATACATTAACACCAAAACTTTAATTACAAGTGTAGCAAAATTGTAACTATAAAGAGTAGTAATCAAGAAATACTTACAATGGAAGTTAGCAAAATCCAAGAGCAAAAATGGAAATGGCACTTGAAATGTAAAACCCTAATATTAACCCTAATGGAGAAGAAAGAAACTTAGAGAAAAACTACTCTAAAAATCTCCTACTACTACTCCTAACACTATCCGAATGATATGCTATGCTATGATGTTGTTTTCCCCCCTCCATTATGAGCTATTGGCTTCAAAATTGGGCCTCCAATCCACCAAAAATGCGAGTCACGTGTGCTTTTAATGAAGGCATGTGCGGGTATTTGTGCGTACGCACAGACGTGTGCGCACGCACACTCTGCCAAAAAGTCTAGTTGTGCGCACGCACACTAGGCGATGCTCTGGATGGTCGTGCGACGCGTAAGATGCAACACAGGCGCAAACTTTGCTCTGCTTTGGTTCCTGTGCGTACGCACGTAGGTCTGTGCGTACGCAGACATCGCTTTGCTCCTCTCCTTTGATTCTTCATACTTCCTCCTCTTTGCATGCTCCTTTTCCATTCTCTCCAAGCCATTCCTACCTTATACCTCTAAAATCACTCACAAACAACATCAAGGTATCGATTGGAAGGTAAATGGAACAAAATAGGCTAAATTAGGCACAAAAGAGCATGTTTTCATAATCAAGCACAATTTAGGAGGAAAGCTCAAAAGCATGCTATTTAAGGGCATAAGTGCATGTTTATATGATAAAATCTATTCAATTTCAACCAAAAATCATCATCAAATATGGATTCATCAATATACAATATTTTGGGTTTACAATTTTTTAATTTATTAGTAGTAAACTCTAAGTGTCTCATGCATATTTTGATATGGTATACTCATTTTAGTGTGAGATGTATGAATATTCAAAATTATGATTATTCTCTAAATATATTATGTATAAAGATAATGTTTATTTAAAGAATATTGTATAGTATTATTGTGTTCTTGTTTTTATTTTATAATATTTGACTAATTTAATTAATAATGCACGATTATATAAATAATCATATTACTAAATATTAGGTTTTAGAAAAAAATATTATAATATATATATATATATATATATATATATATATATATGTGTATATATATATATAATATATATATATATATGTATATACGTATATATATATTTATACGTATATACATATATATATATATATTATATATATATATCTATATATATAAAATACAAAAAAAATTGAGGGACATAAGGTTACATTTATATAAAGTAGCTATGATATACAATATGGCTACATTTTAAAGGTGATGCAGTAGCAAAGAGAAGTGTAGCCTATTCTGATAAGCTTGAGTCATAAAAAGCGTAGCCTTTGATCTTCAATCGCATCACTTAAAAAGTGCACCTATTCTAAATGCCAAAAGCGTACTCTTTGAGAATAGGCAACGGCTGAATAGGTATCCCCTACTAAAGCGTCTCAAAAACCAAAAAAGCGTAGCCTTTGCCTAAGGCATAATTTTTTTCATTTTTAGCTACACTTTTCCAGTGTACCTGAATGGAAGATTTTCTTGTTGTAGTACTAAACATCTAGTGTGAAAAAGATTTTGGTGTTCTCTAGGATATCTTCTATGACCTGCAAATTTAAAACACGCCTAACAATAAGAGATTCACTGTGGACTGTATACTCAATATTACGATTAGAACAACCCTCTGAATGTGGCATACTATCATAATTAGAATTATCATCTTGATCAGAATCAGACACAACATCACCTCCTTTAATAACCAGCATCCTCTTATTCGGGCAATCACTAGTATAATGACCCAAACCATGACACTTCAAGTATTTAATATCTTTATGCCTAGAGGTAGCAGAAGACAAAGCGTTAGAATTACCTTTCTTCTTTGTAGCATCAAATAAATTTTTTTTGGATTCAGCACCCTTAGTCTTTATTGTGTCACCACTACGAGACTCGGAGCGAACCCACTTTAGATTAGCATGAGACAATACCTTTGGTGCTCTTCTTTGTTGTTGTCTCTCCACTTTCATCGCCATACTGACTAAATTCTCCATCTCCACATAATGATGTAACTCGACCACATCGGCAATCGCTCTATTCAAAACACTTATAAGTTGTGCCATAGTATCTTCGGTATCCTTTCTATGTTGGCAGTGATATTAAGCTTTTCTATTTCCTTAAGGTAGTCTTCAACGGACTTGAAGCCTTGAGTCAATCGATGTAACTTCTAATGCACTTCCCTATATTAGTAAGAAGGAACAAACCTCTTCTTTTTGAGGCACTTCATATAATCCCAAGTCTCTATAGGGTGATCTTCATTTTGTCGTCTTGTCTTCACTAGTTCATGCCACAAAAGCAATGCATAATTAGAAAATGCAACTACTGCCAAGCAAACCTTTGTGCCTCTGAGTAATTATGGCAAGCAAAAATTCTTTCCACCTTACGTTTCCACTCCAAATAAATTTTGGGATCGTTTCTCTCTTTGAATGGTGGTATTTGCGTTTCAATGGCATTGATATTGCTATCTTGACTTTTATGTAAAAAAAATTGAAACATAAGGGTACACTTATATAAAGTAGCTATGGTATACAATATGGCTACATTTTAAAGGCGATGTAGTAGCAAAGATAAGTATAGGCTATTCTGGTAAGCATGAGTGATAAAAAGCGTAGCTTTTGGTCTTCAAGCGCATCACTTAAAAAGTGCACCTATTCTAAATACCAAAGGAGTAGCCTTTAGAAATAGGCAACGGCCGAATAGGCATCCCTCACTAAAGCATCTTAAAAACCAAAAAAGCATAGCCTTTTCCTAAAGCATAATTTTTTTTTATTTTTAGCTACACTTTTCAAGTATACCTGAATAGAAGATTTTCTTGTAGCACTACTAAACATCTAGTGTGAAAAAAATTTTGGTATTCTCTAGGATATTTTCTTTCACCTGCAAATTCAAAACACGCCTAACAACAAAAGATTCACTGTAGACTGTATACTCAATATTACTATCAGAACAACCCTCTGAATATGGCATACTATCATAATTAGAGTTGTCATCTTGATCAGAATCAGACACAACATCACCTCCTCTAATAACCATCATCCTCTTATTCGAGAAATCACTACTATAATGACCCAAACCATGACACTTGAAGTATTTAATATCTTTATGCCTAGAGGTAGTAGAAGACAAAGCGTTAGAATTACCTTTATTCTTTGTAGCATTAAATAACTTTTCCTTGGATTCAGTAGCCTTAGTCTTTATTTTGTCATCACTACGAGACTCGGTGCGAACCCACTTTAGATTAGCACAAGACAATACCTTTGGTACTCTTCTTTGTTGTTGCCTCTCCACTTTCATCGCCATACTGACTAAATTCTCCATCTCCACATAATGATGTAACTCCACCACATCGACAATCGCTCTATTTAGACCACTTATAAGTCGTGCCATGGTAACTTCGGTATTCAGGGATGGACCTACACTCAAGAAAGAGGAGGCATTTGCCCCCACAAAATTTTTTAAAAAAACTATATATATATATATATATATATATATATATATATATATATATATAAACTATTTGTTATATTATTTTTGTCTCAAAATAAAATATAAATAATTTTTTGTGTTTCATGTTAAAAAAATATTTTGTTAAACTTAAGATTTTAACACATAATAATAATAATTATATTGTTAAATTTGACTTAGTACAAAAAGTAAATAAATAAACTCAAAAAATAGTGATAATTAACTTCATTATATTGGTTAATTAATTGATAATTAAGTTAAAACTTAATTTTTTAATTAAATATAATTTAAATTATTAGTAATTTTCTAAAAATTATTTAAGATAAAAAATATAATATCTATATGTTAATATATTTTAATTATTTTGGTTAAAAATTTATTTATACCATAAAGGCATAAAGACTATAATAAATATATTTACATTTAAATATAAGATTATAAAAGTAAAATAATTGTTTAAGAACATATATAGAAAAATAATATTTATTAATATCAAAAATAGAAAAAAAATCATTATAAATTTTTTTCGTTATTTTGAATATTATACTGTGTGTATGAAATATTCTTATTATTTTAAATATTATAATAAGTGATTGTGTATATATTTTTAGTTCTTATCAATATGTATAGATAGTTCTAATTTAAAATTTCAAATATAATTTGGATTGGTCAAGTGATCAGCTTAATCGTCCGCTTAAGTAAGTATTAGGAGTTTGAATTCCTACCAACTCATTGCCGGCCAATTGCAGACTCTTAAATAGAATTCAAATTAACGACAGATTATTTCTTAACTTGTTGAGTATTGTGGGAAGCCAAACAAATATCTATACTTCAATTTTATTATATTTTTGCCTCCACTGCAAAATTTTTCTGGGTCCGTCACTGTCTGTATCCTTTCTATGTTGGCAGTGATCTTATGCATTTCTATTTCCTTAAGGTAGTCTTCAACGGACTTGAAGCCTTGAGTCAATCGATGTAACTTCTAATGCACTTCCCTATAGTCATAAGAAGGGACACATTTCTTCTTTATGAGGCACTTCATATAATCCCAAGTCTCTATAGGGTGATGTTCATTCTGTCATTTTGTCTTCACTAGTTCATCCCACAAAAGTAATGCATAATTAGAAAATGCAACTACTACCAAGAAAACCTTTGTGCCTCTGAGTAATTATGACAAGCAAAAATTCTTTCCACCTTACGTTTTCACTCCAAATAAATTTTTGGATCATTTCTCTCTTTGAATGGTGGTATTTAAATCTCAATGACATTGATATTGCTATCTTGACTTTTATGTCAAATTGTTGTTGCCCCATCAGATTGATCATTAGAATGTTCATGATTCTGGTGCTGATTTCTGAAAGTTCCATATTTAGAACTCTTGGACAATGTCTTTGTTACCTCCTTCCTCCATTCCTCCAATTCATTCAAGTGATTAGTTAAGTGTTGAATGAATCTTTGCATCATCCCCATGTCAACCAAAGTATCATCTAAGTGAGCCGCCATAACAATGAACCTGTAAAAATTGTTATAGAAAGGACATCACAATCACTCTCTCACTTGTTTCACACAAGGATGGACACTCGTGTTTACTCTCAAAATAGGCCTTTACCCTCTATTGAACTCATCACTCTTACCTTTTATCACTCTAAAATTTCTTTGGCTGTTATACTTTAGAAATCAAATAAAAAAAATAAAGAAAATCTAACACAACAAGAAAAGAAAAAATACTCAAATAAAAGACAAAAGATATAGAGTGCAAAGAGATAAATAAATAATAATAATAATAATAATAATAATAATAATAATAATAATAATAATAATAATAAATTTGTCTAAGGATTGTCTTTTTTATAATAAAACTTCTTTCGTTTTTATTTGTTGTGTTTTTTTTTAATTAATTTGACCATGATTTCTCTAAGTATATTTTGTACTCTCTTTTTTCTTTTTGATAAAATAAAACCAATCAAAGAAGATAGCTAACAATAATAAAAACAAAAAGAATAAAATTAAAAAAGTAAGAGAATGATGTCACGAAATTTTAAATGGGGATAAATGATAAATAAGAGTAACTATGATGCTCACGCTGCCTTTTTTTATTATTTAAACAAGAAAATCGATAAGGAAAAACAAGACGATAATGAAACAAATGAGGATGACAAAGAAGTAAGAGGTGCTGTTTTTTTTTTTTAAGCACAAGAGAAACAAATATAGATTAATAAGCATTAATTTAATACCTGAAATCTAATACCAAATGATATGGAATAGAATTCAGGATGAGAAAAAAAAAATCAAAGAAAGAGATTCATCTATCTTAATTTAATTTTCTGATGCAACAGTTAAGGGAATCATTCTACCTCTCCTGTTCACACCCAAATTTTTCCAAAAAAACTTAGAGAAATTTTCATTCATCAAAATTAAAAAAAAAAATGTGGCTACAATGTTTTAGAGATTTTTCTACGTATCTCTTAAGTTTAGAACTCTATCTCATGAGTTTACTAAAATAAAAATAGGTTAAATTACAATTGGGCCTAAAACAAGTAAAACAAAACAATATAAACATAAACATAAAATAAGTCTTAAAATAAATACTAAGAAAGTAATGCCTATTTGATTCAACTTGACTAATGAAAATGTTCAATACAATTTGTAAATAGTAAAATGTTTAGCTTTTCATAATCGTTAACTATTGTGTTACCCGATTCTTGATAATAGTAAAATGTTTAGCTTTTCATAATCGTTAACTATTGTGTTACCCGATTCTTGATGCATCTCTTCAACAAATAATTTAGCTATGTTTGTATAACTTTCTTTTATTCTCTTAGTTGTTGCTCTTATAATTTAACAAATTGACGTATAATAGTTTTCAGTTTGTCCCATAAAAGCTTCTATCAATATATAATGCATATTAACTAAAATCAACTCTTAAAATTGTTGAAATACTAGTATTCTATTATATTTGAAAACTTTCCTATAAAATAATAATTGATTTGGTACCGGCAATAGAGTAGAGGGATATTGCAGATAAAAATTAACTCAACAAATATTATTGAGATTACTTGCTGGATAGAAACACAACAAATAATTGAAACAGCTCGGCAGTTGTAAGTTGTAACAATTGAAACACATGTTCATTTATTGTGATCAAATTATAAACTATGATAAAACAGAAAATTGTGTACCCAGCCAAAAACATTGGTTGCATTTCCAGCAACATAGTATTACACTCAGTTCTCATATATGGGGAAAAATTGTAGCCAAAAGTTGTTCTCAAAAGGAGCAGCTCAATCATCAACTTCAGCTTTGATTTCTTTCATCAACTCGGTTTTGTAATCGTCAAATGTTCCAACCGAAGTCCTGACAGTACCATCCTCAACAACCCAGATTTGACTCCTCTCTTCATCCTCACATACATGCGATATCAATCTCGAGTCATGACTAACAAGAACAACTCCACCAGTGAACTCGTCTAGTGCATCGGCCAATGCATCAATACTTTGCATGTCCAGATGATTAGTGGGTTCATCCAACAACAAAATATGGGGTCTTGACATGGATATTGAGGTGAAGACCACCCTAGCTTTCTGCCCTCCTGATAGTTTGGCAATAGGCGTGAGATGGTTATGACTAGGTAGCCCAAACTTTCCGAGTTTTGCGCGGACAGCCTCTTGCTTGCTAAGTCCCTCCTGATCAGGATGGAGACGAAGAAGATACTGAACGGGGGTTTCGTCCATAGTTAGAAGGTCCACAAAGTGTTGCGAGTATCTTCCTATCCGCAACTTCTGACTCCTCCTAACTTCACCCTCATTTGGAACCAAATCACCAGCCAGAAGGTTCAGTAGTGTAGATTTTCCAGCTCCATTAGGCCCAACAATGGCAACACGAGTTCCCATATCAATGCCAACATCAACATTTGACAGTCTGAAATCCTCACGGTTCGGATAACTGAAGCTCACTTCAATAAGCTGAAGAAGTGGAGGTGTGAGCTCGGTAGGTTCAGGAAAGTGAAACTCGACACTGTAGTCCCTCCACTTCTGTGGAACCTCTGGTGGGGCCTCATCTTCATCAACCTTGCCCTTGCCTTTGCCCTTGGCTTTAGATGCTTCTTTGGCTGCCACAAACTTCGCTCGGTCCTTCACCTTTTCTTGCTGAGCTCGGTTACCACTCCTTTTTGCAGCTTTCAGTTGCTTGTCATAAATCTCATACTTCTTGTTCATCTCTTTACGACGCTGTTCATACCCACTCTCAAAGTCATCAAAGTTTCCACGATAGAAATGGAGTTTCAAGTCATGAAGATGAATAATCTCAGTGCAAACTGTATTGAGGAAATCCCTATCGTGTGAAACAACCACCAAAGTCTTCTTCCAACGGCACAGGTACTCTTCCAACCAGAGAACAGCCCTCAAGTCAAGGTGATTTGTGGGTTCATCAAGCAATAATAAAGTTGGCTGCACAAAAAGTGCTCGAGCTAAAGAAATCCTCATTCTCCATCCACCACTAAAAGATTTTGTTGGCCGGCCCTGCATATCCTTCGTGAAACCCAAACCTGCTAAAATCTTTGATGCTTGAGCTTCAGCAGCATCAGAACCCATCAGCTGTAGTTTCTCGTACAGCTCTGCTAGCTTCTCTCCTGCATCATCTTCCTCATCATTATTATCTTTGTCAACACTTCCTTCCAAAGAAGTTGCATTTTGCAAAGAAGCAACTTCTTGTCGAACTTTAACCAGTTCTTCATTAGCTGAAACAACAGCCTCAAGTGCGGTTTTATCATCACCAACTACCTCCTGTTCAACCAGAAGGACATCAATATTCTTAGGTACCGGTATCTTCCTCCAAGCAAGAAGCTTCAATAGTGTGGACTTCCCCTTTCCATTGGGTCCAACCAAACCATACCTCTTCCCATGAGATATCTTCACTGACGCATTCTTCAGAAGTTCTTTACCCCGAGCAGACACCGAGAAATTTTCTATTGTTATATCTTTGACATTAGCATCGGCATCATCATCTCCATTAAGCACTGAAGTCCGACTTCCAATGACCACCGTGAAAGCATCGTGGTCATCCTTAAGAGCTTCCTTCTTTGCCTGCTCAACAGCATGAGCCGCTAAAATATCCTTCTTCTCACGCTTCTTCAGCTCTTTGTCTGTGGTTGATACTTCAAGTGTCTTCAACTCACTCCTCTGATGCCGTTTGGAGGCATTCTCTTCCTCCTCCTCCAAGATAGCTTCATCTTCATCTTCGTCAGATGGAGGAAGATCAATACCATCAGTATATGCAGAAGGTTTTGGAGCGGCTTTTGCCTTGGGCTTAGTGGAAGAGGGCTTTTTGGGTTTATCAGGCTTTTCATCCATGCCGGCCAGCATGGCAGATATGGAAATTTTCTCTTTCTTTGGGGCATCTTTGCTACTTGCCTTAGTCTTTGCTGATGGGCCTGCATCATCTGCCTTTTTTCTAACCATTGTTGAAACCTAGCAACACAATCGGAAACCAAAGTGATTTAGTTGAGTAATCACATCTACAGTTTTGTTGTACTCTTCTCATAAAGATAAACATTTCACCTATCCTAGAACAACAGATAACTCACATCCTAGACAACGATATCACAAAATGAATACTTGAGTAGGATAGAATACATATAGATATAAATTCTTCAATAAAAAAAATATTACTGACAACACAGAACAGTATTACAATATTACATAGAGCTTAGAGAGATACAGCCCTCTAAACAAAACATGCGCCTTGCACCAAGTAGACAATTTTACATAAAATGTTCATCAACAGATATATTACAACACCTTTCTCTTATCGGAGGATACTGAGGCACAACATAATTTTCCAACCAATTTCTGTGCTCGATAATACTATAGCCAAAATATGTTCTAAGGGTCCAGTTCTTTAATTCAATTCAATCCAATCTACTCTGCATCTTCTATTACTAAGTTTCTACCTCCACACGAGATCTTAACAGAAAAAAGAACACGTCCTGAACCACAGGAACCAACACTGATAATAACACATGATACCAGCATGAACAGTGATGACCTAACGTTGACTGGTCAAATTATAGAAATAATATTAATCAATTAAGGCCTCCAATCAGGTTTTAAATCTCAAGTTTATAGTTGCTTCATTTCAGAAAGCCTTCATAAACAAATTACTGAATAATTAACAGATTCTATGTCATGGATAATTAGAGAAGAAAGTGAAGACGATGCAGCTGGGAAAGAATAGAGAATAGATCACGCAAACAAAAATCTATTATAAAACGGAACAAAAATAAGAAATGGAAGATAAAGTAAGAAGATTTAAAAAAAAAAAAGGGAAAGAAAGAACGAGGGAAAGAAATTAAAATTGATGTTTCTACTATGATTGCAACCATGTGGCGGTGAAGCCTTTTTTTTTATTGTTTTGTTGTCTAACCTGTGGTATTGGTGAATGTAATTGTGAAGTGAAGGAGAAACCGCAGCTGGAAGAGATGCCGGAGTTAGAGAACACGCACCTTCGTCGGAGTGTGAGGGAAACACGCAAAATTACTATGATGAATGTGTTCCGCCGAACTTCCTATATGGTACATGTGTTTATATATATATATATGGGAGTGTTAGGTACCGATCACTTTTGGGATTTGTACCTATCAAATAGCTATCAATGATAATTTAAATGGTATGAGATTTCATCAAATAGTTCACTATTCTTTGTTGGTTACATGCTGGCCGGAATTTAATGAAACTGCTGCCCCTAGACTTTTTCATATATATATATATATATATATATATATATATATATCCAATCCGACATGTCAATGACTAATTTATTATAGATCGAAACTCTATTTAAAGGTTTATCGCTAATCAATAAATTGCTGCATATACAAGATGTGATTTTATAATATAAGAATAGTATTCGTAGATAAAAAATCAAATAATAAATATTTTAATTATTATTTTTCATGAGAAAATTTAATTTTTTATTAATAATTAATTTAAATTTTAATATTTATTATATATAATGTAAAAGAATTTAATGTGTATATTTTTATATTTAATTAAATATTAAATTTATTACACAAACAAAAATAATTAATTTTTATATTTATTTTTAAAAAATAATTTTTTTCCTTTATGTATACAAATATAATTAGATATTAGTATAAAAAATTTATGTTAAAAGTTATTATTCTGAGGGTTACTTGAAATATTGATTTGGGCCTGTGAAGTTCAAGCTCCTTGTGAGGCAGCGTCCGACTTGTTCTTACGCCAAGGTACCGCCGTTCGAGTTCTTCATGAGGAGGTGGGGGTGGTACCTGCAAAAGCCTCTGATGTTTAAGTTAGCAAGAGTTTTAAGTAGGATTTCAGTAGAATAAAACATGTGTATACCTGAAGAGGTGTCATTGTATTTATAGTGGAGTTTGATGACCAACTTTATTGGAGTAGTTCCACCTTTAATTGATAGATAACTGTTTTCTTTATCTTTGGAAGTTTGTTGGTGTTCATACCCTGGATCGAGCTGTACGGTGCAAGTTGGATGAGGACAAAACGGACAACCTCTTGTAAGGTTGTTCGTCACCGTCCTTTTCCTAAAGAACTTGGCCAAATTGCTGTAGAGACCTGAGCAGGCCCAAAGCGGAGGATCACAGCCCACCTGAAGGCGGCTGGGCAAAAGATAAGTGACCTCACCCACAAAAAGATAAGATAAGATAAGATAACTAACTTATCTCAAGGAAGGTCACTCCACACTACTATAAATACAATGGAGCACCTAGGTATAACTCATACTCCAATTCTACAAAAAACCTGCTTAAAGCCCTGCTGAGTTAAGCTTCGGAGTCTCCTGCAGGTACCACCACCCTCCGGTGACCAAGGACCAGCAGCACCTCAAGCTCCAACAAGTTGGACACGGCATCTCCGATCACGCCAGAAGATCTCGTCCGAGATCGACCTCAACGTTTCAGGTAACCCTCGGAACATTGGCGCCGTTGTCGGAGAACCTGGAAGTCATCCCATCACCATGGCAAACAACTCTGCCAACGACCACAACTCTGGTCTGGAGGAAGGAACGCCGCTTAAGAACACGGATGCTACCCCAAAGGATACACCTCAATCCAACAAGTAGACCCTGAATACAGAAATTTTAGATACCATTCGTGAACAGCAGGATCGCCTCACATAGCTTGAACAAGAAGCCGAACGACATCGTGAAGCTGAGCGAGTTCTTCGGAGAGAAACAAGACGGCGATGGGAGCTGGAAGACAAGCTCCTAAAGCTCGAAGGCGACCTCAAAAATAAAACTACTCGATCGAACCGCGAAGACAGCCCTCACAAGGACCAAGACTTATTCACAAAGGAAATCATGAAAGCAAAAGTCCTAAAGTACTTCAAAGCCCCTGACATGACCCTCGACGATGGTACGTCCGACCCAAGTCATCACCTCAGCAAATTTAGGAGCCGGATGTACCTCACAGATGCCTCGGACGTGACCCGTTGCAAAGCTTTCCCGACCACCTTGACCAAAATGGCGGTAAAGTGGTTCGATAGCCTGTCACCAAGCTCGATCACGAGCTTTGATGACCTTGCCAAAAAATTCTTAGCCAGGTTCTCCATCCAAAAGGACAAAACCAAGCACACTCCGAGCCTGCTAGGGATTAAACAAGGAGATCGGAAAAGCCTCCGCAGTTACATGGAGAGATTCAATAAAGCATGTCTTGACATACAGAATCTTCCTACAGAAGCAGTGATTATGAGACTCATTAACGGTCTGTGGGAAGGACCCTTTAGCCATTCTATATCCAAGAAACACCCAACATCTATGAATGAGGTACAAGAACAGGTAGAAAAATACATCAATATGGAGGAGAACTCCCAATTAGGAGAAACCTCAAAAACTGGATTCTCCTACCCACCTCGGGACAAGGATAAAGATTCCAAGAAGATAGAAGACCAACCTACTGAGAAACCCAGAAAGTACCACAACTACATCCCTCTTTGGGTGTCCTTTGTGGATGTTTATATAGAGATATGCAACACTGAGAAGATCCCACCCCGTCGCCCGATTAAACACAAGAGAGGAGGAAGTCGCACAGAGTATTGTGAATACCACCGAATCTATGGACATCCTACCAACGAGTGCTACGACCTAAAGAATGTCATAGAAAAATTGGCACGAGAAGGGAGACTAGATCAATTCTTGGCCAATAGAGCGGACGAACCAAAAAAGAGAAGAAGGGACGAAGATGGCGGACAAGATGAACACCCCGCTCACACCCCTGAGAGACATATTTACATGATAAACGGAGGATTCGCAGGAGGGGGATCTCTAAGTCAACCCGCAAAAGACACCTTAAAGAGGTGTACCATGTCGGAGAAGAAGATAGGTCGCCCGACCTTTCCACTATTACCTTCACTCAAGAAGATGCGGCAGGCATCACCCCGGGACATGATGACCCCGTGGTCGTTACCATCATACTTGCCAATGCCAATCTCCAGTGAACATTGTAGACCGAGGGAGCTCTGCAGATATCCTGTTCAAATCCGCCTTCGACAAGCTCGGCCTACATGAAAAAGAATTCAGAGCATATCCTAATAGCCTATTCAGGCTCGGAGACGCCCCAATCTAACCACTTGGGTACATCCCGCTGCACACAACCTTTGGGAAAGGAACATGGTCTAGAATGCTAAGCATAGACTCTATTGTAGTCGATGTTAGCTCTGCATATAATGCCCCCATAGGTCGGACAACGCTAAATCAGCTCGCCGGAGTGGTCTCCACTCTATACCTATGCATGAAGTTCCCCACTCCAAAAGGGATCGCCACTATAAAAGGAGACCAAAAACTCGCACAACACTGTTACAACGAAAGTATGAACCTTAAAGGCGACTCCAGAGGAAGAGAAACCAACACTATTGAACTCGGGGGAATCAGAGCTCATGAAGAACTTCGTCCTCAGCCAGAAGGTGAGACCGAAGAAGTTCAGATTGGGGATACTCAAGACAAAATAACAAACATAGGGGGAAACCTAAACAGAGACTTAAAGGAACTACTGACAAAGTTTTTAAGAAAGAACTCCAACCTGTTCGCATGGAAGGTCGCAGACATGCCCGGTATTGATATCTGACTAATGTGCCATAGATTGGCAGTATATCCCGGATCCAGACCAGTACAACAGAAGCGCAGGAAGCTCAATGATTTAAGAGATTTTGCTCGATGGTCTAGATTTTCTTCTTATAGAAAAGAATTACTTCATTGCAAGCATAGTTCTACACCAATGAACAATTCTCCCAATCAAAAATTTTGAGTTGTCACATGTACAAACCCCAAATAAGAATTAACTAGAGTATTTGGACTCCGGGTCGTCTCACGAGGATTGCAATGAAGTGAATGATTATTGGCTATGAAGAAACAAGGGGGTTTGATTGATAAAATGGGCAAGGAAGTAAACTAATAGCTAAAAAGTCTTGGCAAAGGTTGGTGGTCAAGGATCTCTATCCTTATCACTAACCACAACATGAGAATTGGCAAGGATCAACCCCATTAAGTCATCCTCTAACTAATAAAGGAGAGTCAAATGAGCTATGTCAATCCAAGTTCATAAGTCCTAGGTCTCCAAAAATTCAATTAGTGAGATCTAGGGTTAATGGCTCCCAGTCATCAATCACTTGCACATTAGCAACTCAAGAGTTCCTAAGTTACCTTCCCAAGCCAAGAGTATAAAATTCTACTCTAAAGGCCAACCAAGCATTTTGTCAAACACTTGGTGGGTATAAAAGGAAGGCATGGTAAATTGCAAGGAAAGATAAAATCTAACAACTACCAATTGCAATTAAAGTAAATCCACATCTCAATTCAATAATAAAAGAAACATCAAACATTAAATTGCATTAAAAAGGAATCCAAATTCAACATGAGTTCATTAACATAAAAGAGAGCATCAAAGTAAAATTAACACTACAAACCATGAGAATCAAAGAGTAGAAGCAAGAATCCATAAAGGAAACAATATGAAAACATGAGATTGAACCTAGATCTAGAAGAGATTAACCTAACCTAACCTAATTCAAGAGAACAGAGGGAGCTTCTCTCTCTAGAAACTAACCTACATGATGCCAAAACTACAAACAATTGCTCCTCCCTTTGCTTGGGCTTCAATTCAGCATGAAATACACTCAGAACAAGGTTGGAATTGGGCCTAGGCTACTCAGAAATTGCCCCCAATGTTTTGCCTTTAAGTGAGTCACGTGCGAGTATCGGCGCGTATGCACGATGTGCGCGTACGCGTCGATTGGCTATTTCTTCGTCCGTGCGGACGTGTCATGTACGCGTGCGCGTCTCTATGCGAAATCACATTTGCGGTGCGCGCCCATCGATGCATTCCCAATTCTTGTTTCCTCATGTATTCTCCACCTTGCATGCTTTTCTCCTCATTTCTTCCATCAAATACTTGCCTTATGAACCTGAAATCACTCAACAAACACATCAAGGCATCGAATGGAATTAAAGTGAGTTAAAATCACCAATTTAAGGGCCTAAAAAGCATGTTTTTACACTTAAGCACAATTCATGGGAGAATTACAAAACCATGCTATTTTATTGAATAAATGTGGGAAAAGGTGATAAAATCCCCCAAATTAAGCACAAAATAAACCACGAAATTGGGGTTTATCAAATCTCCCCACACTTAAACTAAGCATGTCCTCATGTTAAAATCAAGAAAGAAGCAAAAGGGTATCACATTTATTCAATGCAAACTAACTAAATGCAACCTATCTGTTCCGAGGGTTACCTGAAACTGTAGGTCGATCTCGGACGAGATCTTCTGTGCTGGTCGGAGCCGACGTGTCCGGCAGGTGTATAGTGGCCGGAGCTGGTGTGTCCGACTTGTTGGACTTGGTGATGGTGCTGATCCTTCGTCCCCGGAGGGTGGGGGGTACCTGCAAGGGACTCCGATGCTTAAGTTAGCAAGGGTATTGAGCAGGTATTGAGTAGAATCAGAGTATGAGTTATACCTGGGTACTCCAGTGTATTTATAATGGTGAGATGTGACCTTCTGTGGATAAGATAAGTTAGTTATCTTATCTTATCTTTATCTTATCTTGAGGTGAGGTCATCTTATCTTCAAGGGAACCGCCCTTCTCCCTGTAGGCTTGGGCTGCCCTTGGATTTGGGACGTGTTCCTCTATTTGGGCCCTTTGTTTGGGCTTTCCTGTAACTTGGCCGAGCTCTTTGAGAAGAGGTTGGGTTGTCCTGACCTAAAGATGTCGGTCGCTTTGTCTGTCAAACATCCCGGGTCGGACAGCTCGACCCAGGGTATGAACAGTGCCCCTGCTTGAGCTCGGACTTCTTTGAGGTCGAGTCTTTGACTTCGGTCCTTCTTTGGTGAAGCCGAACTCAAGCATTTTGTCGATTCCTTTGTAGCAGCTTTTGAATGTAGAAGGTTTTCCTCTAAAAGTGCGCATTTTTATATCAGCGCTTTTTTTGGGGACGCAAGAGGGTTTTAATATCTGCATTTAATTGGCATTAATTGCCCCGTTTTCTCTTGGTCTTTTATTTTGAATTTCTCAATCAAAAAACGGTTCCTCTTCTTCATTCTTTCTTCGTAACTTCTCCCTTTACTCTCTCATTTTCTGTTTCTTTCGTAGTTTCTCCCACCTGTTCTGTCGCTACTCTCTGTGAAAGAGGGTGATCTCCAGCTTTTCTCCTTCGCAGCTCTCCACTTTCGAGGGGTGGCTTTTCTTCTGTCCTTCGGCTTTCTTTCGAGGTTTTCTTCTGCTTTCTCCAGGTTCGATTTTTCTTTCTTCTGTTTCCTTATATATGGAAAGTTTGCATTTTGTTCAGAGGAAGTTTTTTGGGTCTTTCTGCTTTTACCATGCCTGTTTGTTGCGTGCTCTGGAATTTCTTCGTTTTTGGTGCGAATCTTTTTTCTTGTTGCTTGAATCTTTTTCTTTTAGGATTTTTGCATGTTGTCGCCGTTTCTGCTTGTGCCTTTGGTGATGGTTCTTTGCTTGATTCCGAAAAAAAAGTTTGCGTCTTTGCTTTTTTTTGTTTGGCATTTTTGGTGTTTTGATAATTCCTTTTGCTGATAAACTGTAGAAGCAATGCTTTTTGCTGATAAACTGTAGAAAGGTGGTGATTTTGTGTTTTTACTTCCTTTGAGACTTTATTTTCTTTTTGATGAGTGCCGGGACGTAAGCTGTAGAAATAGCTTGAAAACCTTGCTTTGTTATTGCCTCCAAGGGATGCCCCAGGACTTTTTGGCTTGAGTCTTGTGGTTTTCCTTTTCTGTTTATCCGCCCGTCGAGATGTTTTGCCCCTCGTCCGAGATGTTTTTAAGTAATCCGTTCTTCTTTTCTTTTTGTAGGATTTAGTTGGCCTCATGTCTTCCCGAAATAACGTTGTAGAGTTGCCTTCCCATGTTCCTGAGGGTATGGCCGATTGGGTGGACTCGATGGTTCTTATGTGTGTCTCTCTGGTTGATTCTGAGTTTTGCGCGCAGCTTAGGCAGTTTTACAGTGTCTGTAGTAATCCTGGCGATGAGAAGAACTATGAGCTTGTTCCTCCCTCTTCTGATGAGAGAGTTTGCTTCTCTACTCGGGTTGTTGACGATCGCCCTTTTTCTATGTTTATGACTTTTTCTTTGGTCAGCTGGGTATCACCCTTCCTTTTACTAAGTTTGAAACCGACTTGTTATAGTCCTGTAATGTCGCCCCCTCTCAACTTCACCCTAATTCCTGGGGTTTCATAAAAATTTTTCAATTGTTGTGCAATGGCTTTGGTATCCCTGCCTCGCAATCTCTCTTTTTCTATCTGTTTGTCTTGACTAAGCCTGGAGTGGTAAAAAAGAAGGCAGCTTGGGTCTTCTTTCGATCTACCCAGGGAAAGAAGGTTTTTCCATGTTTGACGAGTCATTCCGTGATTTTAAAAACTACTTTTTCAAGGTCCGAGCTGTTGAAGGAGCTCGACCCTTCTTTCTGGATGAAAATGACGAGCCTACTTTTCCCTTGGAATGGCAAAAAAGATGCGAGGGTGTCCCAATATACGTGGGAAATGTTGGATGAGACTGAGAGAGCCTTTGTGATTGTGTTGGAAGAACACTGGGGTTAACCTCCCCATCTCGACACAAAGAAATTTCTAACCAATCCCTCTCTTCTTCAAACCGAGCTGGGTATTTTGTGTTTCCTTTTTTATCTGTTCTATATTACTCGTAACTGTCTTTTCCGACTTGTAGCTTAATTTCTGTTTTATTTGCAGAGGCGATGAAGAATAATGAATCCATGAAAGCTTTTAAAAGAGCGCAGAGGGCGACTGCTGCCAAAAACATCTCAGCCAAGGCGGCTGGGGAAGGATCCTCTCAAGTGCACGTGAAGCCGTCTGTGCCGAGTTCCCTTGGGGTGAAAAAGGTGATCCCTACTCCCCGAGTTCGTCTGGTGGATCCTCACACTACTTCTGCTGCTCCTTCTGTTACTCCTCCCAATAAGAAACAAAAAACAGCTGAGCTTTTCGACCTCAATGCTCCCGACTTTAATGCCATTGAATTTGTGGATCAGCAAATCGGTCCCTATGGTACCCTCTCCATGGACAATGTGTCCATCCTCCATCATTTGGAGTTTATGGCCCGAAATCACGTACAGATGGCGTATATGGCGGCTGCTATATACCGGACTGCTCAGAATCTTCCTCTCCATGCTACCAAAGCATTTTTGGAGGAGGCAAAGCAGGAGTTTGACCGGATGAAGGGGCTGAAGGAGGAACTTGAATTAAAGGTGACCAAGTTGGAGAAGGATCTAGAGAATGAGAAGGCGAGTTCCCTTTCACAGGCAGCTTCTTTGAGGTTGGCCGAGGACACAGCCCTGATGCATAAGGAGAGTTACGTTACGACTTATCGGGAGGTGATGCGTCTGAGGGGGGAGTTGGACAATGCCCGGGAAGATTATTCTGAGCTCCAAGGTCATCTTGTTGGCAGCGTGACTGCTACTTATGAGAACTTGAAGGAGCAAGTTCGAGTCATTTCTCCCGAGGCCGATCTCGCTCTTTTCAGCCTGGACAACGTTGTCAGGAATGGCAAGATTGTCCCTGATGACGAGGGTGATGATGATCCTGATCATCCCCCTGTGTCCTCTGCCAAAGTGTCGACTTCTTCTGCTCCTCCGGTTGCACCTGATTCGGATTGCCAGGTTCTGAACCGGGAGGATGGAACTATAGATGCTGTGCCTATTCAGACTCGCCCTCTTTCTCCTTGTCCTGAGGCTGCCAAGAAGGCTCCTGATGCTTGCTGATCCCTTTCTGGATATTTATGTAGCTGGCCCGGCTTGTGGGCTTTTTAAAACTTTGTTTATTTTGCTGACGGTCTCTAGTTGCTTATTTTAGCAACTTTTATTTTGAAAAACAAAAGTAGCTCGCTATCTTTAGTAGGTGTTGATGGCCGCCGAGGCTTTTTTAACTTTGTAGATTATATCAAGGTATTTTGACTTTGTTTTCTCTTCTCCTTTGAGTTTGTGTCTATGTGGGTCCGACTTGTTTCTCGGTTTTCTCGCCTTTGTACGCATTTTTGACGCTCCGTAACCGATTCTTTTGCGTTGGTCCCTTCTAAGTTATTTCTGTAATCCCCTTTCTTGGACCTTGATCAGGTTTCTTTGAGGGATTACTTTTATAACTTTGTTTTCGTAGGAAACCGACTTCATTAGGTCAATCTCTTTCTAAGTTATTTCTGTAATCCCCTTTCTTGGGCCTTTGTCAGGTCTCTCTCAGGGATTACTTTTTATAACTTTGTTTTCGTAGGAAACCGACTTCATTAGGTCGATCTCTTTCTAAGTTATTTTTGTAATCCTCTTTGTTAGACCTTTGTCAGGTCTCTTTCAGGGATTACTTTTTATAACTTTGTTTTCGTAGGAAACCGACTTCATTAGGTCGATCTCTTTCTAAGTTATTTTTGTAATCCTCTTTGTTAGACCTTTGTCAGGTCTCTTTCAGGGATTACTTTTTATAACTTTGTTTTCGTAGGAAACCGACTTCATTAGGTCGATCTCTTCTTAAGTTATTTTTGTAATCCTCTTTCTTGGACCTTTGTCAGGTCTCTTTCAGGGATTACTTTTATAACTTTGTTTTGTAGGAAACCAACTTCGTTAGGTCGATCTCCTCTTAAGTTAAAGTAATCCTCTTTAATAGGGTTGGCCAGACCCTTTTCCAGGGTTTACTTATAACTTGGGTTGACTTGGTCCGACATCTGAACGTCGGCCAGTCTTTAAGTTATTATTTTAGCTATCCGTAAGGCCTCGTCAGGCTCTTTTTTGGATTGCTTTCGATAACTTCTTACATTATTCTGTGTTCATCTTTGCTGATTTGTAGAAGTGGTTGGCATCTTTAGATCATCTTTTGGGTGAATCGCGTTTTCACCTTTATCGGACGGTTATCTTTATCGTGATCGTGCAGTGAAATTGTTTTTCACTTTCTGCCGATCTGTTGCTTTATAATCGGACGATGAATACTTCAGATTAATGCGTCTTGAAATCTTGTAGAATATCTAAATAAATTTCATTCAAAGAAAAGTGCAAAATATATACTTGTGGGAATTTTTTCATCCTTTTAAGTCAGATAGTGTCTAGGTCTCAACCTGGTGCCTCATTAAAAACCCTTTTCAGGAAAAAGAGTGCATCCAATAATGAGATCCTTTACCTTTTCTAACTGTAGTACCTTCTTAGGTTGCAGGCGTGCCATGATCTGGGAAGCTCTCGTCCATCGAGTTCGGACAGTCTGTAGTAGCCCTTCCCAAGTACTTCTATAACTCGGTAGGGTCCTTTCCAGTTTGCTGCCAGCTTTCCTTCTCCTGGTCGAGTTGTTCCAATATCATGTCGGATTAGGATAAGATCGTTCTCTGTAAAACTTCTCGGTACTACCCTTTGATTATATTTGGAAGCGATTCGGCGTTTTAGAGCTTCCTCCCTGATCCGAGCTCTTTCTTGGATTTTAGGTAGTAAGTCGAGCTCTTCCCTCTGAAGTTGGGAGTTTGCTCCCTCATTGTAATGAACTACTCTAGGCGATCTTTCCTCAATCTCTACTGGGATCATTGCCTCTGTTCCGTATGCTAACCGGAAGGAGGATTCCTTTGTGGTGGAATGTGGCGTCGTTCGATATGCCCATAGGAACTGTGGAAGCTCTTCTGCCCAGGCTCCCTTTGCATCTTGTAATCTCCGTTTTAACCCGGCCAGTATGACTTTGTTGGCAGCTTCGGCCTGTCCATTGGCCTGTGGATGTTCGACAGAGGTGTACTGGTGCTTTATATTCAAGTCGGCTACTAGTTTTCTGAAGCCTGCATCTGTGAATTGAGTGCCATTGTCTGTGGTTATTGAATATGGAACTCCGAACCTTGTAACAATGTTTCTATATAGGAATTTCCGGCTTCTTTGGGCGGTGGTGTTAGCTAGGGGTTCTGCCTCGATCCACTTTGTAAAGTAGTCTACCCCTACTATGAGAAATCTAACTTGTCCTGATCCCTGGGGAAAGGGGCCAAGAAGATCGAGTCCCCATTTTGCAAACGGCCAAGGAGAAGTCACGCTGATGAGCTCTTCTGGCGGAGCGATATGAAAGTTGGCATGTTTCTGACATGGTGGACATGTCTTTACAAATTATGTGGCTTCTTTCTGTAATATTGGCCAATAGAACCCTGCCCGGAATACTTTTTTGACGAGGGCCTGCGCTTCGAGATGATTGCCACAAATGCCGCCGTGTACTTCTTCTAACACTTCCTTTGTGTGGGGGGTCGGTACACATTTTAATAATGATACTGATATCCCTCTTTTGTATAGGATGTTGTTTATGATGGTGTAGTACTGTGCCTCCCTTTTTAGCCTCTTTGTCTCATTTTCTTCTGCGGGGAGTGTTCCTGTTTTGAGGTAGTTGATTATGTGGGTCATCCATCCTTGGTCCTGGTTTTCTATGGTTAGGACTTTTTCTTCTTCTGAGATTGACGGGTTCTGTAATATTTCCTGGATGAGGCTTCTATTGTTGCCGCTTGGTTTGGTGCTGGCTAGTTTCGAGAGTGCGTCAGCTCGGGCATTTTGTTCGCGGGGGATGTGGCAGATCTTATATTCCCCGATTTGTCCGAGCTGTTCCTTGGTCTTATCCAAATACTTTTTCATGATGGGATCTTTGGCTTGGTAGCTCCCTGTTATTTGTGATGTGACCACTTGTGAATTGCTGTAAATGTTGAGTTTTTGAGCTCCCACCTCTTCAGCCAGCTTCAACCCAGCTAACAATGCTTCGTATTCCGCCTGGTTATTTGAGGCCGGAAACCCGAACTTGAGGGAGAGCTTGACTTGGGTTCCTTGGTTGCTTTCTATTATTATGCCTGCGCCGCTTCCAGTTTTATTTGAAGAACCGTCCACATAGAGATTCCATTCTGTGAGGGTTTCCAGGATATCTGTGAATTCTGTGATAAAGTCGGCCAGATACTGTGATTTGATGGCCGTCCGAGTTTCGGAGGTCGAATTCTAACAGCTCGACTGCCCATTGTGAAATTCTGCCTGCTAAATCTGTTTTCTGCAATATTCCTTTTAGAGGCTGGTTAGTTCGAACCTTAATGGTGTGAGCCTGGAAGTAAGGGCGGAGTTGTCGGGATGTTAAAATGAGAGTATAGGCGAATTTTTCTATTTTTTGGTAGTTTAGCTCGGATCCCTGTAGTGCTTTGCTGATGAAGTATATGGGTTGTTGTCCATTTTCGTATTCTCTGACTAGTGCTGAGGCTATTGCCCGGCTTCCTACTGTGAGATATAATATGAGTGGTTCTCCTTCTCGTGGTCGAGATAGGATAGGTGGCCATCCTAAGAACTTCTTAAAGTCTTGGAAGGCTTGCTCACATTCTGTTGTCCATTCGAACTGTTTTCCCTTTCTTAAAGTAGCATAGAAAGGGAGAGATCTTATCGCAGCTCCTGCTAGGAATCGGGATAGGGCGGCCAATCTCCCATTGAGTTGCTGTACTTCTTTGACACAGGTTGGGCTCTTCATGTTGAGTATGGCCTGACACTTGTCTGGATTTGCTTCAATTCCTCTTTGTGTGAGCATGAAACCTAAGAATTTGCCCGCCTCTACTGCAAAGGTGCATTTCGCGGGATTGAGTCGCATGTCATGCTTTCTTATGGTGTCGAACACTTGGGCCAGAACGGACAATAATGTCTCTTCATTTTGTGTTTTTATTAGCATGTCGTCCATGTAGACTTCCATGACCTTTCCGATGTGATCCGAGAAGACTTTATTCATTAGCCTTTGATAAGTAGCTCCTGCGTTCTTGAGACCGAAAGGCATCACAATGTAGCAGTAGTTTGCTTTTGGTGTTAAGAACGAGGTCTTTTCTTGATCTGGTGGCACATGGGGATTTGGTTGTACCCCGAGTAAGCATCCATAAATGAGAGATATCTATATCCGGAGGAAGCATCTACCAGAGCATCAATACTTGGGAGTGGATATGGATCTTTTGGACAAGTTTTGTTGAGATCGGTGTAATCGGTGCACATTCGCCACTTCCCGTTTGATTTTTTCACCAAGACGACGTTGGCTAGCCATAGTGGGTATTTGACTTCCCTTATGAATCCTGCTTCCAGTAGTGCTTGTACTTGCTCTTCCACAGCCTGGGATCGCTCTGGCCCGAGTTTTCTTCGTCTCTGCTGTACCGGCCGAGATCCTGGATAGACCGCCAACTTATGGCTCATTAACTTAGGGTCTATTCCTGGCATGTCTGCGGCTTTCCGCGCAAAGAGATCAACATTATCTCGTAAGAATTGTATTAGCAATTCTTTTGAATCTTCTCTTAGGATTGTGCCGATATTGGTTGTTTTTCCGAAGTATCCCCGATCTGAATTTTCTCTATCGCACCTTCTAGTTGTGGACGAAGCTTCTCTTGTTGTTGGGCTCCGCCCAGCTCGATTGTGTGGAACTCTTCTCCCCTGCTTCTGAGATTTAGGCTTTCGTTATAACAGCGACGTGCCATCTTTTGATCTGCTTTTATCGTGGCTATTCCTTTCGTAGTGGGGAATTTCATACATAGATATGAGGTTGAGACTATCGCGCCAAGTTGGTTGAGTGTTGTCTGACCTATGAGAGCATTATAAGTTGAACTTACATCGACCACGATGTAGTCTATTCTGAGGGTCCTGGATTGGTTCCCATTTCCAAAGGTTGTATGTAGTGGTATGTATCCCAGCGGTTGAACCGGGGTATCTCCTAGTCCGAACAGACTATTTGGATATGCTTTAAGTTCCTTCTCTTCTAAGCCGAGTTTATCGAAGGCTATTTTGAATAAGATATCGGCGGAACTCCCTTGGTCTATTAAGGTGCGGTGTAGATTGGCGTTTGCCAATATGATGGTGATGACCATGGGATCGTCGTGTCCTGAGATGATGCCGGAGGCGTCCTCTTTAGTGAATGTTATTGCAGGGATGTTGAGTGCTTCCTCCTTTCCCTCGACATGATATACTTCTTTGAGATATCTTTTGTGAGATGATTTGGAGATCCCACCTCCTGCGAATCCGCCATGTATCATGTGGACATGTCTCTCTGGTGTCCGAGGTGATCGTTCAGTTCGCTCGGTATCTTCATCCCTTCGTCTCTTTCTTTGATCATCATCTCGGGTGGCCAGAAATCGATCTAATTTTCCTTCTCTCACTAATTTCTCTATGATATTTTTTAAGTCGAAGCATTCGTTTGTGGAATGTCCACGGACTCGATGGTATTCACAATATTCCTTCCGGTTTTCTCCTCCCTTTTTTCCTTTGAGTGGCCGAGCTGGGAGAATTTTTTTTGTATGGCAGACTTCTTTGTATATCTCGACCAGGGATGCCCTGAGATGAGTGTAATTGTGGTATTTTTTAATTTTCTCCCCTTATCGATCTTCTTTTCTCTTGGATTCCTTGTCTTTGTCTCAGTAGGAGGTCCCCGATTTTGAGGTATCTCCTAACCGAGCATTTTCTTCCATGTTAATATATTTTTCTGCTCGTTCCTGTACTTCGTCTAAGGAGGTCGGGTACTTCTTTGATATAGATTGGCTAAAAGGTCCTTCTTGCAGGCCGTTGATGAGTCCCATGATGGCGGCTTCTGTTGGTAAACTTTGTATGTCCATGCACGTTTTGTTGAATTTTTCCATGTAGTTGCGGAGGCTCTCCCGATCTACTTGTTTGATCCCTAGTAGGCTGGGGGCGTGCTTGGCCTTATCTTTCTGAATGGAGAATCTGGCTAGGAATTTTTTAGCTAGGTCATCAAAGCTTGAGATGGACTTTGGGGGTAGGTTGTCGAACCATCGGATTGCTGTCTTTGTGAGAGTTGTTGGAAAGGCTTTACAGCGAACAACATCTAGGGCGTCGGTAAGGTACATTCTGCTTCTGAAGTTGCTGAAGTGGTGGTTGGGGTTCGTGGTGCCATCGTATAGGGTTATATCTGGGAGTTTGAAGTCTTCTGGAATTTTGGTTTTCATGATTTCCCTGGTGAATGGGTCTTGCTCTTTGCGTGAATTTTCTTCAGGATTGGCCCGGGGGACTTTTAATTTAAGATCGGCTTCCAATTGCTGTAGTTTTTCTTCCAATTTTTGACGTCGTCGCACCTCTCTTTGTAGATCTTTTCCGATTTCTCATTGTTGTTGGGTTTCTTTTTCAAATTGTTTTAGGCGATCTAGGAGCGCTTCTATTGCCCCGGAATTTGGTGAGTCTTTGTCCTTGTTGGTTTTCGGGGTATCTTGTAGCGTGACATCCGCGTTCTTATGCGGTGTTCTATCTTCTAGACCTGAATTGTGGTCGTTGTCATGGTCGTCCGCCATGGTGATGGGATGACTTTCAGGTTCCCCGGCAACGGCGCCAATGTTCCGAGGGTTACCTGAAACTGTAAGTCGATCTCGGATGAGATCTTCTGTGCTGGTCAGAGCTGACGTGTCTGGCAGGTGTATATCGACCGGAGCTGGTGTGTCCGACTTGTTGGACTTGGTGATGGTGCTGATCCTTCGTCCCCAGAGGGTGGGGGGTACCTGCAAGGGACTCCGATGCTTAAGTTAGCAAGGGTATTGAGTAGGTATTGAGTAGAATCAGAGTATGAGTTATACCTGGGTGCCCCAGTGTATTTATAATGGTGAGATGTGACCTTCTGTGGATAAGATAAGTTAGTTATCTTATCTTATCTTTATCTTATCTTGAGGTGAGGTCATCTTATCTTCAAGGGAACCGCCCTTCTCCCTGTAGGCTTGGGTTGCCCTTGGATTTGGGACATGTTCCTCTATTTGGGCCCTTTGTTTGGGCTTTCCTGTGACTTGGCCGAGCTCTTTGAGAAGAGGTCGGGTTGTCCTAACCTAAAGAGGTCGATCGCTTTGTCTGTCGAACATCCCGGGTCGGACAGCTCGACCCAGGATATGAACACTATCTATATGCAATCTCTCCATATGAATGCATCTACTTGGTCAAAATAGGTCAACTTCCAAGAACACATATATGAGTCCAAGGGCTAAAGCCATAGCAGTCAAATCAACCCACAATTGAATTAAATCATTGAAAGATTTACAAACTTGCAAGAAAAGATGATCATGGGTGGAAACATGTGCTTGAGCGATAGAACCCTAACCGGATGTGTATCCGCTCTAGGCACTCAAGTGTATTGGGTTGATTCACTCACTTCTCCCCCCAATCATGCTTTCCAAGATTTGTTTTTCATCTAACAATCAACAATTACTTTATGCATGCATACAAATATCATGAGGGCTTTCCCATAGGTTGTAATGGGGCTAAGGTCAAGGTAGGATGCATATGGTCAAGTGAGCTTGAAATTTGAATCTTTGATTAATCTAAGCTTTCCACCTAACCTATATAACATCCTATACAATTCAAAGCTAATCTAACTACCCATTCTTCACTTTTTTACACACTCATGCATTTTATTTTTGGTCACCACACATATGCATTGACTCTTATTGAACTTCACTTTGGGGCATTTTGTCCTCTTTATATTGCTTTTCTTTTTTGTCTTTCTTTTCTATATATATATATATTTTTTCTCATTTTTTTTCTTTTTTTTCAAACTAAAATATATACAAGAACATCAATGCATATGGTTTACACATGATTAATACATGAGTATGTACCCAATTCCCAAGATTTTTAACACAAATACAAAATATACTTTTATCTCTACCCAATGTTCCCAACTTTTCCAAAATCAAATGATAAACACTCTCACTAGCCTAAGCTAATCAAAGATCTAAATTAGGGACATTTATTGTTTTTTGCCTTAGGCTTGCAATGTGCTACAATTAAGAATAAGTGGGTTAAGCATAGGCTCAAAATTGGCTAACAATGGAAATAATAAAAGGTAGGCTATTTGGGTAAGTGAGCTAATGAAACAATGGCCTCAATCATATAAGTGCATATATACATAAAATAATGGACATATAAAATTAAACAAATCAAAGATTACAATCATAGAAAGGGAATAATGCACACAAGAATGAAAATAAGTGGTTATATGATGTAACCACACAATTAGGCTCAAATCTCACATGCTTGTATTTTTAGCTCAAAAATATGATCCACAATTGTATAATTTAAGCAAGTTCTAAATTTTTTTTTGAATCAATTGGGGTGCCCTATAGGTAAAATTCTTGAAAAATTTCATTATTTTGACTAAGCTTAATATATACATATGCAATGCAACCAAAAATCCTAAGAGACCTAAAAGTGAAATGCAGAAGCATTGGGATTAGAAACTTGTTACCCAAAAATGCCGAGTGGTCGGACGACCTCCCCACACTTAAAAATTTGCCCCATCCTCAGTGCATTCAAAGATGAACAAGGGTGTACGGCGACTTTCCTAGACCTTCAGCTGGTAGGTCAATCGGTTGCTGCATGTCCTTTTCCTACTTCCATTGTTGCTTATGATGACTTATCCTGAAAATAGAAAATAGGAGATAATAAGACAAGTAAATGCACAAGCAAGGAAGCATGGATTGTTGGAATGAGGTAATTCACTAGAATTTAGTGAGTGAGTTAATGCGACATTGATGAAAAATAGGTGTGTGGGTCCTAACTTTCATGCGGTTTAGAACTTACACCCTAGTATTTAAAAGCTATGTCACAATTACACAAAAGATGTATGCACTTCACTCATTCTGGTGTGCTTGAAATACTTCAAAAGACTTGTAGGTTAAGTCAACCAACAAGTAGTAAAGAAGCATAAAAGCATTCAAGAAAAAATCAAGCAATTGTGAAATTGGATAATGCATGGACATTGATTGATGTGTAAGTGAACTTAATGAACATAATGGTATATGAAACTTACACCACAATCAATGACACCTATTGAAGTTGTTGCAACACCTAAGTGACATAGAGGTGAAACACATGGATGCTATGAAACTCAGGAAAAGAAGATAGAAGTGGAAATCAATCACATAGCAAGCATGGCCCACAAAGCTTTACAAAGGTAAAAAATATGTCACTAGGTAAGTTTTTGATCTAATTTCACAACTCTACAATCTCAATGCATGAAACAAGTGATGTGCATAAAGGTAAACCACAAACAAGCATCACCTAAAAAAATGCAATGATAATATACAATTGCCTAGCAATGGATGACGAATGCATGGTGGCCAAAACATGCAATTGAAAAGAGTTAAGAAGCTTAAAGGCAATGTAACATTCACTTGGTGTTCACAAATGTTAAACATGAAAACTCAAAACCAAATGACAAAATATAACCTCAACAAAGAAATCCAACAATGAAATGAAAAACAATGATGTTTAAATAACATCTCATCAATAATCAGCAGCAAGAAACAGTAAACAAGATTAATAATCCAACACTTATAAAGAAAAATAGAAAACAAAATGAAAATGTACTAATTAAACAATTAACTAACTAACTAAAAGAAGTTGTTATAGATGATGTTTGATAGTGTTGGATGTTGTTTCAAGGGTGGAAAGAAAAGAAGAGAAGAGAGAAGAAGGGAAGAAATGGAAAGAAGAGAAGAAAAGAAGGTGGGTGAAACAGGGGCAATCCACGCGTGCGCGTCATATGCGCGTAAGCGTGGATCGATGAAATGGTAGCAACGCGTATGCACAAGGTATGCTTGTGCGTCGATGGGTTATTTCGCAAACGACGCGTACGCGTGAAGTGCGCGTATGCGTGCATTGGGCACAAAGTTGGCACACTTCAGGCACAACTCTTGGGTGAATGTATGGGAAGTGGAAAACTTCAATCCACGCGTGCGCGTGCATGACGCGTGTGCATGGATGGTTGAAAATACTTGGGTCACGCATACGCGTAGAGTGCACGTGCGCGTGAATGGTGCTCTGTTTTTCAAAATTTTTCTAGGTTTTTGCACCAAACCAAGCATTCCAAACCTCCAAACAACTACCAAAACATCATAAAACCTTATTTAACATACTAAACTCCCAAATAATCATATCTAACCAAACAAAACATAAAATTAAACTAATTATTAGCAATATTTACAATAAGGAAAAAAAGGAAAGATGTTACCATGGTGGGGTGTCTCCCACCTAGCACTTTTGTTTATTGTACTTAAGTTAGACTTATGGGGAGATCCTCATCAAGGTGGCTTGTGCTTGAATCTATCCTTGAACATCCACCAATGCTTGGACTTCCATTGTGGTTCATCATTCAAAGTTAATAATTCCAAGCTTTGATGGAGTTCTTCACAAACCATAGGCTCCCAAAGTTGATCTTCCTTGTGCGATCCGGGATCCCATACTTTGTTTTCACACCCGTTCTTGAGTTGATCATGGTGATTTTCTCCGGGTGGCTAGAGAGATAAATTCTTATAGAAGCACCAAAATACCCTCCTAGACCCATCCAATTGAGCACTAGTCCAATCCATGCTCCTCAATTTTGAGCTTCCAACCATAATGAGCCTAGACTTACAACGCCAACCACTAAACATCCTCCTCTTAAGCTTAATTCCACAAAGCGCCCCAAGTTGGCCATTGATAAACCCATATTTCATGGTTTATCTTGTGCTCAATTGAGTGGTTTTTATCAACTCTTTACCCACTTATTCATACTATTTGCATGGTTTTACATTTGCCTTCCTAATTATGTGCTATGATTGAAACCATGCTTCTTTGATCTTATATTTACTTATTATTAATCCTCTCTTATTACCATTAGATGTCTTGATATGTATGTTAAGTGTTTTCAGATATTATAAGGCAAGAATGGCTTGGAGGATGGGAAGGAAGCATGCAAAAGTGGAAGGAATACAATAAGTTGGAGAAATTGCTAAGCTGTCCAACCTGACCTCTTCGTACTCAGATGGCTATAACTTTAGCTACAGAGGTCCAAACGACGCGGTTCCAGTTGCGTTGAAAAGCCAACGTCCGGGGCTTCGATTTGATATATAATTTGTCATAGCTGCCCTGACGCCAGGTGACGCGAACGTGTGAGTCACGCGGACGCGTGACCTGGCAGGAACGCAACCTGCGCGGCCGTGTCACTTTTCCGCGACCTGTACGGACCAGAAAGCGCTGGAAGTGACTTCTGGGCTGTTTTTGTCCCAGTTTTCAGGCTAGAACACACAGATTAGAGGCTATAAAGCGGGGGAATGCATCCATTCATAAGCATGCACTCATAATTCACTTTTTACAATTTTAGATGTAGTTTTTAGAGAGAGAGGTTCTCTCCTCTCTCTTAGGATTAGGATTTAGGACTTCTGTTAGTTTTAGGAGTGACTCTCAATCCCAGGTTCTTTATTTTTATTTATCCCAATTTAATTTATGAACTCTTCCATGTTACAGATTACTCTTTTTAATTAATGTTATTTGAGATATTTCAGATCTATGATTGCTTTCTTTAATTTATGTTGTTGGTACTTATCCAAATTATTTTCATTCGAGTAGATAGTTTTCCTTTTGGCTTTGGTTAAATAACTAGTGACTCTTGAGTTATCAAACTCATTGTTAATTGAAAATTGGAATTCATCCACTTAACTTACCTTCATAGTTAGAGGTTAACAAAGTGGAAGAAAAATCCAATTCTCATCACAATTGATAAGGATAACTAGGATAGGACTTCTAGTTCTTGTACTTTGCCAAAGGTTTATTTTACAGTTATTATTATTTTATTTTACTTGTCATATAACATATTCCCACCTTACTTCCAAAACCCCAATTTACAAACTCATAACCAATAATAAGAACATACTTCCCTGCAATTTCTTGAGAAGATGACCCGAGGTTTAAATACTTCGGTTATCAATTTATTTAGGGGTTTGTTACTTGTGACAACCAAAACGTTTGTACGAAGGGATTTCTGTCGGTTTAGAGACTATATCTACAACGCGACTGTTTTTATGAAATTCTTTACTGGCAAAAATCCTAACGTCAAAATGATTATGGTTAATTAAAAAATCACAATATAAACCATAAAATAGGTTAGTTGCATGCATGTTCTACTTGATTGAAAAGACAATAAGTTTCTTCTAAAAAAAATATCTTTAGAACAAAATTTCACTAATTCTGATCCTAATTTTTAGGATAAATCTGCTTGAAGTTGTATTTGGAACATGATTTTTGAGCTAAAGAACACACAACCTGTGAAAATTTGAGCCTTTATGCATGGTTACATTATTTAACCATAATTATTTTATTCTTGTGTGTTTACTTCTCTATGATTGTAATCTATATTTTGTCTCATCCTATATGTCCAATAGTTATTATGTTTATATGCTTGCATGTGATTGAGGCCATTATTTGTTTAAACTCACTTATCCAAATTAAGCTTACCCTTTTTAATTACCTTTGTTAACCACGTTGAGCCTTAAAATCCCATTTATTCTGTATTTTACCACATTACTAGCTTTAAGTGGAAAAATAATTGTATATCCCAAATTGAATCTTTGGTTAGCTTAAGATAGAATTGTGTATGCTAGTTAAGTATGGGAAATTGTGGGAACAAAAATTATTAAGGGAATGTGTCATGATAATATAATGGGAATTTGGGTACCTACTCATGTGAAGCTATAAGAATTACAAATCTATGTGCATTGATGAGCTATGTTTAATGAATAAGGGGACAAAATTACCCCAATGTTAAATTAAAAATTCAAAGATCAATGCACACACACACACACACACACACACACACACACACACACACACACACACACACACACACACACACACACACACACACACACACACACACACACACACACACACACACACACACACACACACACACACACATATATATATATAAAGAGAGAAAATTTTGATACATGAGTATGGAAGGTAAAAGGGAATTCTGGGTAGCTAGGTATGAATTCTAAAGTTATATAAAATATATAGGTTGGGTTAAAGCTGGGTTAATTAAAGATTCAATTTATAAGCTCACTTAACCATATATATATCCCTACCCTTACCTTGGCCCCATTACAACCTTAAAAAGACCTCATGATGTTTGCATTGGCATATTAACTGTTGTTGATTGGTTAGGAGAAAAACAAAAGTTAGAGAGCATAATTAGAGAAGGATAGAGTGATTACCCTATACACTAGAGGGATTAGACTATATATACATCATCAGTGAGGGTTCTATGCTTAAATTTTCATGTTCCCTGCTTTCACGAGTTATCTTCTTGCACTTTTATCTGTTTTACTGTATAGTGATAGAATTAATGGAATTTGATTTGTAATTGTTTTGAAGAGCTTATTTACTTTTGATCAAGTGGGCAAGAATCATATAGTTGCATTTGTACATATATAGGTTGTATTGCATTGCATGAATTTCTACATGTTCATACTCATTTATCTTATCTCCTTCAATTAAGCATGAGGACATGCTAATGTTTAAGTGTGGGGAGGTTGATAAACCACTATTTTATGGTTTATATTGTGTATAATTATGTGGTTTTATCATGATCCTTACCTACTTATTCATTAATTTAGCATGCATTTATATTTCCTTCCTGGAATTATTACATGGTTGAAAACTGCTTCCTAGAGACTTTTTATTATGCATTTTAGTTCTTCTTTATCCCATTCGATGCCGTGATCTGTGTGTTAAGTGTTTCAGGCTTTATAGGGCATGGATGAGTTGGAGATTGGAAGGGAAGCTAGCAAAAATGGAATGAACACAAGAAATTGAGGAGACAACCAGCGAGAAGTGATGCGACCGCATGGCTCACGCGTTCACGTGGAAGAGGAGAAATCGCAGTGACGCGGCCGCATGGCTCACGCGACCGCGCGGAAGGGAAAAGCACAAGTGACGCAGAGGCGTGGACGACGCGAACGCGTGGCACGGAAAAACGCGAATGACGCGTCCGCGTGGACGACGCGATCGCGTGACATGCGCGATCTGCATAATCTGCAGATTTCGCTGAGAGCGGTTTTAGGCCCTGTTTTGACCCAGTTTTCCGCCCAGAATAGCAGACTAGAGCCAGAGAACATGCAGAAACGAAGAACAACATTCATTCTACACAGTTTTGAGTTTTTAGATCTAGTTTTACTCCTCCTCTAGGTTTTCTCTCTACACAATTGGTACTCTTAGGATATTATTTTTCTACTACTTTTGCATCGGGATATTGAGAAGAGTCATTACCTCATCAAGACTTCGTCATTCTAGTTCGTCTTCTTTACTTGGCTTTACTCTTCCATGTCCTTTGCTTTGTTAATTTTACCACTGGAATATTATTAGGATTTATTCAATATAAGGATTATTCTTATTTTAATTGGATTATTTTTTATTTCTATTTACAATGTCTTTCTTTAATTTCTTCTCATATGTTAAGAATTTTGCATTCACAATGAGCGAGTAGTTCCCTAACTTGATAGGGAGTTGATTGAAAGGAACCAATTGAGTTGGAAGGTTTGAAAGAAAGATTGTAATTGGGTTTACTGTTGGATTGCCTTCTAGTCACTAACACCAATCCCTTTTAATTAAGTGGGTTGCAATTTGTGAACAGACGTAGCATTCCAACTTGTTTGACTTTCCTTTGCCTAGTAAAGGATAACAAAACAGAACAACTTTTAATTATCAATTAATCTTGAGAGTATTCCAACTATAATAGGGATTCCAACTAATTAACTCCCAGTCAAGGCTTTTATTTACATTGTTCAAATTCATCAATTTAATTTCCTGTTATTCAACTCAAACTTTTTTTGAAAATATCTGATTAATAAAATAGCACACCTTTCTGCAACTCGTTGGGAGACAACCTGGGATTCATACTCCCAGTATTTAAAATTTGAATTTCTGTGACATATTTCTAAATTGATAAGTGGATTTCCGGTGAGTTAAGAACTATACTTGCAACGTACACATCTTAATAATTTTTAATTCACCAATTTTCGCTGCATCAGCCATCCGTCTCAAGCAAACCAAATTCAAGTGGGATAATGGAGCTAAGAGTTAGAAGTTTTACCCACTCAAATGAAGGATTGGATGACAACCTATGTGGAGGAATTCCCAATGATCTTGACAAGGCGCGCTCTACTCCCGTCCATCCTCTTCCAGAGGCTTCCACCACTTGGCAAGGTTTTTCAAGTTCCTCCTCTTGCCAAGCTTCCTTAAGTTCAAGCTCTTCTTCACCAATTTCTTCAAGCTCTTCCCCATCACTCAAATCATAAATAGGAGGTTGAGTGAAGTCTACCTCCTCATCAATTCCGAGCATAGTGGGGAAGGATTCTTCAAGCCCAAAAAGATCATATGTTGGTATGGAATCATCATAAATAGGAGGGCCTATTACTTGGAACACTTCTTCCAATTCTTCAATCATATTGTGCCTTGGAGGTTGTGCACTCTCCTCCTCAACATCAACTTCAAACTCCATGGAAGAAGGCTCTTCAATTTGTGATTCCTCTATGTATTCAACATATCCTAAACATGAGTTCATTAACATAAAAGAGAGCATAAAAGTAAAATTAACACTACAAACCATGAGAATCAAAGAGTAGATGCAAGAATCCAAAAAGGAAACAAGATGAAAACATGAGATTAAACCTAGATCTAGAAGAGATTAACCTAACCTAACCTAATTCTAGAGAGAAGAGGGAGCTTCTCTCTCTAGAAACTAACCTACATGATGCCAAAACTACAAACAATTCCTCCCCTCTTTGCTTGGACTTCAATTCTGCATGGAATACACTCAGAAACAGGTTGGAATTGGGCCTGGGCTGCTCAGAAATTGCCCCCAGCATTTTGCGTTTAAGTGAGTCACGTGCGAGTATCGGCGCGTACATGTCGATTGGCTATTTCTTTGTCTGCGCAGATGTGTCATGTACGCGTGCATGTCTCTATGCGAAATCACATTTGCGCGTGCGCGCCTTGTACGCGTGCGCGCCCATCGATACATTCCCAATTCTATTTTCCTCATGCATTCTCCACCTTGCATGCTTTTCTCCTCATTTTTTCATCCAATACTTGCCTTATGAACCTGAAATCACTCAACAAATACATCAAGACATCGAATGGAATTAAAGTGAGTTAAAATCACCAATTTAAGGGCCTTAAAAGCATGTTTTTACACTTAAGCACAATTCAAGGGAGAATTACAAAACCATGCTATTTTATTGAATAAATGTGGAAAAAGGTGATAAAATCCCCCAAATTAAGAAAAAACTATGAAATCGGGGTTTATCACTCAACCCAGAGAGATCACAAGCAGTAGAGGAACATGTACAGGCTTTGCTGTAGGCAAGGTTCATAAGAGAGGTAAAGTACCCATTATGGCTAGCCAATGTAGTATTGGTTAAGAAGTCAAATGGGAAATGGCGGATGTGCACTGATTACACAGACCTCAACAAACCCTGCCCAAAGGATCCCTACCCACTCTCGAACATAGACACACTAGTCGACGTTTCATCGGGATATAAGTACCTCTCCTTCATGGACGCTTACTTGGGATATAATCGAATCCCTATGTATCAACACGACCAGGAGAAAACTTCATTCCTAACCCTAAGAACAAACTACTGCTACGTAGTCATGCCTTTCAAACACAAGAACGCATGGGCTATATACCGAAGACTGATGAACAAAGTTTTTGCCAATCACATCGGGAGGCTGATGGAGGTTTATTGATACGCAAAAACTTATCTCTCAACAAATTTCCTACCGGCAAGTGCACCGGATTGTCGTCAAGTAAAACTCACTATAGAGTGAGGTCGAATCCCACAGGGATTGGATGGTTGATCACCTTTAATTAGAGAATGGTTCTAGTTGAACGAAATCAAAATTTAATTGAGATTTGCAAAATGTATATTGACGAAAAGCTTAAAGTGCAAGAAACGTAAATGACTGAATATTAATGACTGAATTTAAATGGCGGAAAGTAAATTTGCAAGGAATTAAAATACAGAAGCTTAAATTGCAAGAAATTAAATTTGAATGAGGATTGTTAAGCATAGATGTACAGTGCAAAATTAAAGGAATGGGTAAGATCAGAGAAGGGAATGCTCATTGGGATCAGGAGATGTAATAATCCTCCGGATCAAATTATTTTCATCTCTTCCTTAATCAATGCATTCATTGACTTTTCTTGGCAATCTTAGATGATTGGATCCTATTGTCTTGGCTCACCAATCTCTCTAAGAATGAACAATTGCCCAATGTCTTGATTTAATTGCTAATGGGAAGAAATGAAGTTCGGTCACTGATTATACCACAAAAATTCATAAACCAAAGTATTAGTAGGATTACATGTCATGATATCTATCCAACCCCCAATTTAATCCAATGTGAGAAAGTGTTTCTAGCATGAATTCCTCATCCCACTCTCAAGGATCAGAGGAATTCCAATTATGTATAGCTTCTCTGTCAAGACAACTATGCAATTGAATTAATATCGAAAGCTTTCTAATAAAATCAAGAGAAAAGATAGAGGAAGAAGAATGAAAACTGTTATTGATCCATTGAATTACACAGAGCTCCCTAACCCAATGAAAGAGGGTTTAGTTCATCATAGCTCAATTCAATTTACAGAAAAAGAAAAGTGCAGAAAGAAATAAAGAAAGTACAAAAGAAACTAAAAGAAAAGTGCAGGAAAATGAGAATCAGGGAATTGAACTCCCAGAGCCCCATTCAGGGCCTACTGAGAGCTCCTTTCAATCTTGAACAATCTTTCTATTTATACTTTTCTTTCTCAATTTCAATTGGATCAAGTAATTGGATGTGGGCCTTGGCTGAAGCAGTTAAGAGTGATTCTTTAGTGATGGGCATGGGCAACTAACTTTCATATTCTGTACAGGTGCAATTTGGAATTGAATTAGCCTTAATGTTGGTGATCACATTTGTAGAGAAACGTTGGGTCAAACATTGCTTAAAAAAATGAATTTTGGGCCCTGCTAGCAACGTTTGACTCAATGTTGGAGGACCAACGTTCGCGCATTCACGCGTGCATGTGACCCACGCGTACGCGTCAAACCAGTTTCGGTGCGTATGCATCGCTCAGGCTTTCGCGTGCAAGGATGAAATGTGCATCCACGCGTACGCGTACGCGTCGCTTTCAATTTTCCAATTCCAGATTTTGCCTTCTCATCGCGCACATTGGCTTCAGCGTTGGACCGGCAACGTTCCTTCCAACGTTGGCCTATCCAAGCGTGCACGTGGATCATCAAAAGTTAAGATTGTGCGTACACGCTGTATACGCGTACGCGTCGTTGTGCTTTTTCAAATGTAGAATTTTGGAACTCAGATCGCATACGTTGGCCACAAACATTTGAAGCAGCGTTGTTGGTCCAATGTTACTCCATCTACGCGTACGTGTTTCCAACGTGTGCGCATGGATTGTCAGAATTTCCAATCCACGCGTGCGTGTACAGCACGCGTGCGTGTCGCCACAATTTTTCCCAATTTCCAGAAAGCACATTTTATCAAAACAATGAGGGTAATGTTGGCTTGCCAACGTTCCCTCTAACGTGGGCACCAACAAATTATGCAGACTCTGCCTCCCTCTCAATATTGGAGGCAACATTGGTGGCCGAACTTTGGTCACCAACGTTGCTTCTCCTTCTTCCTTCCATGGCCATTCTTCAACTTCCTTCTATGCTTTTCTTCACCTATCATCAAGCAAAACATGCATCAAAGCCTTGTTAACATCATGAGAATATGCATCTTTCTTAGCACACAAGTGATTATGGCAAAATTATCATGAAAAAGCATCAAATTAACTATGTTTGCATGAATTTAAGTAAGCATGATTTTTCAATCCAAATTCTTGCTTTTGATGCAAGAAAGTGTAGAAAACTAATAAAAACAAAAGAAAATGGCTAGTGAAACTAGCCTAAGATGCCTTGGCATCATTTATGTAGATGACATGCTGGTAAAGGCACAAAGAGAGGAAACGTTGTTATTCCAGATTTTGCCTTTTGACCACAAACAATGGCACTCAATTCACTGACACGGGGTTCAGAAACCTGGTAGCCGATTTGAAAATCAAACACCAATTCACCTCTGTAGAACACCCACAAGCCAATGGACAGGCAGAAGCCACCAACAAAGTCATATTGGGCCGAAAAGCTCCCCAAGTCCTATGGGCATATCGGACGACACCACATTCCACTACCGGAGACTTGATGAGGGAAAAACGATTCCACACAAACTCACTGGCAAGTATACCGGGTCGCATCAAGTAGTAATAACTCACAGGAGTGAGGTCGATCCCACATAGATTGATGGATTGAGCAACTTTAGTATTGTGATGAATTTAGTTAAGCAAATATTTAAAGATTTGGGTAAAATTCGACTAACAGAAGTGAAATTGCAAGGAAAATAAAGTGCAGAAAGTAAATTGGCAGAATATTAAATTGTTGAAAGAGTAAATTGCAAAAACTTAAAGTGCAAGAAATTAAAAGAGTTGAAGCTTAAATTGCAAGAAAAGTAAATAACTGAAACTTAAAGTACAAGTAATTTATATTGCTGAATCTAAATTGCTAGGAAACTTAAATTGCATGAAAAATAAAAGGATTTGGGTAATGGGAATCAAAATAGAACTGGAAAATGTAAAGTGTAGTAAACTAAAGAACTCTCAGATGACAGAATTCAAATCAGGACTTCAGTACCAAAACAGAAAAGTGAAATTGCAAAAGAATTAAAACAGAATAAAAACTTAGTTCGACTTTAAAATCCTAAAAGAGAAATTGACAATTGTAGAAGAATAACGAAAATAGAAAGAAAATTTAGTTCTCAATTGTCCTCTTAACAAAACAGAAAAGAAGAAATTGTAGAAGAAAGAAAAATAGAAAGTAGACTATGATCAGATCTCCAACTCATAAAACTATCCAAGGAAAAATAAAAGAAAACTCCACGATGAAGGAATTCAGAAGAATTCTTCAATCCAAAGTCCAAGACCTAAACAGAAAAGTAAAAGTTGCAGAAGAGAGAAAACAAAACAGAAAGGAAAACTCAGATATGATCCTAATTCTAAAATTCCCAAAAGAAATTAAAAGACAGCTCCCCTAAAAGAATCAAATTCTTCTCTATTTATACAATTTCTATTTCTGTCATCAAGTACTTGGAGTGGGCTTTTCGGCCTTTTATGAAGTGGATTAGAATGGCACTTTGTTGCAGCTTCCAGGGAAACGTTGCGTACTCAAAGTGAGAGCAGCGTTCATTCACCCACGCGTGCGCGTCCCATGTGCATCCGCGTCCTTTTGCGTTTTTGCTCATCGATGCGTACGTGTCACTTACGCGTGCGCGTCACTATCAGTCTTCATCTCCCACCATGCTCGCACGCCCTTTTCACGCGTACGGGTCTTTAATAGCGTTCTCTTATTGAGCGCTACATTTGATTAATGAACACTGCTCACGTGTGCGCGTCCTCTGCGCATGTGCGTGCTCTATCCCAGGTGCTCCATTGACGTGTGCTCATCATGCACGCGTGTGCGTCGATTGCAGAACCTTGCCTCCAAATCTCAATCTCCCCGAAAACGCTGAGAAAATGAACATAGCGTTCTTTTTGAAAACGAGCGCCAACCACTACCACGCGTACGTGTCATGCACGCGTACGCGTGGGTATACAAAAATTGCCCCTGACGCGTAGGCGTCTTGTACGCGTGCGTGTTACAAGTGAGCGTGGCGTTCTTTCTTTGAACACAATGTTATTCTGCAATGCTTCTCCTTCTCTTCATTTTCTCACCTAAAACCAACCAAACAAGCAATCATAGTCTCACCAAAATCATAAGAATTTGCATCATTCATAATAATCCCTTAATTCTTGCATAAATCTCATGATTTTGTATAAAATTAATGATGTTTGATTAAATCAAAATAATCATGAAATTCCACTCCAACCACTTACTTATTGTGCAAGAAAGTGCATAAAACCTAATGAAACAAATGAAAAATGCTTGTGAAACTAGCATAAGTTGACTTGTCATCACGAGTCGCACTTCTGACTTGCCTATGGAATAGAGGCAATGATCCCCGTAGAGATGGAAGAAGGATCCCCCAGAGTGATCCTCTACAATGAAGATACCAACTCCCAAGCTCAAAGGGAAGAGCTCGACCTACTTCCAAGAGTTCGAGAAAGAGTTCGGATTAGAGAGGAAGCGCTAAAACGTCGAATGGCTTTAAAGTATAATCAGAAGGTAATCCAGCGAAGCTTTGCCACCAACAATCGCATCTTAATCCGAAATGATATCGAAGCAGGTCGGTCAGGAGAAGAGAAGCTAGCAGCCAACTGGAAAGGGCCATACCGAGTTACAGAAGTATTGGGAAAAGCCTACTATAGGGTATCCGACCTCGAAGGGCGGGAGCTACCAAGGTCATGACATGACTGTAACCTAAGAAGGTACTATAGCTAGAAAATAGTAAAGATCTTAGGTCATGGAACACTCTTTTACCTAAAAAGGTTTTTTAATGAGGCGCCAGGCCAAGATCTAAAAAACTGCCCGACCTAGAAGGGTAAGCACTCACATGTACACACTTTTATTTATATTTTTATCTTATTATTATTAGAATGAAAGTTATCGATTCCCTAAAAAATTTTCTACCAAGACATATTAATTTATGCTCATAAAACGCATTGCCCAATTAATTTACGCTCATAAAATGCTCCTAAAAAGTTTTTTAACCTTTCTTTGGCCTTTTGCATTAATTTATAAAAAGTAACCCAGAAAAAGTGACCTAACGAGGTCTAACTAAAAATGGGATTACTAAAAATAACTTAAAAAGGCCCGACAGAAAAGTAGGACCAATGGAAGGATCACTGAAAAAGGGACAAAAAAATCCTGCAAAGGCCAAAGAAAGGTTAAAAAACCAGGGCCTGAAGTGCTCAGCTAAAAAGGTACAAGCCCTGAAAAGGATTCTACTTAAAGCAAGAGCACGATCTCAAAACGGAGCTAAGAAGTCATCCAAATAAACTATAAAGAAAAGGTTTCCCATCGGAACACTACCTAAAAAGTTGTTGGAATACGACTAAAAGCCCAGATACGAAGGCACACAGGTCAACGTCAACTAAAAAGGGCGCGACCCAAAGAGACAAATACGACCTCGAAAAAGGGAACAAGTAAAGGTCCAAAAGGTTGAAAAGCCAAGGGTCGAAGTGCCTAGCTTAAAGGGTAAACAACTCCTGAAAGTAGATAATACTCAAAAGGAAAAAGCATAATTTCTAAACAAGGCTAAAAAGGTCGTCCAAACAAACCAAAAAAGGTTTTATACCTAAAGTTATTGGAACTTGACTAAGAAGCCCGGACGGCAAGCCGCGAGAAAGACATAACCAAAACAAAGGTTATCAACATGACCAAAAAAGGCGTGATCCAAAGGAGGTCAAATCCCATAAAAACGAACATGGTGTCGGGCCGAAGTGGGTTTAGGAATTTTTCTTAAAATAGAGTTGGCGTTGCAAGTATAGTCCCAACCCACAATCAACTCTGGATCAAAGTTTGAATTCAAAGATGTCACTATTCAAAACCAATTCAATTCTGATAATGTTTAGTTCCCGGGTCATCTCCCAAGGACACTTGAGATCAATGAGTGTGCAATTCCTGTTGTGGTGGTCAAGGGGTTTTCAATGAAGGGATAAACATATAAAGCAATAAAAGAACATGAAAAATTGTAATAAATGAACTAATGAAGGAATTAGAGAACTAACTATGTAATATAGACAAGTAAGGTATAAAGAGGGTTAATGTAAATGTGTATGAAATATTTAAGACATAAAAGGTATCTTGGCTTGGAGTGAGCTAAGGGTCCTTTCCTTGTTGGAACCACAACTATGACAATTAGAATGGATTAATCTCATGTGGTTAACCCTCACATCCGAGAGTAAGTTAAATGAGCATAAGTGTTCTTAACCCACAAATCCTAAATTGCTTGCTAATTGCTTTAGCAATGATAAGCGGATAGTTTATACGCTTTTTTGGCATTGTTTTTAGGTAGTTTTTAGTATAATTTAGTTAGTTTTTAGTATATAATTATTAGTTTTTATGCTAAAATCACATTTCTGGACTTTACTATGCGTTTGTGTGTTTTTCTGTGATTTCAGGTATTTTCTGGCTAAAATTGAGGGACCTGAGCAAAAATCTGATTCAGAGGCTGAAAAAGGACTGCAAATGCTGTTGGATTCTGACCTCCCTGCACTCAAAGTAGATTTTCTGGAGCTATAGAAGCCCAATTGGCAGACTCTCAATTGTGTTGGAAAGTAGACATCTTGGGATTTACAGCAATGTATAATTATTCATACTTTGCCCGAGATTTGATGTGCCAAATTGGTGTCAAAACACCTGTCAGAGACCATTTTCTCGTGTTAAACGCCAAAACTGTTATAAAAGCTGGAGTTAAACGCCTAAACTGGCACTAGAGTTGGCATTTAACTCCAAGAAAAGCCTATGCACGTGAAAGCATCAATGCTCAACCCAAGCACACACCAAGGTGGGCCTCCGAAGTGGATTTCTGCACTATCTACCTTAGTTACTCATTTTCTGTAAACCCTAGCTACTAGTTTTAGTATAAATATTACTTTTTCTCATTGTATTAGAGTCTTGGTTATTCTGGTTCCCCCTCTGGGGTCCGAAACCAATGAACACCATTATCACTTATTTATTTTCAACGGTGGAGTTTCTACACCTCATAGATTAAGGTGTGGAGCACTGCTGGTCCTCATGAATTAATGCAAAGTACTATTATTCTTCTATTCAATTCAAGCTTATTCTTATTCTAAGATATTAGCTTGTACTTCAACCTGATGAATGTGATGATCCGTGACACTCATCATCATTCTCACTTATGAACGCGTGCCTGAGAACCACTTCTGTTCTATTTGCAATAGCTTGAGTGTGTATCTCTTGGCCACCTGGTCCACGACACATGGTTGCCTCTCCTGACAACAGAGCCTTGCATTCTGTGAGATCAGAGTCTTTGTGGTATAAGCTAGAATTAATTGGCAATATTCTTGAGATCCGAAAAGTCTAAACCTTGTCTGCGGTATTCCGAGTAGGATCTGGGATGGGATGACTGTGACGAGCTTCAAACTCGCGAGTGCTGGGCGCAGAGACAGTGCACAAAAGGATAATTGGATCTTATTCCGACCGACATATGATTAGCCCTACGTAAGCCGTAGCTGGACCATTTTCACTGAGAGGATGGACGGTAGCCATTGACAACGGTGATCCCCCAACATACAGCTTTCCATGGAAAAGAGCACGCATGGCTGGATGAAGGCAGTAGGAAAGCAGAGATTCGAGAGGAACAAAGCATCTCCATACGCTTATCTGAAATTCCCACCAATGAATTACATAAGTATCTCTATCTTATTTTATGTCTTATTCATCTTTTAATAATCAAAACCCAATAACCATTTGAATCTGCCTGACTGAGATTTACAAGACGACCATAGCTTTCTTCAAGCCGACAATCTCTGTGGGATCGACCCTTACTCACGTAAGGTATTACTTGGACGACACTTGCTAGTCAGCTATGCGGAGTTGTGAAGAAAGTTTGTGAGATCACGATTTTGTGTACCAAGTTTTTGGCGTTGTTGCCGGGGATTCTTCGAGTTTGGACAACTGACGGCTCATCTTGTTGCTTAAATTAGGTTTTTTTTTTCTTTTTATTTTGTTCTTCAGAATTTTTAAGAACGAATTCTAGAGTTTCAGATGATGCTTTTATCATTATAGGAGCTAATTGATTCCCATTAATTTGGCTGTTGCATGTAATGTCCTGCTAAAGCTTGGCTAGCCATGTCTAATCTTTTTAGACTAAAGCTTTATACTAACATTGCATGATTCCTGGAATTCTTATTAAAAATTTTGAGTTTCTTATTTTCTTTTTCAAAATAATTTTTGAAAAATAAAAAATTATAAAAAATTTATAAAATCATAAAATCAAAAATATTTTTGTGTTTCTTGCTTGAGTCTAGTGTCAATTTTTAAGTTTGGTGTCAATTGCATGTTTCTATTTTTCTTGCATTTTTTGAAAATATATGCATTGTGTTCTTCATTGATCTTCAAGTTGTTCTTGATGATTTTCTTTGTCTGATCTTTGAATTCTCTTGTTTTGTGTCTTTTGTTGTTTCTCATGTGCATTCTCAAATTGTTAGTATCTCTGGTATGAAAATTTCTAAGTTTGGTGTCTTGCATGTCTTTCTTTTCTTAAAAATTTTCAAAAATATGTTCTTGATGTTCATCACGATCTTCATAGTGCTCTTGGTGTTCATCTTGACATTCAAAGTGTTCTTGCATGCATTCCTTGTTTTGATCTTAGTTTTTCATGTTTAATTCCATTCTGTTGTTTTTCTCTCTCATCATTAAAAATTCAAAAAAATTCAAACTTATATCATTTCAAGTCAATAATATAGAGAATTGAAGATTCAAAACATACAGCAGAGGAATCACGGAGAAAAAGCTGGGCGTTCAAAACACGCAGTAAGGAAAGATTTTTGGCGTTTAAACGCCAGCCAGGGTACCTGGCTGGGCGTTTAACACCTAAGGAGGTAGCTAAGTGGGCATTAAACGCAAGAATGGATACCATTTTGGGCGTTTAACGCCAGGATAACACCAAGGAGGAAATTTTGTTTTCAATCCAAATATTTTTCAACTTTTCAAATTTTAAAACTAATTTTTCAAAATCTTATATTTTTCGTATCCCCTCATATCAATCATATCTTTTTCAAATTCAAATCTTTTTCATTTTTCTTTTAATATTTTCGAAAATCATTACTAACAATTAATGTTGTGATTCAAAAATTTCAAGTTTGTTACTTTCTTGTTAAGAAAGGTTCAATATTTGAATTTTAGAATCATATCTTTTAATTTCTTGTTAGTCAAGTCATCAATTTTAAAAATCAAATCTTGTTTTTAATTGTTTTTCAATCATATCTTTTCAATCATATCTTTTTAAATCATATCTTTTTCAAATCACATCTTTTTAAATTCTAATTTCAAAATCTTTTTCTAACTTCTTATCTTTTCAAAACTTACTATTTCTTATCTTTTTCAAAACCACCTAACTACTTCTCTCTCTCTCTAATTTTCAAAAACCACTAACAACCTTTTTTTCAAAAACCTTTTTAATTAACCAATTGTTTTAAACTCTAATTTTATTTTATTTAAAAATTTTCAAAAATTCCCTCTCTCATATCTTTCTATTTAATCACTAACACTCCTCCTCTCTTAATAATTCGAACCCTCTCCCTTCTTTATATGTTCGAATTCTTCCTTATCTACCTCATCCTTCTATTCTTCTTTTCCTCTAACACATCAAGGAATCTCTATACTGTGATATAGAGGATTCCATACTTTCTTTTTTCTCTGGAGAGAACCTGACATAAATTTTTGAAAAAGAAGAAGACATGGCAGCCGAAAATAACAACAATGCCAACAATGCAAGGAAGGTGCCTGGTGACTTTACTGCACCAACTCCCGACTTCTATAGGTGAAGCATCTCTATTCCTGCCATTGGAGCAAACAACTTTGAGCTTAAGCCTCAATTAGTTTCTCTGATGCAACAGAATTGCAAGTTTTATGGACTTCCATTGGAAGATCCTCATTAGTTCTTGGCTGAATTTTTGCAAATCTGTGACACTGTTATGACCAATGGAGTTGATCCTAAGGTCTACAGACTTATGCTTTTCCCTTTTGGGATAGAGCTAGTATATGGTTGAACTCATAACCTAGAGACAACCTGAACTCTTGGGAAAAGCTGGTCAATGCCTTCTTAGCTAAATTCTTTCCACCTCAAAAGATGAGTAAGCTTAGAGTGAAAGTTCAAACCTTCAAACAGATGGAAGGTGAATCCCTCTATGAAGCTTGGAAAAGATAAAAGCAAGTGATCAAAAGGTGTCCTTCTAACATGCTTTTAGAATGGAGCATCATAGGTATCTTCTATGATGGTCTGTCTGAGTTATCCAAGATGTCATTGGACCATTCTGCAGGCAGATCTATTCATCTGAAGAAAACACATGCAGAAGCCCAGGAACTCATTGAAATGGTTGCAAATAACCAGTTCATGTACACTTTTGAAAGAAATCCTGTGAACAACGGGACAACTCAAAAGAAAGGAGTTATTGAGATTGATACTTTGAATGCCATGTTGGCTCAGAACAAAATATTGACTCAGCAAGTCAATATGATTTCTCAGAATCTGACTGGATTACAAGCTGCATCTGGCAGTGCTAAAGAAGCCTCCTCTGAAGGAGAAGCTTATGACCCTAAGAATCATGCAATGGAAGAGGTGAATTACATGGGAGAACCCTATGGAAATACCTACAATTCTTCATGGAGGAATCACCCAAATTTCTCATGGAAGGATCAACAGAAGCCTCAACAAGGCTTCAACAACAATAATGGTGGAAGAAATAGGTTTAGCAATAGCAAGCCTTTTCTATCTTTTTCTCAGCAACAGACAGAGAACTCTGAGCAGAGTAGTTCTGGCTTAGCAACCATAGTCTCTGATCTATCTAAGACCACACTAAGTTTCATGAATGAAACAAGATCCTCCATTAGAAATTTGGAGGCACAATTAGGTCAACTGAGTAAAAAGGTTACTGAAACTCCTCCTAGCACTCTCCCAAGCAATACAGAAGAAAATCTCCTAAGGGTCATTTCCTTGTTGGAACCACAACTATGACAATTAGAATGGATTAATCTCACGTGGTTAACCCTCACATCCGAGAGTAAGTTACATGGGCATAAGTGTTCTTAACCCACAAATCCTAAATTCCTTGCTAATTGCTTTAGCAATGATGAGCGAATAATTTATACACTTTTTGGCATTGTTTTTAGGTAGTTTTTAGTATATAATTATTATTTTTTATGCTAAAATTGCATTTCTGGACTTTACTATGTGTTTGTGTGTTTTTCTGTGATTTCAGGTATTTTCTGGCTGAAATTGAGGGACTTGAGCAAAAATCTGATTCAGAGGCAGATGCTGCTGGATTCTGACCTCCCTGCACTCGAAGTGAATTTTCTAGAGCTACAAAAACCCAATTGGTGCTCTCTCAATTGCGTTGGAAAGTAGACATCTTGGACTTTCCAGAAATGTATAATAGTCCATACTTTTCCCGAGATTTGATCGCCCAAATTGGCGTCAAAATGCCGGTCAGAGACCCTTTTCTGGCGTTAAATGCCAGAACTGGCATAAAAGCTGGAGTTAAACGCCCAAACTAGCACCAGAGTTGGCGTTTCACTGCAAGAAAAGCCTATGCACGTGAAAGCTTCAATGCTCAGCCCAAGCACACACTAAGTGGGCCCTGGAAGTGGATTTCTGCACGATCTACCTTAGTTACTCATTTTCTGTAAACCCTAGCTACTAGTTTTAGTATAAATATTATTTTTTCTCATTATATTAGAGTCTTGGTTATTCTCGTTCCCCCTCTGGGGCCGAAACCAATGAACACCATTATCACTTATATATTTTCAACGGTGGAGTTTCTACACCTCAAAGATTAAGGTGTGGAGCTCTACTGCTCCTCATGAATTAATGCAAAGTACTATTGTTCTTCTATTCAATTCAAGCTTATTCTTATTCTAAGATATTCACTCCTACTTCAACCTAATGAATGTGATGATTCGTGACACTTATCATCGTTCTCACTTATGAACGCGTGCTTGACAACCACTTCTGTTCTATTTGCAATAGCTTGAGTGTGTATCTCTTGGCCTCCTGGTCCACGATGCATGGTTGCCTCTCCTGAAAACAGAGCCTTCCATTCCGTGAGATCAGAGTCTTCGTGGTATAAGCTAGAATCAATTGGTAGGATTCTTGAGATCTGAAAAGTCTAAACCTTGTCTGTGGTATTCCGAGTAGGATCTGGGATGGGATGACTGTGACGAGCTTCAAACTCACGAGTGCTGGGCACAGTGACAGTGCGCAAAAGGATCACTGGATCTTATTCTGACACGATCAAGAACCGACAGATGATTAGCCCTACGTAACCCGTAGCCGGACCATTTTCACTGAGAGGACGGACGATAGCCATTGACAACGGTGATCCCCCAACATATAGCTTGCCATGGAAAGGAGTACGCATGACTGGATGAAGGCAGTAGGAAAGCAGAGATTCGAGAGGAACAAAGCATCTTCATACGCTTATCTGAAATTCCCACCAATGAATTACATAAGTATCTCTATCTTATTTTATGTTTTATTCATCTTTTAATTATCAAAACCCCATAACCATTTGAATTTGCCTGACTGAGATTTACAAGATGACCATAGCTTGCTTCAAGCCGACAATCTCCGTGGGATTGACCTTTACTCACATAGGGTATTACTTAGATGACCCAGTGCACTTGCTGGTTAGCTACGCGGAGTTGTGAAGAAAGTGTGTGAGATCACGATTTTGTGTACCAAGCAACAAATTAGCGTTAATGGGAGCAAAAATAATTAACAATCCAAGAATCGACACTAAATGTTGGACATTCCAACTCTAGGAACCCAATTAGTCAATTTCTCCAAACCAAGAGATAGAAAACTAGCCCAAAATAATAATTGACATTTTGTCAAATACTTGGTGGGAAAAAACAACTTAACATGGGAAAAATGAGAAAAAGCTTGAAACTAAAAGCAACAAATGATCTCAATCAACAATAACAACTCAAGAAAGCATGTAACAAACATCAATCATCAAATTCATCAACAAGAAATTGAAATTGCAAGAGAGAAGTAAAATTGAACTATAACTTTTAATATAAGAAAGAGTAAGAACAATGTAGTTATAAAGAGTAGTAACAAAGAGATACTTACAATGGAACTTGAATGTAAAACCCTAGTATAAACCCTAATAAAGATGACGAAAAACTTAGAGAAAAACTATACTAAAAGCTTCCTAATACTACTCCTAAGCTATCCTAATGTTATTCTATGGTATGGTCTTCATTTTCCCTTCATGAGCTAAATGGCTTCAGAAATGGGCCTCCAATCCACCAAAATCGTGAGTCACGTGCAATTTTAATGGAGGCATGTGCGGCCACCTGTGCGTACGCACAGACGTGTGCACACGCACACTTCTGCCAAAAATTTCTTCCTGTGCGTACGCACACATTGCTGTGGTCTTCTCCTTTGATTCTTCATGCTTCCTCCACTTTGCATGCTCTTCTTCCATTTCTCCAAGCAATTCCTACCTTATACATCTGAAATCACCCACACACAATATTAAGGCATCGAATGGAGGGCAAATGGAATAAAATAGGCTAAATTAGGCACAAAAGAGCATGTTTTCATAATCAAGCACAAATTAGGAGGAAAGTTCGAACGCATGCTATTTAAGGGAATAAGTGCAAGTTTATATGATAAAATCCATTCAATTTCAACCGAAAATCATCATCAAATATGGATTCATCAATTCCCCCACATTTAAACACTAGCATGTCCTCATGCTAAACACATTCAAAGGAGATAGATGAAAGGAAAAACAACTTATTCTGTGTACTACCTAAATGCATGCAACTATCCTAAAGGTTACTTACTAATATGCACCATACTAAAAGTTGGTAAAACAGACCATGAAATTCCAATCCATCACAAGAAAGCTTTAGGGCCAATGCAAAGAGTTCATGCACTAAGATTAATATCTAAAGAATTGAATTGAAGGTTCCAAAACTAACCAATCGAGCAACTTGCAAGAAGATACAATATGAGGTGTAAGAACATAGAATTGAGCGATCGAACCCCTCACCGGATGTGTATCCACTCAATTCGCTCAGTGTTTAAGTTTTAACCACTCAGTTCTCCTTTTATCATGCTTTTTCAAAGATTTGCGAGTCATCTAACAATCAACTAGTATTTGATGCATGAAAAACAAATATCATGAGGTCTTTAGAGGGTTGTAATGGAGCTATGATTTAGGTAGGAAAAATATGGTTGAGTGGGCTTAAAGAATTAGTTCTTTGATTAGCTTAAGTATCCACCTAATCCTATATCACCTATATACACCCAAGAATATGACCTATCCATCCATTTTCTCCTATCTCACCCTACTCATGCACTTTCCTTTCAAAACATGAACATATGCATCCTTTATTTCGATTTTTTATTTCATACTCTATTATGCACAAGTTTTTTTTACAACGTAACTATCGATGCACATGTCAACACTAATGAAATGCATGAGCACTACCTAATTACCAAAAATTTTCCACAATGAGTTCATGCCTTTATCACCAATGTTTCCCAACAATTCTCCTACACTTAGAATATACACACTAATCCACCCAAGCTAATCAAAGAGTAATTCAGGGACATCAATGGTTTTTCGCTTAAGGGGAATGATGTGTTAAAAATTAGAACAAAGGGGTCTTACAGGCTCAAAAGGGGTTCCCAAAGGTAAATGTAAGGGTTGGCCATATAGGTTGGTGAGTTAATCATCAAAGATGGCCTAGATCACGCTAAATGCATCCAAACAACAAATACAGGACATAAAGAATCATGCAAATCATTGATCACAATATAAAGGAGTATAGTCACATAAGAACAAACATTATGGTTGAAAAATGCAACCATCTATTAGAGCTCAAATCTCACAAGGTATGTTGTTCTAGCTCTTTTCTATGTTCTATAAACAAAATACTCCAAGCAAGTTGAAAAACACCAAACTTTTCTTCAATTCAATCAATGGTACACCCTAAGAAAGATTTCATAGAAATTCCTTGGTGTTCACCAAACTTATTCACTCTATCATGCAACATGCAAGCATTAACTACTAAATAACCATAAACAATGAAGAAACAAGGTGCACTAGAGATAAAGTTACTCAAAATGAAGAAAAGGAACTACAAGAGTATTGAAAAGTGTTTTGAAAAAAGAAATTTTTGCCCCCCTCGAAGTCGTCGAGTCTCCCCCACACTTAGTTCGTGTATGGTCCTCCATGCATGCTTACAATTTGGGAGAATGAGAACTATGGGGTCCACCTTTAGCTGGTGGTCTCGGAAATAGGTTGGTCACTTTCATAATGCTCCTTCCCAACTAGCTTGGACAAAGCCTCAGGAGTTGGGCCGGGGTCTCTTCCTTCTAGCTTTGCCACTATCCACTCAAAATGCTTGCGCTCTAGATGCTCCATGTGGTGGATATCATGCAAGATATATTGGTGTAAGTCCGAAAGAGATCCGAGAAATGGTAAGGGAGTTGATGAGGTTGGTAAACTTGATGGTGGTGCTGTGGGTGTCTTCCTCTTGGAGGGTGTTTTCTTTGTTGATCCTTCCAAATCCCCCCTTGGAATGTACTTGTTTACTCTTAGAAGCTCGAACATGATGTCTGACGGTTACCTCTCTACCCTGCTGCTATTGCTAATTGCATCACCATCGATGAAAAAGGGATGTTGATATTCATTTTCTCAATCAGTTTTCAAATCGATATGCGTATCAAAGGCACGATGGCTATGTTCTTTCCTTCCATAATAGCCCAAAGTAGTAAAGCAGTCTTGAATCTGACATGGGTAGCATGAGTGCTAGGAATGATGTAGTCCGCCATAATTTAATGCCAAATACGAGCCTCGACATTCAAACCAGAGTAAGCAATGCTAGTGGGAACATATTTTCTCCCTTTGCTAAAATTCCAAGAAGGACCAGGATGTCCAATTCTCTCAAGAATAGGAGCCAAAGACATCCTCCCCTTGAACACATTCGCTTTGATTCTTAGATAGTCATTTTTTTCGGGCAAAATGTGTGGATCTTCATAATAGCTTCTAGAAGTGTCCAACGTTTTTCCCTGGAGGAATACTGACTCTACCTCCCAAGTTTGGTAGTTGGCGTAGAATTCCCGCACTATGATTTTATTAACTTCAATTGGGTCTTGCTCAAGAAACTCCCAATGAAGCGAAGCAATTCGTTCATGAATGACCGCCTTGTATTTGCTTGGAACCTTAAGCGTCCGCTCCTAGTGGATTGTTCTTTTTTCAAATTTCTTATATCGGAACTCGACTTTTTGGTTAACCAAAACATTTGGGTTACTACTTGGGCGATCCATGAAATGAGGTCTAGATGGGCAAGTTGTAAGTTGCACAACCGGTGAAGTGACCGGTGCCTTACCCTTCTTTTGCATCCTAAAATGAAAGCAAAGATTTTCAAGATCATAGGCAACAACAACTTAAGATCAATAAGGAAGCACTAATAAAGTCAAGAAAATTGAATTCTTAATTAGAAGCATGAGAATAGTGTGATCCACGAGAAAGACGGTGTGTATATTCCAATGGTGCACGCGGTAGGAACACACACACTGGCCTGATACAGCGACAATCACACTCTTAGCCAATTCAAAGCTCAATGCTTCTCAATTAAGTGCTTAAGTTGCAAGTATAAAGCATGAATCAAGAGAGCAACTTCAAGCAAGCACCAATGGATCCATATGAATTCTTTGAATTGAATGGTCAATGAGGTTGTCGGTGTAAAAGCTCATTAGCAAAAGAAGTTGTACAACAACAATAACCATTCACCCAAAGTTACATACCAATTGTTCATTTTTAAGAAGTGATAATCACATGTACAGTGTTCTTGATTTAAAGCCAAAAGATGTTTGATCAAGACATCATCTAAAATTGAACATTTGTAAAGTGACCACTTATCCAAATTTCAAGATGAACAATAAAAATTGAGTTCTAACAACACAGTGCATTATAACCAAAATCACCCATAAAAAATTACACAAGTCATGAAACGTTTGGGTGTTTGGAACCTCAAGCATACTAAAAATAAAATGCATTGGGAAATTTAACTTGATTATCTTCAAAAGTGATTATTGAAGTTGCACAATTCATTATATATGCCTAACAACAGATAAATTAAAAGCATATGATGGCCATGTCATATGAATCAAACAAAATGTTCATAGAGGAATTTTATCAAATATGTGGTATGCAATGTGCAAACTCATCACAATCAATGCTAAATGCAATCATGATCAACCCACAATCGAATATCAACACTTGCAATACAAAGATGAACAAGAAAATAAAAAAATGCAATAAATTTAATTTAATCAACATGAAAAGAAAATAAAAACAATTGCAAAAATCAACATAAAAAGAAAATAAGAACTTGAAAATTAAGGGTTGAAGAAGACAGGAATAGAGAAGGGAACAATGGCACTTATTATAGCCATTGCGAACTCACGGCGTTTTGTTCGCCAGAAAAAGCATCGGAGGAGAGAGACTCACCGGTGGTGAAGAAAGAAAAGAGAAGGGAATAAAGAAAAGAGGAGTAAGAGAGAGAGAGAGAGTGTGTGTCGGCGGTGGCTAACGGCGGCGGTAGCCGGTGGCTGGGTCGCTTGAGAGCTGGGCGGAGGAGGAGAAAGCAGCAGCAGTGAGGAGGAGAAGAAAAGAAAACTGCTGCTCAACAGGTTGCCCTGTTATCGCCCAAAACGAGTCGTGTGCGTACGCACAGAGGCCTGTGCGCATGCACAGAAAGAAAAAATTAGAGGGGTGCGAACGCGCATAGCATGTGATCTCTGCGACCAGAAAGGATGTATTAGAGTGGGTGGACGCTGATGAGCGGATAATTTATACGCTTTTTGGCATTGTTTTTAGGTAGTTTTTAGTAAGTTCAAGCTACTTTTAGGGATGTTTTCCTTAGTTTTTATGTTAAATTCACATTTCTGGACTTTACTATGAGTTTGTGTGTTTTTCTGTGATTTCAGGTAAATTCTGACTGAAATTGAGGGATTTGAGCAAAACTCTGAAAAAGGCTGACAAAAGGACTGCTGATGCTGTTGGAATCTGACCTCCCTGCACTCGAAATGGATTTTCTGGAGCTACAGAACTCCAATTGGCGCGCTCTCAACGGCGTTGGAAAGTAGACATCCAGGGCTTTCCAGCAATATATAATAATCCACACTTTATTCGGAAATTGACGACGTAATTTGGCGTTGAACGCCAAGTTCATGCTGCTGTCTAGAGTTAAACGCCAGAAAAACGTCATGATCCGGAGTTGAACGCCCAAAACACGTCATAACTTGGAGTTCAACTCCAAGAGAAGCCTCAGCTCGTGGATTGATCAAGCCCAGCCCAAACATACACCAAGTGGGCCCCGGAAGTGGATTTATGCATCAATTACTTACTCATGTAAACCCTAGTAGCTAGTCTAGTATATATAGGACCTCTTACTACTGTATTAGACATCTTTGGTCTCAGTTTTGTTTTATTCTTCATCCTAAGAGGCTATTGATCACGTTTTAGGGGGCTGGCCATTCGGCCATGCCTGAACCTTTTACTTATGTATTTTCAACGGTGGAGTTTCTGCACACCATAGATTAAGGGTGTGGAGCTCTGCTGTACCTCAAGTATTAATGCAATTCTATTTTCTTTTATTCAATTCTCTCTTATTCTTATTCCAAGATATTCATTCGCACCCAAGAACATGATGAATGTGATGATTAGATAACCCTCATTATCATTCTCACTTATGAACGCACGTGATTGACAACCACTTCCGTTCTGCATGCAACAGAGCTTGAATGTGTATCTCTTAGATTCCCCAACAGAATCTTCGTGGTATAAGCTAGATAGATGGCGGCATTCATGAGGATCCGGAAAGTCTAAACCTTGTCTATGGTATTCCGAGTAGGATTCTGGGATTGAATGACTGTGACGAGCTTCAAACTCCTGAAGGCTTGGCGTGATGACAAGCGCAAAAGAATCAATGGATTCTATTCCAACCTGATTGAGAACCGACAGATGATTAGCCATGCGAGTGACAGCCGTAGAGGACCATTTTCACTGAGAGGATGGGATGTAGCCACTGACAACGGTGATGCCCTACATACAGCTTACCATGGGAAGGAGTAAGAAGGATTGAGTTGAAGTAGTAGGAGAGCAGGCGTCCTTGAGCCTTACAGTATCTCCATATTCTTATCTGAAGTTCCTACCAATGAATCTACATAAGTGTTCTATCCCTTTTATTATTTCTATTTTCTTATTATTAATTTCCGAAACCATAAACAATTTTAATCTACCTAACTGAGATTTACAAGGTGACCAAAGCTTGCTTCATACCAACAATCTCTGTGGGATCGACCCTTACTCACGTAAGGTTTATTACTTGGACGACCCAGTACACTTGCTGGTTAGTTGAACGGAGTTGTGAATTCAACCAGTGCCATAAGAATGATTTCTCTCAAAATAGTTAGTGTAACGACCCAACTTCCAAAACGTCATGATCGTACCGAAAGTAAGGCATTACCAACCTGCTTTCCTTTATTAACTATTTACTATTGAGCCTCTAGTTCGATATCGCGAATCAATTTTAGTAAAAATATCAGAAAATTTTGTTTTTGATATTTAAAATCAAATAGCAAACATCACCAAGTAATAATAATCACATAATTACTAATAATAATATTTGTCATACAAAAGATTTCCAATAAAACTTAGATACAAATCCTATCCTTCTGTGTAAAATAAAAAAAAACTAAAGCTACAAAAGCGACGGAATTCTATGAAAGCAAATTAACTCATAAATAAATTCTATAATCGCCCGCAGCTTCAAACTGTATCTTCGAACCTGTGTCACTGAAAGCGTGGAAGAATTTTGGGGTGAGAACAAACCACACGTTCTCAGTAGGGAATGGAAATGCCGTAAAAGTAATGATTAACATGCAAATATTTAACTTTGCTTAATAATCCATCTTTGTCAAACCCTTTGAAATACTTGTCAATCTTACTTTAGTTAAATAATTACTTTCTTTGAATTTCTAAACCCAAAACTGATCTCAGTTGCAAAACTTGTCATATTAAATACCTTTCAGCCACATAATTGATTCAAAGTCATAATAACAGATATTAATCATCTCTATCCATTCACAAACTACTAGCACAGGTAAGAAACTCAATTCAACACACAAACAAATCACAATAAGACAAACAACACAATCACAAACAAGTAATACAAGCAATACAACCAAATGCAAATACACAACTAATATGATGCATGTCTGTCCTAAGCAGGCCATGAGCTCACGTGTCGGTTTACACCCTGCAGCCCGACATTACCTAGGAACAAGTCCCAGATATGGCTTCCCTTTGTGTCCTTAGTGCATATGTGTCGGTGGTAAAAATACCACTCCTTCGTGACTACCGGCAGTCGGCGCAAAGCCCGACCCCATAATATACGCACAAGGGGAAACATTGATCCTCAGTTCGTGGGCGTCCCCGAGATCAATTCACAATAATAAAACAGAGATCTTCAGTTCGTGGGTTATTCCCCGAGATCAATACACAACAATAAAACAGAGATCTTCAGTTCGTGGGTTATTCCCCGAGATCAATACACAACAATAAAACAGAGATCTTCAGTTCGTGGGTTATACCCGAGATCAGCATACAACGATTCATGGGTTATTCCCATAATCAATGATTATCAGTCCGTGGGTTTTTCCCGCTTATAAAACAAATAACAATTTATGGGTTTCCCCGAGATCAATGATCATTCAGTTCGTGGGTACTTCCCGAATTCAACCAATTATCAGTTCATGGGTGTCCCCCGTAGTTAAACAACTAACAGTTCGTGGGGTATTCCCGCCTTTTATCGTTTTTCGTTATCCTTTCTCAGCCTCAACAATCCACAAATCAATCTTCATTTCCTCTTTCCCTTTGAATCCTTAACACATATTCCTAAACCTTTCTTAACTTTCTCAAGCATTTGTCTTAATCCTCATTTCAGTTCATAATCTCTACTTTGGCAATCTTGGGTCAAGCCAACTTTAAAACAACTTTTCAATCTAGTTTTCTATCAAAAGGCTCAAGAAAATTATTTATTTTAAATTCATTAAACTCCTTTCAAAACATAACCTCTCACTAGAGGTAATCAAATAAAACTCTTTCTCAAGTAAAACCTCAGATTTTACAAAATTCCGGCAGCACTTCCCCTAAAACTCGTACTCAACCACCCTTACGGGTTCCCTCTTTCTCAACAATTCAACAATCCTTTCTCAACGATCATCAAATACAAGATTCTCAGGCAATCAGAAAATCCACAATTCGCAATTTTCACATAATCCAACAATCCGATTTTCATCTCATCAATTCGTAACTAACTTTCATTTATCATAGGATTCTTTCAAAATTAAACTCAATAAACTAGTATTCCAAGAAACTTGGTGTTGAGGTAATTTGGTCACAATAAAAACTTGTACCATCTCTCTTAAAATTCTGTTATTGCTTCCTAAGAAAATGCAGAAAAACAGCAGCAAGTAGTAAGTTTGGTAAATTCCTTAAAAATCCAGTTTTCACCCAATGCCTTTCAAAATTCACGATCTCAAACAAGACTCTTTTAGCTTTTTATTGAATCAAATTCCAGATTAATACCATGTCATATGAAAAAGTTATGAAGTGAGAAACACAGCCAGGCCTTTTAGAATTCGGTTTCCAAAATCCAGTGAGTTATCCATACTCTTTTCAACATATCTACTTGGTTAATTAGGATATTGGCATGAAATTTAAAATGAAGATTGTGGACACAGGAAGCTTGAAAATGCCGTTCGTTTCAGCTCAAATACTTACCAGAATTGAAAGTTAAGTGAGTTGGAAGTTGGTGCTTCTGCAGTAAAGAAACAGAATTTTCTGCAGAAACCATCAATCTTCAAAAATTCATTTCTCCCAAAATACTCATCAATAAATTCTGAATTTTTTATGAGATGCTCAAAACACAGTAAAGTTTCATGCAAAAATAGTTTCATTCAAGTATATGATCCGGGATGCTCCCAGAAATTGATTCTTTCTACTGTCAGGTATGCAGAAATTCTGCCTGAAGCATTTTCAACAACCTTACTTATCAAAAACCACATTTGGACTTATAACCCTTCCGAAATCACACGTTTAACCTCTTTCCAGTTATTCAAAATTTTCTTCATTGCCAACACAGCCCAAGAGCCCAGAATCAATAATTCACACGATGTCAAGTGCTTAAGCATCATCAAACCTTTTCTTTTCTACACTATGTCAAGCATAATTTTCCATATACACTCATCATCATTCAAACACACAATAACTCGTCAATTCACACCAGCAAGCTCAGCAACAAAAGTAACACCATTTATTCTATCCCTTACAACATTCCGTACGCACAATCATCAAATCAATCACCAACTACAGTTATAATTCAACTCAATTCCATTCATAACAGAGAAAACAATATCAATTACAACTTCAAACACTCACAACAAAGCCCAAAGACATTCGAAGCCTTAACCTGAATTCAATAATCCAGTTGAAGCACTAACACATCATCAAACTCACTCCAAATTTCACAACCTCAACCATCATCACAATAATCCCAAACCAAACACAAATCTAACTCAGCTCATCAATTATTATTACAACAACTTTTCAATAGTTAACTCATCAAATTTCAATTTAACAAGTATTATCAAATGAATCACCATTCACAGCCACATTTGATTCCAGTCAAGCTCAAAATATTCACAACAACTAACAAATTTTCAAATGCATTTCAGGTCATTCATGACAATTAAGAAATTCTAAACCATTGTTAACCATTTGCACTTATTCAAATAACTTGGTGGGCATTCTAAATTAAAAACGTTAAATCCCCTACCTCAATGTCGCATTAACAACGAAATCAAACCAACCAGCAGCCTTGGTGATGTTTTTCCTATGAGTTCCCTTCTTCTAGCAACAACACAGCAGCTCGGAACCTACGTAGCAGCATCAGAATCATCAAGGACAGCTCCAACATTGGTTCCTAGCGACTCCAATGGCAATACCCACGGCGGCAAAGATTCAGGTATCTGTGAAAATCAAAAGCAGAGGAAGAACAGAGGACAACCATGAGCAAGGAAAAGGATGAATTACGTCAGAGTCAAAACAGTAACTTCGGCGACCCTCACCGGCAAGAATAGAACCGACGTAACTTCAAGGGGCTGAGATAGCAAACCCTAAGAAACAGAAACGGAATTTTCGAGTAGCAGCAGCGGTGCTGGTGGCTCAAAGCAGCAAGAACGCGATGCCGGATCACCTCCCGTGACGGCAAGCTTCGGCGACGACAAGGATGAAGGGCGACAAAGGCGGCTTTCCCCCGCGGCAAGCTTGCGGCAGACGCGACGCCATTCTCCTCTGTCTCTCTTCCTTCTCGGCGTGGGTGGACGGCACGACGGCGAGCAAGACGCGGCTGGGTGTGACGGAGTGCGGTGGCGGCGTGGCTCCTCCCTCTTCTTCACTGGCGCTCTCCCTTCCTGCCTTCTCCATATGTGTGTGTGCGTGGGTATAGTGAGGAAATGAGTGTGAGTGCATTGATGAGGCTGAGAGTGAGAGGTGAGTCTATGTATGTCATGTGACGAGGATAACGGCAGTGGGTGGTATGCTAGGGTTTGGAGGCTGGTGGCTGTTAGGGTGAAAAGGGTTAGGTTTCTTAATTAATTTGGGAATTAGAGTTTCTGAGTTTGATTTGGAAATTTAGGATTAGAAATTAGGGATTTTATAAAATAATATGGATAGATATGAATAGATATTTCAATAAAATTGGAGGATAGGATAATTTTAAAATCAAATGTACTCTATTAAAAATATTTAGAAATATTATTTATCAACATATTGCTAAGTTTAATCAATTATTTCTAATTTACATTATAAAATGAACAAGTTAATTATATTTTGTAAAGTACAATTTAAATTCAAATATCAATTTTCTAAATTAAATCATACAAATCTCTATTATTTTTTTCTATCTCTGAAACTTTAATTTCAATTTATAAAATAATTAATTATATTAAAAATTGTACATAAATATTAGTTGACTTAAACTTAAAGTATTTATAAATATTAATCTAATCATTTCTAATAAAATAATTTCTAGGAGTTCAAATTAATAACATATTTCATTTAAAATAGAATTTATTTAAATTAAATTATACAATGCTTTCTTATTTTTCAATTACCAAAATTATAATTTCAATCATACCAAATATCTAATAAAATTTATATAAAAATTCTAATTAATTTAAACTCCAATTATCATGAAACTCCATTTAATTACCTTTAGCAAAATAATTTTCTTAAAATGAAATTATCAGCAAATAAAATAAATCACAAATAAATAATTATCTAATTTTCAAAAACTAGGGTTGTTACAGTTAGAACATGGATCACAATTTAGTCCACCAGACGCACATCAGGGAGCGCGCGTACAGAGGTCGCAAGACAGAGGGGTGTGTGCGTACGCACAAGATGGTGCGCACGCACATGACATGGAAAGGAGGGGGATGCAAGCACACAGAGCGTGCGGTTGCTCCCACCAGAGGGGTTGCACTAAGGCATGCGCGTGCACAGTGGTGTGCGCTCGTACAGAAAGTTTCTTTTTTTCTCTCTCCTTTTTTTTATTGAAATTGAACTTGCTTGAGGGGAGAATCATGTGTGCGTGCGCACACAGGTCCGTGCCCACGCACAGAGCAAAGATAGGGAAAGGTTGTTCACATGTACAGGCCGTTCCCACGCTCCCACCAGAGGGGCTGTCAAATGGCGTGCGGATGCACACGTCTGTGCGGCCGCACAGGCAATGCAAGAAGGGGAACGCGTGTGTACGCACAAAGCGGTGCACACGCACAGGACAAGAAAAATAGAGCAGCATTGATGAATCCATATTTGACGATGATCTTTGGTTAGAATTGAATGGATTTCATCACATAAACTCGCACTTATTCCCTTGAATAGCATGCTTTTGAACCTTCCTCCCAAATTGTGCTTGATTATGAAAATGCCCTCTTTTGTGCTTAGTTTGATCTATTTTTATTCCATTTGCCTTCAATTCGATGTCTTGATGTATTTGTAAGTGATTTCAGGTGTATAAGGTAGGAATGGGTTGGAGAAAATGGAAGAAGAGCTTGCAAAGTGGAGGAAACATGAAGAATCAAAGGAGGAAAGCTCAGAGACGTGTGTGTGCATACAACCTCTCGTTCATCCGCACTGGAGCCCAAGCAGAGCGCGTGGATCAATTCGAGTGCATCGTGCATCCCGCTAAGCATCGCCTAGCGTGCGTGTGCACAGATACTCATGCGTACGCACAGGAGGGATTTTTCGCAGAGTGTGCGGACGCACACGCTTGTGCGTCCGCACAGGTGTCCGCGCATGACTTCATTAGAAAGGCATGTGACTCGTGATTTGAAGGCTTTGGAAGCCCATTTCTGAAGTCTTTTAGCTCATATTGGAGGGGAAATGAAGGACATAACATAGCATAGCATTAGTATAATTTTAGGAGTAGAATAGAAGGTTTTTAGTTTTAGTTTTTTCTAAGTTTTTCTCATCTTCTCCGTAGGGTTTTATTAAGTTTTATATTCCAAGTGCCATTTCCATTTTTGATCATTAGATTTTGCCAATCTCATTGTAAGTATTCTCTTGTTATTACTCTTTATAGTTATATTGTCTTTAAAACTTTCTTCCCATTCAAGTTATAGTTCAATTTTGCTTCAATTTTGCAATTTCACTTTCTTGTTGATGAGTTTGATGTTTGATGTTTGTTCTATACTTTCTTATGCTATCCTTGTTGATTGAGATCCTTTTTTGCTTTTAATTTCAAGTCTTTTCTTATTTTTCTCTTGTTTAAGCTTTTTTCCCACCAAGTGTTTGACAAAATGTCAAACATGGTTTTAGGATAAATTTTTGTCTCTTGGTTTGGGTAAAGTGAGGAATTGGGTTCCTAGAGTTGGAATGTCAAACATTTAGTGTCAACTCTTGGGTTGTTAATTGTTCTTGTTCCCACTTACGCTAAGTTGTTGCTAAGGCAATTAGCAGGCAAATTAGGATTTGTGGATTAAGAACATTTATGCTCATTTAACTTACCTTCCGATGTGAGGGTTGATCAAGTGAGACTAATCCAACATAATTGTCATAGTTGTGGTTCTAACAAGGAAAGGACCCTTAGCTCACTCCAAGCCAAGACCCCCCTTTTTATGCTTTCAATTTTCCCATACATTGTTATGTTAATCTCTTTTATACTTTACTTGTTTATATTACATAGTTGGTTCTTTAATTTCTTCATTAGTTCAATCATTATGATTTTGCATGTTCTTTTATTGCATTATATGTTCATTTCTTCATTGACAACCCCTTGTCACTACAACCGGAATTTGCACACTCATTGCCCCTTAAGTGATTCCTTGGGAGATGACCCGGGAGTCGATTACTCTCGGTTTTTTTTAAATTAGTTTTGAGTTGTGACACATCTTGTGAATTTCCATATTGGTCGACGACCAATTGTTGGGTTTGGGTCTATACTTGCAACGTTAGTCCTATTTTGAGAAATCCCAACTCGTACAGTTGGGCGCCGTCAAGCGTCCACGCACAGGCTGTGCTGGCGCTGCGACCAGAGGGCAGTGCAAGGAGTGGCGCACGCACAGATGTCCTGTTTCACAAAAATTTTTCTTTTCAAAACTAAGGTACCTACCCTTAGCATAACAATATACCAACCCCAAATCATACAAACAAGCATAAATTCATGATCCACAAGCAATTCAACTTATTCAACTCAAAAAATACCAAATAAAAACTAAGCTAATCATCAAATCACAAGAAGGTAGCTAAATCAAAAAGCTATAAACAAGAGATAAAGTTGGAACAATGTTACCATGGTGGTGTGTCTCCCACCAAGTACTTTGATTTTGAGTCCTAAGTTGGACTTTGCATGGCCTTATTGGTCACTTAGGAACTTCTCCAAGGAGGAAGATCTCCAACTCCTTGGCATTCTTTGGTTGAGTGTGATAGAGTTTCAACATATCAGCATTGATTTTGAACTTGACCCCATTGATAGGGTGAATCACTTCCACCACTCCATAAGGCTTGACATCCACCACCTTAAACGGACCGTCCCACCTAGATCTCAATTTTCCGGGCATCAATCGCAACCTTGAATTGTAGACGAGCACCTCATCACCAATCTTAAAGCTCTTCCTCCTAATATTTTGGTCATGGGATGTCTTAGCTTTTTCCTTGTAGAACTAAGAATTCTCATATGCTTCTAACCTAAGACATTCCAATTCCTCCAATTGGAGCTTACGTTCCATTCCCGCCCCCTTCAAGTTTAGACTAGAATTCTTCACAACCTAATAAGCTTTATGTTAGATTTCAACTAAAAGATGGCAAGGCTTCCCAAAAACAATACAAAAGGGGCTCATTCCGATTGGGGTCTTGTAAGCGGTCCTATAAGCCCATAATGCATCTCCCAATCTGGAACTCCAATCCTTCCTTTGTGGGTTAACCACTTTCTCTAAGATTCTTTTGATCTCCCTGTTGGATACTTCAACTTGTCCATTAGTCTGGGGATGGTAGGTGATGCATGAAAAATTGTCTCTCAACAAATTTTCCTTTGGCAAGTATACCGAATTATCGTCAAGTAAAAACTCACAATAGAGTGAGGTCGAATCCCATAGGGATTGATTGGTCAAGCAACTTTAGTTGGAAGAGTATGCTAGTTGAGAAAAACAGAATGTAGTTTGAGAATTGCAAAAAATTAAATTGTGGGAAAGTAAATAGCAGAAAATAAAGAGCAGAATCTTAGATGGGGATTTGGGGAAATGAGCATGAAAATAAATGGCAGAAAGTAAAGAGAATGGGTAAGATTAGAAATGTGGAATTCATTGGGCTCAGGAGATATTATATTCTCCGGATCAAATTCATTTTCATCTCTTCCTCAATCAAAGCATCTATTGATCTCCTTGGCAATCTTAAGTGATTGGGTTCCAATTCCTTGGCAACCCAATCTCTCTAAGCTTGAACAATTGCCCAATTCCTTGATTTAATTGCTCATGGGAAGAGATGAAGTATGGTCACTGATTATACCACATGTATTTCCAAATCAAAGTGTTGGGAGGATTACATGTCACTTTATCCTCCCAGACCCCAATTTGGTCCAACATGAGAAAGCATTTCTAGCATGATCTTCTCATCCCTTTTCCAAGGCTCAGAGGAGATCCAATTATGGAGAGTTTCTTTTCCAAGATAACTAACCAATTGAATTAAGATCGAAAGCTTTCTAGTAAATCAAAAGAGAAGAAAGAAAAAGAGAATGAAAACTATAATTGATCCATCAAATTACAACAGAGCTCCCTAACCCAATGAAAGGGGTTTAGTTGTTCATAGCTCTAGAAATGGAAAATGGCAGAAAAGAATACATCCCTAGCTAAAAGTGCAGGAAAGTAAATATACAGAGGGTAGTTCTCCAAAGTGCCAAGCTTCTCTATAGTTCAAAACTACTCCTATATATACTACTTCTCTTGATCTTCTAGTGAGTTCTTCAAGTCTTGGATGTGGGCCTCAGATCTTGAGTTGAAGCAGTTACAATCTTTAGTGGGCTCAGCTTGCAGAGAAGTATGAATTAGGCATGGGCGTTAGTGAAGTTAACGTTAAGTGACATTGTGGGTTCGAGAACGTTAGTGGCAATCACATTTTTCACTAACGTTCCAACCCCATATAGCCCACGTTAACTCCAACGTTAGTGGCACCAATGTGACCACTAACATAGCCTTGCAAACCTTCACAAGCATTATTGGAACTCACCTTTCCCAATAACGTTGCCTTATAAACCTTCGCAAGCATTATTGGGACTCACCTTTCCCAATAACGTTGCCTTGTGCCCTTTGTCCCTACGTTAGAGTTCACGTTAGTGTAACTAACATGGCTCTTAACGTGGTTATGCCTCACCTTCAAGAGCGTTAGTGACACTTACCTTTGTCACTAACGCTCCCCCTACTCTCCACGTTAGAGCTCACGTTAACTAAGTTAATGTGGTCACTAACGTGGTAGTGAATGCCATCTCCAACGTTAGTGACAAAGGTGAGTGTCACTAACGTTGGCTCATCAATCTTAGCTCCACGTTAACTTTCACGTTAGTGGTCTTAACATGACCACTAACATGGGCAATGCTAGTTTGATCCAACATTAGTGATAAAGGTGAGTGTCACTAACGTTGGCATTGTTCCTCTCTTCCACGTTAGAGTTCATGTTAACTAAGTTAACGTGACTCTTAACGTGGCTTATTGCCAAGTCTTGGAACGTTAGTGGTGTTCACGTTTACCACTAACGTTGGAGCTTTCTTTTGTCTCCACGTTAACTACCACGTTAACCTAGTTAACGTTGCAATTAACGTGGGCTTATGATGGCTTCGCAGGCGTTATTGGTGATCACTTTTCTCATTAACGTTGCAAGCTATTTACCATTCCACGTTAGTGGTCACGTTAACTAGATTAACGTGAGTACTAACGTGGTTCTTCCTTGCTTCCTTTGTCCTGAAATCAAGCAATAAAGTGCATCAAAGCTCTAGCCAAAGTCATGAGATTATGCATCATCAATTTATCATTCAATTCTAGCAAAAATCCTCATGAAATCATGTGAAATTCACAATAGTTGCTTGAATCAAGGTGTAAGTGTATTTTCATCCAAAACTTGCCTTATTCACTAAGAAAATGCATGAAACTAACCTAAAACAGTAAAGAAAAGGTCAGTGGAACTGGCCTAGATGCCTTGGCATAAGTAGGATGTGAAAACTTTGTGAATGATCCTGTACTTTTTCATCAACACCTCAATTTTCCTATTGCAAAAATGGGTTCCTTGGTCGCTCACGATTGCTCGTTGGGACCCAAATCTACAAATAATGTTATTTTTCAAATATGAAGCAACGGTATTAGCGTTGTCGCAATGGGTAGGAATCGCTTCCACCCATTTAGAGACATAATCCACGGCTAACAATATGTACACAAACTCATTGGAATTTGGAAATGGCCCCATGAAATCTATGCCCCAAACATAAAAAATCTCACAAAAGATCATCGGTTGTTGGGGCATCTCATCCCTTTGTGAGGTATTTCCAGATTTCTGGCATTGATGACAGGATTTACGAATTTGGTTGGCATCCCTAAACAAAGTGGGCCACCAGAATCTGCAGTCTAGCACCTTCCTTGCTGTTCTTTGTGGGCTGAAATGACCCCCACTCTCAGATGAGTGGCAAAATTGAAGGATGGATTGGAACTCAGACTTCGGCACACACATCCTAATTACTTGGTCAGCTCTACGCCTCCACAGATGTGGATCGTTCCAAAGGTAGTACTTAGCATCACTTCTCAATTTATCCTTTTGATGCTCTGAAAATTGTGGAGGAAAAACGTGTGCGACCAAGTAATTACCAATCGGGACAAACCAATGGGTGCTTTGGGATATTACTTGCAAGGTATCTAAGGGAAATGAGTCATTGATAGGAGTGGGATCCGAAGTTTATTGTTCAAGCCGACTCAAATGGTCCGCTACTAAATTTTGGGACCCACTTCTATCCTTGATCTCCAAGTCAAATTCTTGCAAAAGCAATATCCACCTAATGACCTATGCTTTGACTCTTTCTTCTTTAGCAAATATTTCAAAGTGGCACGGTCTGAATACACCACTACCTTAGAGCCTAGCAAATAAGGTCGAAACTTATCTAGTGCAAAAACAATGGCTAAAAGATCTTTCTCAGTGGTGGTGTACTTCGAATGAGCCGGATTTAACGTTTTTGAAGCATATGCTATAGTGTAAGGAGCTTTACCATCGCGCTATGCTAGCACAGCTCCTACGGCGTGATTCGAAGCGTCGCACATGATCTCAAAGGGTTGATCCTAATTCGGGCCTCACAAAATAGGGGCTGTGGTCAATGCTTCCTTCAATTTGTCAAAGGCCTCTTTACAATCCTTATCAAAATGAAACTCCACATTCTTTTGAAGTTGGTGGGAGAGGGGTAAAGCAACTTTGCTTAAATCCTTGATAAACCGACGGTAAAAGCCTGCGTGACCAAGAAAAGAACGGATCTTCCTCACCGAGGAGGGATAAGGTAAACTCAAAATGACATTGATCTTAGCCGGGTTGACGGAGATTTCGTCTTTAGATATAATATGACCCAATACTATACCTTGCTTCACCATAAAGTGGCACTTTTCAAAATTCAATACAAGGTTAGTATTGGTACATCGTTCTAGTACCCTAGCTAAGTTCCCTAAACAAGCATCAAAGGAACTACCATAAACACTGAAATCATCCATGAAGACTTCCATGCAGTCCTCCAAAAGATCTAAGAAAACACTTGTCATGCATCTTTGGAACGTTGCCGGTGCATTGCATAAGCCAAACGGCATTCTTTTACATGCAAATGTTTCAAAGTGGCAAGTAAAAATAGTTTTCTCCTGATCCTCAAGAGCTATGTGAATTTGGAAGTACCTTGTGTATCCATCTAAAAAGCAGTAAAAGGATTTACCTGCCAAGCGATCCAACATTTGGTCAATGAACGGCAACGGGTAATGGTCCTTCCGTGTTGCTTGATTCAGCCGACGGTAATCAATGCACACTTGCCATGTATTTTGAATTCGGGTAGTGAAGAACTGAAGATTGATGGTTTAGAAGTTATAATAAATTCTCGTTGCAAGTATAGTTTCTAAACCAAGCAATCAACCTTTCTTACAAACGTTTGGTTGTCACAAGTAACAAACCCAATAAAATTTATAAACCGAAGTATTCAAACCTCGGGTCATCTTCTCAAGGAATTGCAGGGAGGTGTGTTTTATTATTGGTTATGGAAAACAGTGTTTTGGGTTTTGAAAAGGTTTTAACAAGAGAAATGAATTGTAGGAATTAATAAATTAATAATTAATAAAACTCTTGGCAATGTATGAAAATTAGAAGTCCTATCCTAGTTATCCTTATCAATGGTGATGAGAATTATACTTTTGCTCCCACTAAATTAACTTCTAACTATGAAGGTCAGTTAAGTGGACAAATTAATTTAATACCTAAAGTCCTAGTCAACTTCTTAAGGAAAGACTAGAGTTATAGGAATCTAAATTAATCAGCAAAGATAATAATTATCAATCACGATGAGTTTGACAATTCAAGAGTTACCAATTAATCAACCAGAACCAAGAATATGGAAAGCTAAATTAAAAACATAAATATTTGGAATACCTCAAATTATATTGAATGGAGATGTCAATTCTAACATGGAAAAGTTCATAAGCCAATTGGGCAATATAAATCAAATACAAATAAAAGCTTCAGAGTAAACAAAAATAGAAGAGAAACATAAATTATTAAACCTGGTACGAAGAAACAATCCTAATGACTAAAGGAAATCCTAATCCTAAAACCTAAGTGAGAGGAGAGAACCTCTCTCTCTAAAAACTACATCTAAATTATGAAAAGAGTGTATTATGAATATATGATGATGAATTAATGGATGCCCCCACTTTATAGCCTCTAATCTGTGTTTTATGGGCTGAGAAATGGGTCAGAAATAGCCCAGAAATTGCTGATTGTGAAATCTGGTTCGTACAGGTCGCGGCAAAGTGACGCGGAGGCGTCATCCACGCGTTTGCGTGGATTGAGATTTTGTAGATGCGACGCCGGCGCGTCATCCACGCATTCACGTTGCCTAACTTCGAAGCAGCTATGGTAAATTATATATCGTTGCGAAGCTCCAGATGTTAGCTTTTCAACGCAACTGAAATCATCTCATTTGGACCTCTGTAGCTCAAGTTATGACCATTTGAGTGCGAAGAGGTCAGGCTGGACAACTTAGCAGTTTCTTCAACTTCTTGTATTCCTTCCACTTTTGCATGCTTTCTTTCCATCCTCTGAGCCATTCATGCCCTGGAATCCCTGAAATCACTTAACACACATATTACGGCATCTAATGGTAATAAGAGAGGATTAATATTAGCAAATATAAGGCCAAAGAAGCATGTTTTCAATCATAGCACAAAATCCGGAAGGAAAACGTAAACTCATGCAATTAGTATGAATAAGTGTATGAAAGATTGATAAAATCCACTCAATTGAGCACAAGATAAACCATAAAATAGTGGTTTATCAGGTAGCCACAAGTTCTCCACTTTCCGTTTTCACCATGGTGACCCCGGATTTCTTCGGCACTACTTGGACCGGATTCACCCACTCACTGTCTGAAATGGGATAAATGATGTCCACTTCCAAGAGGCAAGTTACTTCTTTCTTGACTACGTCAAGGATTGTGGGGTTTATCCGTCTTTGTGGTTGTCAGACCTGCTTAGCACATTCTTCCAAGAAAATCCTATGAAGGCACACTTGACGGATTATTCCCACAATGTCACTTAGGCTCCATCCAATCGCCTTCTTATACTTTTGGATAACCTCAAGGAGTTATTGCTCCTCTTGATTAGAAAGATCGGTTGCCACTATCACTGAAAATTTGTGTTTCTTGTCAAGGAATGCATATTTAACATGGGGTGGGAGTGGTTTCAAATCTTTCCTTGCTTTTTGGTGAGGTAACCTATCCTCTTGGTCATGGGGAATTGGTGAGGTACTTTCATCTTCTTCATCCTCAAGTTCTCCCTCTTTTGAACTTTCTTCAACAACGGGACCTTTTGGGAGCTCATGGTGGTTGCCTACCCTGAGTTCATTTTCTCTTTCTCCTTCAACAACATTTTTGCCCCCATCAATAGATTCCTCTTTAGGAATAGTGGATTGAGAGTTTATCTCATGAAATGGCTCGCTTCCTTTTGGGGTTATAGCATCAATGCTAGACTTCGGGGTTGATGGAGGTGGCAAGGGTGGATCACAAGGCATCCCGAGTTGCGGAGGAGCAAGGTTGCTAGGGTAGAGTGAGGAGGTGTTAGACGGGACAAGACCTCGGCAAGAGTTGCCATGCAATTATCTTGTTTTCTTTGAAATTTCCGTTGTTCTTGGATGAGGGCTTGAAAGCTATGCTCCTTATAAGGGAAGTTGATGTGAGTGGGATGGTGGTGAAAGCTAGGTTTTCCCAAATGTGGTGATGGGTAGGATGGATGAGAAGAAGTTGGTGGTGGGAAAGGTAAAGGGGCTTGAGAGTACATTGGTTGTGTCTTATGTAAAGAGCGTGGAGTATGAACATATGGAGGGACAAAATTGTAATGACGATGTGTTCTACTGGGTGTGAGAGGTTGATGGACATTAGGATCATAGGGTCCTTGCAAAGGTCCTTGTTCCAAGAATTGATTGCTTGCAACCCTTCCTCGAATTGGCCTCCTATACCTTGATGTGGACCAACGTTGGAATTGCTACCCCCTACAACATGTAACAACTAGACTCCAAGACAAAAGGGTGATAACTCATGATGAAAAGGGAAAGATAAAACTCAACAATACTAATAGAGGCAATAGACAAATAAATATATACTCTAGTTATATCTACTTACCTAGGAGTAACAAATAAGAATGTTAGTTACTATCAATACTTAGATAGAGGCGCCTTCTACCAATTAGTGCCAAATAACAAACAAAAGTCAAATATTCACACTATTTACATATTTACAACAACCAATATTGTAGCACTCATTGCACTTAAAGTGTGTTCCCCAGCAACGGCGCTGATGAGCGGATAATTTATATGCTTTTTGGCATTGTTTTTAGGTAGTTTTTAGTAGGATCTAGTTACTTTTAGGGATGTTTTCATTAGTTTTCATGCTAAATTCATATTTCTGGACTTTCTTATGAGTTTGTGTGTTTTTCTATGATTTCAGGTATTTTCTGGCTGAAATTGAGGGACCTGAGCAAAACTCTGATAAAAGGCTGACAAAGGACTGCTGATGCTGTTGGATTCTGACCTCCCTGCACTCGAAATAGATTTTCTGGAGCTACTGAACTTCAAATGGAGCGCTCTTAACGGCGTTGGAAATTAGACATCCAGAGCTTTCCAACAATATATAATAATCCATACTTTATTCGTGATTAGACGACGTAAACTGGTGCTCAACGCCAGTTTCATGCTGCATTTTGGAGTCAAATGCCAGAAACACGTCACGAACCAGAGTTGAATGCCAAAAACACGTTACAACTTGGCGCTCAACTCCAAAAGAAGCCTTTGCACATGTAAAGCTCAAGCTCAGCCCAAGCACACACCAAGTGGGCCCCGGAAGTGGATTTCTGCATCAATTACTTACTTCTGTAAACCCTAGTAGCTAGTCTAGTATAAATAGGACATTTTACTATTGTATTAGACATCTGAAATTGTATTTTTTCATCATGTGATCACGTTTTGGGGGCTGGCCATTCGGCCATGCCTGAACCTTCATCACTTATGTATTTTCAACGGTGGAGTTTCTACACACCATAGATTAAGGGTGTGGAGCTCTGCTGTACCTCGAGTTTTAATGCAATTACTACTATCTTTTATTCAAATTCAATCTTATTTCTGTTCTAAGATACTACTCGTACTTTAACCTGATGGATGTGATGATCCATGAAACTCATCATCATCCGTCCCTATGAACGCGCGCCTGACAACCACTTCCGTTCTACAAGCGAAAGCTAGAGTGTGTATCTCTTGGATTCCTGATGCATGACGCATGGTTGCCCTCGCCTGACAACCGAGCCTTCCATTCCGTGAGATCAAAGTCTTCGTGGTATAAGCTAGAATTGATGGCGGCATTCATGAGAATTCGGAAAGTCTAAACCTTGTCTGTGGTATTCCGAGTAGGATTCTGGGATTGAATGACTGTGACGAGCTTCAAACTCGCAATTGTTGGGCGTGATGACAAACGCAAAAGAATCAAGGGATTCTATTCCGACATGATCAAGAACCGACAGATGATTAGCTGTGCCGTGACAGAGCATTTGGACCTTTTTCACTGAGAGGATGGGATGTAGCCATTGACAACTGTGATGCCCTTCATATAGCTTGCCATGGAAAGGAGTAAGAAGGATTGGATGAAGGCAGTAGAAAAACAGAGATTCAGAAGGAGCATAGCATCTTCATACGCCTATCTGAAATTCCCATCGATGATCTACATAAGTATTTCTATCTTTATTTTTTGTCTATTTATTATTATTATTCGAAAACTCCATAACCATTTATTATCCGCCTGACTGAGATTTACAAGATGACCATAGCTTGCTTCATACCAACAATCTCCGTGGGATCGACCCTTACTCACGTAAAGTTTATTACTTGGACGACCCAGTGCACTTGCTGGTTAGTTGTGCGAGGTTGTGAAGAAAGTGCTAAGTTATAAACACGCATACCAAGTTGAAGCCATTATTAGAGATCACAATTTCGTGCACCAAGTTTTTTGCGCCGTTGCCGGGGATTGTTCGAGTTTGGACAACTGACGGTTCATCTTGTTGCTCAGATTAGGTAATTTTCTTTTTGTTTTGTTTTAAAAAATTTTTCAAAATTTTTTTTTCCTATTTTTGAAACAAAAAAAATTTAATTTAAAATAAATCATTCTATGGCTTCAGAATTTTTAAGAGTGGATTCTAGAGTTTCATGAAGCATGTTGAATCCTAGCTGGCTGTAAAGCCATATCCAAATCCTTTTGGAATGAGACTTCAACTAATCACCTCAATGCATGTAATGGCATCTGGTGCGCGAAATTGTGAATACTACAACTTCACACAACTAACCAGTGATGAGCGGATATTTTGTACGCTTTTTGGGGGTAATTTCATGTAGATTCTAGCATGTTTCAGTTAGTTTTTAGTAAAATAATATTAGTTTTTAGGCAAAAATCATATTTCTGGACTTTACTATGAGTTTGTGTGTTTTTCTGTGATTTCAGGTATTTTCTGGCTGAAATTGAGGGAGCTGAGCAAAAATCTGACTTAGGCTGAAAAAGGACTGCTGATGCTGTTGGATCCTGACCTCCCTGCACTCGAAATGGATTTTCTGGAGCTACAAGAGTCCAATTGGCGCGCTCTCAACGGCGTTGGAAAGTAGACATCCAGGGCTTTCCAGCATATATAATAGTCCATACTTTGCGCAAGGATAGACGACGTAACTTGGCGTTGAACGCCAAGTACATGCTGCTGTCTGGAGTTAAACGCCAGAAAAACGTCATGATCCGGAGTTGAACGCCCAAAACACGTCAAAACCTGGAGTTTGACGCCAAGAAAGGCCTTTACACGTGGAAAGCTTTAGTCTCAGCCCCAGCACACACCAAGTGGGCCCCAGAAGTGGATTTCTGCACCAATTATCTTAGTTTATTTATTTTTCGGTAAACCTAGGTTACTAGTTTACTATTTAAACAACTTTTACAGACTTATCTTGTACATCATGACATTTTCAGATCTGAATTACATACTTTGTGACGGCATGAGTCTCTAAACTCCATTGTTGGGGTGAGGAGCTCTGCAGCGTCTTGATGATTTAATACAATTCCTTTGTTTTCCATTCAAACACGCTTGTTCTTATCTAAGATGTTTATTCGCGCCTAACTGTGGAGAAGGTGATGATCCGTGACACTCATCACCTTCCTCAATCCATGAACGTGTGCCTGACAACCACCTCCGTTCTACATCAGACTGAATAAATATCTCTTAGATTCCCCAACAGAATCTTCGTGGTATAGGCCGGATTGATGGCGGCATTCATGAGAATCCGGAAAGTCTAAACCTTGTCTGTGGTATTCCGAGTAGGATTCCGGGATTGAATGACTGTGACGTGCTTCAAACTTTAACCTGCTGGGCGTTAGTGACAAACGCAAAAGAGGGATTCTATTCCAGTAGGAGCGGGAACCAACCGGTGATTAGCCGTACTGTGACAGAGTGCGTGAGCATAGTTTTTACTGCGAGGATGGGAAGTAGCCATTGACAACGGTGACACCCTACATAGAGCTTGCCATGGAAGGAACCAGACGTGTGAGAAGAGGACTTCAAGGAAAAGTAGAAATTCAAAGGACAAAGCATCTCCAAAACTCCAACATATTCCCCAGTGCTGCAAATCAAAGTAACATTGTTCCCTCTTTTATTTTTATAATCAAATCTAGTAATTTCACTTTTAATCCAAATAATCCTGTTGGCATCTTGACTAAGATTAATAAAATAAATATTGATTGCTTCAAACCAATAATCTCTGTGGATTCGACCCTTACTCACGTAAGGTATTACTTGGACGACCCAGTACACTTGCTGGTTAGTTGAACGGAGTTGTGAAGAAAATAAACAGTGCCCTAAGGGTACATGCCAAAGCTCAAAAGATAGAATAATATATTAAGAATATTGAATCACAATTTCGTCCACCAAGTTTTTGGCGCCGTTGCCGGGGATTATTGAGTTTGAACAATTGAAGGTTTATTTTATTTCTTAGATTAGGAATAATTTATTTTTGTTGCTATAGAGTCATCAAATTTTGATAGGATAGTTTCTTTTCAAAATTTATTATTTTTCTTAATTAATTGCTAATTTTCGTGAGTCTAGTGTCTTGTTCTAAGTTTGGTGTCACTTGCATATTTTATATTTTTCTTTGAAATTTTCGTGTTATTGTTCCTTGTTTTTCCTTAATCTTTAAGTTGTTCTTGCCTATTTTTCTTGTTTGATCTTTAATTTTTCTTGTTTTGTGGCTTTTCATGTTTTTCTTATACTGATCTAAAGTATTAGTCTTCTAAGAGGAATATACCCATTCATAACAATTTGTTACCTTTTTTGGCCATTTGGCTAGAACAGAAGGGTCATATTCTTGATAAGGGAACACCAATACTTTTGAGAATCTTTTTCAAAAATAATTTTTCTTGATTTAATCTTGTGCCAAACTCTAAGTTTGGTGTTTTATTGTTAATCTTTTTATAATTTTCGAAAATTTACTTTGATTTTCTAAAAATTTTAAGTTTGGTGTTCTTTCTTTTGTTCTTGGTGTTCTTGTGAATCTTCAAAGTGTTCTTGAGTTTTTCTTGTGTCTTGATCTTAAAATTTTTAAGTTTGGTGTTCCTTGGTGTTTTCCCTTCAAAAAAAAAAATTTTTCGAAAATAAGGAACATTAGATCTAAAAAATTTTAAGTCTTGTGCCTTTTGTGTGTTCTTCTCTTTCATCATAAAATTTAAAATTCAAAAAAATTTTTGTTTTTCTAACTAATTTTAAACTTTATTTTCGAAATTTTTCTTAATTTTCAATTTTAATTTTTCGAAAATAAAAAAAAAAATTATTTTTATTATTTTCAATTTCTTTTAGTTATTTGTTTCGTTTATATTTTATTTTATAAAATAAATTTTTATAAAATAAATAATATCAACATATATACCCTCTCTTTTATTCCAACACGGAAGCACCTATGAATGAACAGTCCAAGAGGACTTTGGGGTTATATGCCAACCCCACTACTGCTTCATATGGGAGTAGTATCTGTATACCCTCCATTGGAGTTAGTAGCTTTGAGCTGAATCCTCAGCTCATTATCATGGTGCAGCAAAACTGCCAGTATTCCGGTCTTCCACATGAAGAACCTACAGAGTTTCTGGCACAATTTCTGCAAATTGCTGATACAGTACATGATAAGGAAGTAGATCAGGATGTCTACAGATTACTACTGTTTCCATTTGCTGTAAAAGATCAAGCTAAGAGGTGGTTAAATAACCAGCCCAAGAACAGCATAAAAACATGGAAACAGCTATCAGAAAAATTCCTGAATCACTATTTCCCTCCCAAACGGATGACACAGCTAAGGCTAAACATCCAAGGCTTCAAACAAGGAGATAATGAATCCCTTTATGATGCTTGGGAGAGATACAGAGATGCTAAGAAAATGCCCCTCTGAAATGTTTTCAGAATGGGTGCAATTAGACATCTTCTACTATGGGCTTACAGAAAAAGCTCAGATTTCTCTAGACCACTCAGCTGGTGGATCTATACACATGAGAAAAACAATTGAAGAAGCTCAAGAGCTTATTGATACAGTTGCCAAAAATCAGCATCTGTATCTAAGCAGTGAATCTTCCATGAAAGGAGAAGCTAAAACAGTAACTGCAGAACTCAGTCCGGTGGATCAGGCTAATGAATTTAATCAGCAATTAGACTTTCTAACTCAGCAGCTAGCCGAATTCAAGGAGATATTACAGGAAACAAGAATGGCAAACAGGAACATGGAGGTGCAATTAAAGAAAACAGAAAAACAACTGTCAAAACAAATAGCAGAAGAATGCCAAGCAGTTCAATTAAGAAGTGGGAAAACATTAAATACCTCACTTCAAAGCAGCAAGAAGCAAGGAAATGAACGAATAGCTAATCAAAATCCCTTTGAGGACAAGCAGAGCCCAGAAAGGGATAAAGCTGGCGCTGAACGCCCCGACCATGCTAATTCCTGGCGTTCAACGCCAGAAACAAGCTTGAATCTGGCGTTGAACGCCCAAAAGGAGCATGGTTCTGGCGTTCAAACGCCAGTAACAAGCAAGGAAGTGGCGTCTAACGCCACTCCAGCTCATACCTCTGGCATTCAAATGCCAGTAGGGAATCAGTCACATACAAGTGCTGATAACAAGGCTTCCCAACCCACTTCTGTAGGTAATAAACCTGCAGCAACTAAGGTTGAGGAATACAAAGCCAAAATGCCTTATCCTCAAAAACTCCGCCAAGCGGAACAGGATAAGCAATTTGCCCGCTTTGCAGACTATCTCAGGACTCTTGAAATAAAGATTTCGTTTGCAGAAGCACTTGAGCAAATACCCTCTTATGCTAAGTTCATGAAAGAGATCTTAAGTCATAAGAAGGATTGGAGGGAGACTGAAAAGGTTTACCTCACTGAAGAATGCAGTGCAGTCATTCTGAAAAGCTTACCTGAGAAGCTTAAAGATCCTGGGAGCTTTATGATACCATGCACATTAGAAGGTAATTGCACCAAGCAAGCTTTATGTGACCTTGGGGCAAGTATCAACCTGATACCTGCATCTACTATCAGAAAGCTTGGTTTAACTGAAGAAATCAAACCAACCAGGATATATCTTCAACTTGCTGATGGCTCCATTAAATACCCATCAGGCGTGATTGAAGACATGATTGTCAAGGATGGGCCATTTGCCTTTCCTACTGACTTTGTGGTGCTGGAAATGGAGGAGCACAAGAGTGCAACTCTCATTCTAGGAAGACCTTTCCTAGCAACTGGCCGAACCCTCATTGATGTCCAAAAAGGGGAAGTAACCTTGAGAGTCAATGAGGAGGAATTTAAGTTGAATGTGGTCAAAGCCATGCAACATCCAGACACCCCAAATGACTGCATGAGTGTTGACATGATTGATTCTCTGGTAAGAGAGGTCAATATGGCTGAGAGTCTCGAATCAGAGCTAGAGGACATCTTTAAAGATGTTCAGCCTGATTTGGAGGAGTCAGAGAAGATAATAAAACCTCTGAAAATCCCTCAGGAAGAGGAGAAACCTCCAAAACCCGAGCTCAAACCATTACCACCATCTCTGAAATATGCATTTCTGGGAGAAGGTGAAACCTTTCCTGTAATTATAAGCTCTACCTTAGAGCCACAGGAAGAGGAAGCACTAATTCAAGTGCTAAGGACGCACAAGACAGCTCTTGGGTGGTCCATTAGTGATCTTAAGGGCATTAGCCCAGCCAGGTGCATGCACAAAATCTTGTTGGAAGATGACGCCAAGCCAGTGGTTCAACCACAAAGGCGGCTGAATCCAGCTATGAAAGAAGTGGTGCAGAAAGAGGTCACTAAATTACTAGAGGCTGGGATTATTTATCCTATTTCTGACAGCCCCTGGGTGAGCCCTATCCAAGTTGTCCCTAAGAAAGGAGGCATGACAGTGGTTCACAATGAAAAAAATGAACTGGTCCCTACAAGGACAGTTACAGGGTGGCGTATGTGTATTGATTATAGAAGGCTCAATACAGCCACCAGAAAGGATCATTTTCCTTTACCATTCATAGACCAGATGCTAGAAAGACTAGCAGGTCATGAATACTACTGCTTTCTGGATGGATATTCAGGTTATAATCAAATTGCAGTAGATCCCCAGGATCAAGAGAAAACGGCATTCGCATGCCCTTCTGGAGTATTTGCATACAGAAGGATGCCATTTGGCTTATGCAATGCACCTGCAACCTTTCAGAGGTGCATGCTCTCAATTTTCTCTGATATGGTGGAAAAATTCCTGGAAGTCTTCATGGATGACTTTTCAGTATTTGGAGACTCATTCAGCTCCTGCCTTAACCATTTAGCACTTGTTCTGAAAAGATGCCAAGAGACTAACCTAGTTTTAAACTGGGAAAAATGTCACTTTATGGTGACTGAAGGAATTGTCCTTGGGCACAAAATTTCGAACAAGGGGATAGAGGTGGACCAAGCTAAGGTAGAAGTAATTGAAAAATTACCACCACCTGCTAATGTTAAGGCAATCAGAAGCTTTCTGGGACATGCAGGGTTCTACAGGAGGTTTATAAAGGATTTTTCAAAAATTGCCAAACCTCTGAGCAACCTGCTAGCTGCAGACACGCCATTTATCTTTGACAAAGAGTGTCTGCAAGCATTTGAAACTCTGAAAGCTAAATTGGTTACAGCACCAATCATCTCTGCACCAGACTGGACATCACCATTTGAGTTAATGTGTGATGCCAGTGACCATGCCATTGGTGCAGTGTTGGGACAAAGGCATGACAAGCTTCTGCATGTCATTTACTATGCCAGCCGTGTGTTAAATGATGCACAGAAGAATTACACAACCACAGAAAAAGAGCTACTTGCAGTGGTTTACGCCATTGACAAATTCAGATCCTACTTAGTAGGATCAAAAGTGATTGTATACACTGATCATGCTGCTCTTAAATATCTACTCACAAAGCAGGATTCAAAACCCAGACTTATTAGGTGGGTGCTGCTTCTGCAAGAGTTTGATATAGAAATAAGAGACAAAAAAGTGACAGAAAATCAAGTAGCAGATCACCTGTCCCGAATAGAACCAGTGGAAGGGGCGTCCCTCCCTCTCACTGAAATTTCTGAAACCTTTCCGGATGAGCAATTACTAGCCGTCCAGGAAGTGCCATGGTTTGCAGACATTGCAAACTACAAGGCAGTGAGATTCATACCCAAAGAGTACAGTAAGGTGCAATCAAAGAAATTAATCACAGATGCAAAATACTATCTTTGGGATGAACCATATCTCTTTAAGAGATGTGCAGACGGAGTAATCCGTAGATGTGTGCCTAAAGAAGAAGCACAGAAGATCCTCTGGCATTGCCATGGATCACAGTATGGAGGACATTTTGGAAGTGAACGAACAGCCACAAGAGTCCTCCAGAGTGGCTTCTACTGGCCTACTCTCTATAAAGATTCCCGAGCATTTGTGCTTAACTGTGATAGTTGCCAGAGATCAGGCAACCTGCCCCACAGTTATGCTATGCCTCAACAAGGAATCTTGGAAATTGAGTTGTTTGATGTATGGGGCATTGACTTCATGGGACCTTTCCCACCATCATACTCAACACCTATATTCTGGTGGCAGTGGATTATGTATCCAAATGGGTGGAGGCTATTGCAACACCCACTAATGACACTAAACAGTGTTAAAATTCCTCCAGAAACATATCTTCAGCAGATTTGGTATCCCCAGAGTGTTAATCAGTGATGGGGGTACTCATTTCTGTAATAAGCAGCTCTACTCTGCTCTAGTACGTTATGGAGTCAACCACAGGGTGGCTACTCCATATCACCCACAGACTAATGGGCAGGCGGAAGTCTCAAATAGAGAACTTAAAAGAATCCTGGAACGGACTGTAATTAACCGTAGAAAGGATTGGGCAAGAAGCTTGGATGATGCTCTGTGGGCATACAGAACAGCATTTAAGACCCCTATAGGGACCTCTCCATACCAGCTTGTGTATGGAAAGGCATGTCACTTGCCAGTGGAACTGGAACACAAGGCCTACTGGGCAACCAGATTCCTGAATCTTGATGCCAAATTAGCTGGAGAAAAACGATTGCTCCAGTTAAATGAGCTAGAAGAGTTTAGACTCAATGCTTTTGAAAATGCAAAAATTTACAAGGAAAAAGCAAAAAAATGGCATGATAAGAAATTGTCATCCAGAGTCTTTAAGCCGGGGCAGAAAGTTCTGCTATTTAATTCTAGGCTCAAATTATTCCCCGGGAAATTAAAATCCCGGTGGAGAGGTCCATATGTAATTACAAGTGTATCACCATATGGCCACATAGAGCTTCAAGATAATGACTCTAACAAAAAGTTCATTGTCAATGGACAAAGAGTTAAACACTATCTTGAAGATAATTTTGAGCAAGAATGCTCAAGACTGAGATTACATTGAAGATCAGTGACAGTCCAGCTAAGGACATTAAAGAAGCGCTTGCTGGGAGGCAACCCAGCCATTTACAAAGTTTAGTTACTAATTAGATAAATTTTCTTTTCTTTACAGGTTTTAAGTCCAAGTATCTTCAAAGGTGAATTAGCAATTGGTTGAAGTCACAGAGTTACAGGAAAATTTGGAAGCTCACTGGCGTGAAAAAGCCAGTGAGAAATACTTTGGGCGTTAAACGCCCAAAAGAAGCTCCCACTGGGCGTTTAACGCCAGTAAGGGTAGCCATCTGGGCGTTAAACGCCAGAAAGGAGCATCTTCTGGGCGTTAAACGCCAGAAAGATGCACCTTCTGGGCGTTTAACGCCAGTCTGCTAGCATCCTGGGCGTTCAGAAAAACGCCCAGTGAAGAAGGACTTCCTGGCATTCAACGCCAGAAAGAAGCTCCAATTGGGCGTTGAACGCCCAGGAGAAGCACCATGTGGGCGTTGAACGCCCAAAACATGCACCACATGGGCGTTCAACGCCAGGATGATGGGAGGAGGTACATTTTCATTTTTTATATAATTTTTCATAATTTTTATGTTTTAATTCATGATTTCTTGCATAAACATATTTCAAATTATCACTTTCAATTCCAAAAGTTTTTATCCTAATTTCTAAAATCCAATTTTGCAAATGTTTTAGATACATCTTAACCCAAAAAAACAAATGGCTTTCAAATCCAATCCATCATCTTTTCAAATTTGTTTCCAACACATCTACTATCTTTTAAAATCTTTTTCAAAATTAAAAATTTCAATTCTATCTTTTAAAAATTTTTTCATATCTTTCTTTTTTTTTAAAAATTATATCTTTCTCTAATCATATCTTTTAAAATCATATCTTCTATCTTATCTCTTTCTTATTTTTCGAAATTTACCCACCCCCCCTCCCTATATCTTGTGTTCGGCGACTTCCTCCTCAACACCATCCAACACCTGCTCTCCTTCATTGCCTCTTCTTTCTTCTCTTTTGCTTGAGGACAAGCAAAGCTCTAAGTTTGGTGTGTTTTACCCGTGATCACAAAAACTATTGTGTCTCTTGATCATGGCCCCTAGAGGAAAGCAAACCACCCAAAAGGGCAAGGAAAAGAGCAATCCAAAGCCCCTCTGGAATCAAGGGAAGTTCTTAACTAAAGAACATTCAGACCATTACTACAAAATAATGAGTAACAGATCAGTGATCCCGGAAGTCAGATTTGATCTGAAAGAAGATGAATATCCGGAGATCCAAGAGCAGATTCGAAACAGGAATTGGGAAATTCTGGCCAATCCTGAAACGAAAGTGGGAAGGAACATGGTTCAGGAATTCTATGCTAATCTATGGCAGACAGAAAGGCAAAGAATCATTGGAGCGGCTATCTTTGACCATAAAACCGTAGTCAGAGGAAAGATCATTCATACCAATGCTGACAAGATCAGGGAGATATTCAAGATTCCTCAACTGAAGGATGACCCAGACTCCTTTAATAGGAGAATGATGAGGATCAATAAAGGATTGGACAAGATCTTGGAAGATATATGCGTTCCTGGAGCCAAGTGGACTACCAGTACAACTGGCAACCCAGTTCAACTCAAAGAGAAGATCTAAAACCAGTAGCTAGAGGCTGGCTGGATTTTATTAGTCGTTCCATATTACCCACCAGCAACCGTTCTGAAGTTACCATCAAAAGAGCTGTCATGATTCACTGCATCATGCTAGGAAAAGAAGTGGAAGTCCATCAGCTGATCTCATGTGAGCTATACAAAATTGCAAACAAGAATTCTACAGACGCTAAATTGGCTTACCCAAGCCTAATTTCTATGCTTTGCAAAGATGCTGGAGTAAAGATGGGAATAACTGAATATATCCTAATTGAAAAGCCCATTACTGGAATATCAATGGTCAGACAACAGCAACAAGATGATTCAACCAAGAGGAGAGCACAAGAGGCCCTCCCAGAACTGCCCCAATTCGAATATTGGGAACATCTTGAGGCTTCTATTTCCAGATTGCAAGAAGCTATGGATCAAATAAAGGAAGAACAGAATAATCAAGGTAGCATGATTTGCAAACTGCTCAAGGAACAGGAGGAGCAAGGGCGTGATCTAAGGGAGCTGAAGCGCCAAAAAATTAATCCTTGAACCACACCCAGAATAATTAGAGGAGCATCTACTCCTCAAAACAACAGGTTGCTGAGTTCCAATTTTTCCTGCTTTAACTTAGTGATAGCGTTTTTTTTATTTTCACCTTAGGAGATATTTAGTAGTAATTAGTATGTCTATTTTGATTTTATTTCCAATTAAGCTATAGTTTATTTTTCTCATCATCATCAGGCATGAATAAAGTAGTAGATTTTTTTTTAGAATAAAGAAGTAATTTATATTTTTGAGTTCTTAGTAATAAAGACTATAATTAATTATATGTGGTGGCAATACTTGTTGTTCTCTGAATGAATGCTTGAACAGTGCATAAATTGTACTTTGAAATTGATGAATATTGGCTCCTGAAAGGATGAGGAACACGAAAAATATTATTGATGATCTGAAAAATCATGAAATTGATTCTTGAAGCAAGAAAAAGCAGTTCAAAAAAAAAAAAGCAACAATATTCACAAGCCATGGGCACTAGCCAAGAGAAAAAGGGATCCAAGGCTTTGAGCATCAATGGATAGGAGGGCCCAAGGAAATAAAATTCAGGCCTAAGCGGCTAAACCAAGCTGTCCCTAACCATATGCTTGTGGCATGCAGGTCCAAGTTACAAACTTGAGACTGAGTGGTTAAAGTCGTGATCCAAGGCAAAAGAGTGAGCTTAAGAGCTCTGGACACCACTAACTGGGGACTTTAGCAAAGCTAAGTCACAATCTGAAAAGGTTCACCCAGTTATGTGTCTGTGGCATTTATGTATCTGGTGGTAATACTGGAAAACAAAGTGCTTGGGGCCACGGCCAAGACTCATAAAACAACTGTGTTCAAGAATCAACATACTACACTAGGAGAGTCAATAATACTATCTGAATTCTGAGTTCCTAAGGATGCCAATTATTCTGAAATTCTAAAGATACAAGGAGATGCCAAAACTATTCAGAGACAAAAAGCTACAAGCCCCGCTCATCTAATAAGAATCTGAGCCTCATTTAAAACTCTAAAATATATATTACTTCTTAAATTCTGTTAGATCCTATTTTATTCATCTAGTTGCTTGAGGACAAGCAACAGTTTAAGTTTGGTGTTGTGATGAGCGGATATTTTGTACGCTTTTTGGGGGTAATTTCATGTAGATTCTAGCATGTTTCAGTTAGTTTTTAGTAAAATAATATTAGTTTTTAGGCAAAAATCATATTTCTGGACTTTACTATGAGTTTGTGTGTTTTTCTGTGATTTCAGGTATTTTCTGGCTGAAATTGAGGGAGCTGAGCAAAAATCTGACTTAGGCTGAAAAAGGACTGCTGATGCTGTTGGATCCTGACCTCCCTGCACTCGAAATGGATTTTCTGGAGCTACAGGAGTCCAATTGGCGCGCTCTCAACGGCGTTGGAAAGTAGACATCCAGGGCTTTCCAGCAATATATAATAGTCCATACTTTGCGCAAGGATAGACGACGTAACTTGGCGTTGAACGCCAAGTACATGCTGCTGTCTGGAGTTAAACGCCAGAAAAACGTCATGATCCGGAGTTGAACGCCCAAAACACGTCAAAACCTGGAGTTTGACGCCAAGAAAGGCCTTTACACGTGGAAAGCTTTAGTCTCAGCCCCAGCACACACCAAGTGGGCCCCAGAAGTGGATTTCTGCACCAATTATCTTAGTTTATTTATTTTTCGGTAAACCTAGGTTACTAGTTTACTATTTAAACAACTTTTACCGACTTATCTTGTACATCATGACATTTTCAGATCTGAATTACATACTTTGTGACGGCATGAGTCTCTAAACTCCATTGTTGGGGGTGAGGAGCTCTGCAGCGTCTTGATGATTTAATACAATTCCTTTGTTTTCCATTCAAACACGCTTGTTCTTATCTAAGATGTTTATTCGCGCCTAACTGTGGAGAAGGTGATGATCCGTGACACTCATCACCTTCCTCAATCCATGAACGTGTGCCTGACAACCACCTCCGTTCTACATCAGACTGAATAAATATCTCTTAGATTCCCCAACAGAATCTTCGTGGTATAGGCCGGATTGATGGCGGCATTCATGAGAATCCGGAAAGTCTAAACCTTGTCTGTGGTATTCCGAGTAGGATTCCGGGATTGAATGACTGTGACGTGCTTCAAACTTTAACCTGCTGGGCGTTAGTGACAAACGCAAAAGAGGGATTCTATTCCAGTAGGAGCGGGAACCAACCGGTGATTAGCCGTACTGTGACAGAGTGCGTGAGCATAGTTTTTACTGCGAGGATGGGAAGTAGCCATTGACAACGGTGACACCCTACATAGAGCTTGCCATGGAAGGAACCAGACGTGTGAGAAGAGGACTTCAAGGAAAAGTAGAAATTCAAAGGACAAAGCATCTCCAAAACTCCAACATATTCCCCACTGCTGCAAATCAAAGTAACATTGTTCCCTCTTTTATTTTTATAATCAAATCTAGTAATTTCACTTTTAATCCAAATAATCCTGTTGGCATCCTGACTAAGATTAATAAAATAAATATTGATTGCTTCAAACCAATAATCTCTGTGGATTCGACCCTTACTCACGTAAGGTATTACTTGGACGACCCAGTACACTTGCTGGTTAGTTGAACGGAGTTGTGAAGAAAATAAACAGTGCCCTAAGGGTACATGCCAAAGCTCAAAAGATAGAATAATATATTAAGAATATTGAATCACAATTTCGTCCACCAACCAGCAAGTGCACTGGGTCGTCCAAGTAATACCTTACGTGAGTAAGGGTCGATCCCACGGAGATTGTTAGCATTGAAGCAAGCTATGGTCATCTTGTAAATCTTAGTCAGGCAAACTCAAATGTATATGATGATGAACGAAAATAACATAGAAGATAAGGATAGTGATACTTATGTATATCATTGGTGTAAGAGCTTCAGACAAGCGTATGAAGATGCCTTCCCTTCCGTCTCTCTGCTTTCCTACTGCCTTCATCCAATCCTTCTTACTCCTTTCCATGGCAAGCTCGTGTAGGGTTTCACTGTTGTCAGCAGCTACCTCCCATCCGCGCAGTGAAAGCTAATGCACGCACTCTGTCACAGTACTGCCAATCACCGGTTTGGTTCCCTCCCCTACCGGAATAGAATCACTCTTTTGCATCTGTCACTAACGCCCAGTAGGTTACAGGTTTGAAGCATGTCACAGTCATTCAATCATTGAATCCTACTCAGAATACCACAGACAAGGTTAGACCTTCCGGATTCTCTTGAATGCCGCCATCAGTCCTTGCCTATACCACGAAGACTCTGATCTCATGGAATGGTTGGCTCGTTTGTCAGGCGAGCACTCGGTTGTCAGGCGATCAACCATGCATCGTGCAATCAGGAATCCAAGAGATATTCACTAAGCCTCAGATGCTTGTAGAACAAGAATGGTTGTCAGTCACCTTGTTCATGGGAGAATGGTGATGGGCGTCAATCATCACCTTCATCATGTTGAAGAACAAGTGATATCTTGGACAAAGAATAAGCGGAGTTGAATGGAAGAACAATAGTAATTGCATTAATACTCGAGGTACAGCAGAGCTCCACACCTTAATCTATGGTGTGTAGAAACTCCACCGTTGAAAATACATAAGAACAAGGTCTAGGCATGGCCGAATGGCCAGCCTCCCAAAGAGGGTTCAATCATAAAAACATGATCAAAAGATTCTCTCTATCTCCCTAATACAATAGTAAAAGGTCCTACTTATAGATAACTAGTAGCCTAAGGTGTACAAAGATGAGTAAATGACATAAAAATCCACTTCCGGGCCCACTTGATGTGTGCTTGGGCTGAGCAATGAAGAAATTTCGTGTAGAGACTCTCCTTGGAGTTAAACGCCAGCTTTAGTGCCAGTTTGGGCGTTTAACTCCCAATTAGGTGCCAGTTCCGGCGTTTAACGCTGGAATTTCTTGAGGTGACTTTGAACGCCGGTTTGGGCCATCAAATCTTGGGCAAAGTATGGACTATTATATATTGCTGGAAAGCCCAGGATGTCTACTTTCCAACGCCGTTGAGAGCGCGCCAATTGGGCTTCTGTAGCTCCAGAAAATCCACTTCGAGTGCAGGGAGGTCAGAATCCAACAGCATCTGCAGTCCTTTTGAGTCTCTGGATCAGATTTTGCTCAGGTCCCTCAATTTCAGCCAGAAAATACCTGAAATCACAGAAAAACACACAAACTCATAGTAAAGTCCAGAAAAGTGAATTTTAACTAAAACTAATAAAAATATACTAAAAACTAACTAGATCATACTAAAATATACTAAAAACAGTGCCAAAAAGTATACAAATTATCCGCTCATCACAACACCAAACTTAAATTGTTGCTTGTCCCCAAGCAACTGAAGATCAAATAAGATAAAAAGAAGAGAATATGCAATGAACTCCAAAACATCTATGAAGATCAGTATTATTAGATGAGCGGGGCTTTTATCTTTTTGCCTCTGAATAGTTTTGGCATCTCACTCTATCCCTTGTAATTCAGAATGATTGGCTTCTTTAGGAACTTAGAATCCAGATAGTGTTAATGATTCTCCTAGTAAAGTATGATGATTCTTGAACATAGCTATTTTTTTTTTTTGAGTCTTGGCTGTGGCCCAAAGCACTCTGTCTTCCAGTATTACCACCGGATACATACATGCCACAGACACATAATTGGGTGAACCTTTTCAGATTGTGACTCAGCTTTGCTAAAGTCCCCAATTAGAGGTGTCCAGGGTTCTTAAGCACACTCTTATTTGCCTTGGATCACAATTTTATTTCTTTCTTTTTCTCTCTTTTTTTTTCGGTTTTTTTTCTTGCTTCAAGAATCATTTCTAATGATTTTTCAGATCCTCAGTAACATGTCTCCTTTTTCATCATTCTTTCAAGAGCCAACATTCATGAACCACAAGTTCAAAAGACATATGCACTGTTCAAGCATACATTCAAAGAACAAAAGTGTTGCCACCACATCAAAATAATTAAACTATTATAAAATTCAGAATTCATGCAATTCTTTCCTTTTCAATTAAGCACATTTTTATTTAAGAGAGGTGATGGATTCATAGGACATTCATAACTTTAAGGCATAGACACTAAGACACTAATGATCACAAGACACAAACATGGACAAACATAAAGCATAAAAATCGAAAAACAGAAGAATAAAGAACAAGGAAATCAAGGAACGGGTCCACCTTAGTGATGGCGGCTCTTTCTTGCTCTTGAAGATCCTATGGAGTGCTTGAGCTCCTCAATGTCTCTTCCTTGTCTTTGTTGCTCCTCCCTCATGATTCTTTGGTCTTCTTTAATTTCATGGAGGAGAATGGAGTGTTCTTGATGCTCCACCCTTAGTTGTCCCATGTTGGAACTCAACTCTCCTAGGGAGGTGTTTAATTGCTCCCAATAATTTTGTGGAGGAAAGTGCATCCCTTGAGGCATCTCAGGGATCTCTTGATGAGAGGGGTCTCTTGTGTACTCCATCCTTTTCTTGGTGATGGGCTTGTCCTCATCAATGGGGGTATCTCCCTCTATGTCAGCTCCAACTGAATAACAGAGGTGACAGATGAGATGAGGAAAGGCTAACCTTGCCAAAGTGGAGGTCTTGTCCGCCACCTTGTAGAGTTCTTGGGCTATAACCTCATGAACCTCTACTTCTTCTCCAATCATGATGCTATGGATCATGATGGCCCGGTCTATGGTAACTTCTGACCGGTTGCTAGTGGGAATGATTGAGCGTTGTATGAACTCTAACCATCCTCTAGCCACGGGCTTGAGGTCATGCCTTCTCAATTGAACCGGCTTTCCTCTTGAATCTTGCCTCCATTGTGCGCCCTCTTCACATATGGTTGTGAGGACTTGGTCCAACCTTTGATCAAAGTTGACCCTTCTAGTGTAAGGATGCTCATCTCCTTGCATCATAGGCAAGTTGAATGCCACCCTCACACTCTCCGGACTAAAATCCAAGTATTTCCCCCGAACCATAGTGAGATAATTCTTTGGATTCGGGTTCATACTTTGGTCATGGCTCTTGGTGATCCATGCATTGGCATAGAACTCTTGAACCATCAAGATTCCGACTTGTTGAATGGGGTTGGTGAGTACTTCCCACCTCTTTCTTCGGATCTCATGGCGGATCTCCGGATATTCACCCTTTTTGAGTGAAAAGGGGACCTCGGGGATCACCTTCTTCAAGGCCACAACTTCATAGAAGTGGTCTTGATGCACCCTTGAGAGGAATCTATCCATCTCCCATGACTCGGAGGTGGAAGCTTTTGCCTTCCCTTTCCTCTTTTAGAGGTTTCTCCGGCCTTGGATGCCATAAATGGTTATGAAAAAGCAACGCTTTTACCACACCAAATTTAAAATGTTTGCTCGTCCTCGAGCAAAAGAAGAAAGAAGAGAGTAGAAGAAGAAGAAATGAGGAAGAGGGAGATGGTAGTGTGTTCGGCCAAGAAGGGTAAGAAAGGGTGTTTAGGTTGTGTGAAAATGAAGAGTTGAAGAAGGGTATTTATAGGAGAGAGGGGGGTAATGGTTCGGCCATGGAGGGTGGGTTTGGGAGGGAAAGTGGTTTGAATTTGAAGGGTGAGGTTGGTGGGGATTTATGAAGGATGGATGTGAGTGGTGAAAAGAAAGATGGGATTTGATAGGTGAAGGGTTTTTGGGGAAGAGGTATTGAGGTGATTGGTGAATGGGGGAAGAAGAGAGAGATTGATGGTGGGGTCCTGTGGGGTCCACAGATCCTGTGGTGTCAAGGAAAAGTCATCCCTGCACCAAATGTTGCTCAAAATCACGTTTTGAGCCATTTCTGGCGTTAAACGCCGGGCTGGTGCCCATTCCTGGCGTTTAACGCCAGGTTGTTGCCCTTTACTGGCGTTTAACGCCAGTCTGGTGCCCCTTTCTGGCGTTAAACGCCCAGAATGGTGCCAGACTGGGCGTTAAACGCCCAACAGCTAGCATTACTGGCGTTTGAACGCCAGTTTCTTCTTCCTCCAGGGTGTGCTGTTTTTCTTCCTGTTTTTCATTCTGTTTTTGCTTTTTTTCATTGTTTTTGTGACTTCTTATGATCATCAACCTACAAAAAAGATAAAATACAAAAGAAAATAGTTAACTATAAACATTGGGTTGCCTCCCAACAAGCGCTTCTTTAATGTCATTAGCTTGACAGAGGACTCTCATGGAGCCTCAGAAATACTCAGAACCGTGTTGGAACCTCCCAACACCAAACATAGAGTTTGAATGTGGGGGTTCAACACCAAACTTAGAGTTTGGTTGTGGCCTCCCAACACCAAACTTAGAGTTTGACTGTGGGGGCTCTGCTTGGCTCTGTTTTGAGAGAAGCTCTTCATGCTTCCTCTCCATGATGATAGAGGGATGTCCTTGGGCCTTAAACACCAAGGATTCTTCATTCACTTGAATGATCAACTCTCCTCTATCAACATCAATCACAGCCTTTGCTGTGGCTAGGAAGGGTCTGCCAAGGATGATTGATTCATCCATGCACTCCCCAGTCTCTAGGACTATGAAATCAGTAGGGATGTAATGGTCTTCAACTTTTACCAGAACATCCTCTACAAGTCCATAGGCTTGTTTTCTTGAGTTGTCTGCCATCTCTAATGAGATTCTTGCAGCTTGCACCTCAAGGATCCCTAATTTCTCCATTACAGAGAGGGGCATGAGGTTTACACTTGACCCTAAGTCACACAAGGCCTTCTTGAAGGTCATGGTGCCTACGGTACAAGGTATAGAAAACTTCCCAGGATCCTGCCTCTTTTGAGGCAGTTTCTGCCTAGACAAGTCATCCAGTTCTTTGGTGAGCAAGGGAGGTTCATCCTCCCAAGTCTCATTTCCAAATAACTTGTCATTTAGCTTCATGATTGCTCCAAGGTATTTAGCAACTTGCTCTTCAGTGATATACTCATCCTCTTCAGAGGAAGAATACTCATCAGAGCTCATGAATGGCAGAAGTAAGTCCAATGGAATCTCTATGGTCTCCTCTTGAGCCTCAGATTCCCATTGTTCCTCATTGAGGAACTCAGAGGAGATTGGTACACGCCCACTGAGGTCTTCCTCAGTGGCGTCCTCCTCCTCTCTTTCCTCTCCATATTCGGCCATGTCTATGGCTTTGCACTCTCCTTTTGGATTTTCTTCTGTATTACTTGGGAGAGTGCTAGGAGGGAGTTCAGTAACTTTCTTGCTCAGCTGACCCACTTGTCCTTCCAAATTTCTGATGGAAGACCTTGTTTCATTCATGAAACTTTGAGTGGTCTTTATTAGATCAGAGACCATTGTTGCTAAGTCAGAAGTATTCTGCTTAGAACTCTCTGTCTGTTGCTGAGAAGATGATGGAAAAGGCTTGCCATTGCTAAACCTGTTTCTTCCACCATTATTGTTATTGAAACCTTGTTGAGGTCTCTCTTGATTCTTCCATGAGAAATTGGGGTGATTTCTCCATGAAGAATTGTAGGTGTTTCCATAGGGTTCTCCTAGGTAATTCACCTCTTCCATTGAAGGGTTCTCAGGATCATATGCTTCTTCCTCAGATGAAGCATCCTTAGTACTGTTTGGTGCATTTTGCATTCCAGACAGACTTTGAGAAATCAAATTGACTTGTTGAGTCAATATCTTGTTCTGAGCCAAAATGGCGTTCAGAGTGTCAATCTCAAGAACTCCTTTCTTCTGATTAGTCCCATTTTCACAGGATTCCTTTCAGAAGTGTACATGAATTGGTTATTTGCAACCATTTCAATCAATTCTTGAGCTTCTGCAGGCGTCTTCTTCAGATGAAGAGATCCTCCAGCAGAGCTATCCAAAGACATCTTGGATAGTTCAGAGAGACCATCATAGAAAATACCTATGATGCTCCATTCAGAAAGCATGTCTGAAGGACATCTTCTGATTAATTGTTTGTATCTTTCCCAAGCTTCATAGAGGGATTCTCCATCCTTCTGTCTGAAGGTTTGGACTTCCACTCTAAGCTTACTCCATCTTTGTGGTGGAAAGAACTTTGCCAAGAAGGCATTGACTAGCTTTTCCCAAGAGTCCAGGCTTTCTTTAGGTTGAGAATCCAACCATATTCTAGCTCTGTCTCTTACAGCAAAAGGGAATAGCATCAGTCTATAGACCTCAGGGTTAACCCCATTAGTCTTGACTGTGTCACAGATTTGCAAGAATTCAGCTAAGAACTGATGAGGATCTTCCATTGGAAGTCCATGGAACTTGCAATTCTGTTGCATTAGAGAAACTAATTGAGGCTTAAGCTCAAAATTGTTTGCTCCAATGGCAGGGATAGAGATGCTTCTCCCATAGAAATCAGGAGTAGGTGCAGTAAAGTCACCCAGCACCTTCCTTGCATTGTTGGCATTGTTGTTGTTTTCGGCTGCCATGTGTTCTTCTTCCTTGAAGAATTCGGTCAGGTCCTCTAAAGAGAGTTGTGCTTTGGCTTCTCTTAGCTTTCTCTTCAGGGTCCTCTCAGGTTCAGGATCAGCTTCAACAAGAATGCCTTTGTCTCTGCTCCTGCTCATATGAAAGAGAAGAGAACAAGAAAATGTGGAATCCCCTATGTCAAAGTATAGAGATTCCTTGAAGTGTCAGAGGAAGAGAGAAATAGTAAGAAGAAGGAGAAGAAGAATTCGAACTTTGTTAGTTAGAGTTCGAATTGTGCATTAAGAAGGAGTAGTACTCCATAAATAGAAGGATGTGGGAAGGAGGGAAGAGAATTTTCGAAAATTCAATTAAAAGATTTTGAAAACATTTTGAAAATTTGATTGATAATTTTCAAAAATTACATGTGAAAAAGAAATCAAGTGATTTTTGAAAAAGATTTTGAAATTAGAAATCAAAAAGATTTGATTGAAAATTATTTTGAAAAAAAGATGAGGTTAAAAAGATTTGATTGAAAAGTTATGGTTTTAAAAAGATGTGATTGAGAAGATATGATTTGAAAACAATTTTAAAGGATATGATTTGAAAACAATTTGAAAGGATATGATTTTAAAATTAATGACTTGCCTAACAAGAAAAGATATGATTCAAACATAAAACCTTCCTTAACAGAAAAGGCAAAAAATGTTCAATCAAATCATTAATTGTTAGTAAGTATCTTTGAAAAAGGAAAGAAATTGATTTTGAAAACATTTGATTGAAAAGATATGATTTGAAAAAGATTTGATTTTGAAAAACTTTGAAAACTTGAAAAAAAATTTAATTGAAAACAAAATCTTCCCCCTAGCACCATCCTGGCGTTAAACGCCCAGAATGGTATACATTCTGACGTTTAACGCCCAAAATGCTACCTTTTTGGGCGTTAAACGCCCAACCAGGTACCCTGGCTGGCGTTTAAACGCCAGTCTGCCTTCTTCACTGGGCATTTTTGAATGCTCAGCTTTTTCTGTATAATTCCTCTGCAGTATGTTCTGAATCTTCAATTCCTTGTATTATTGACTTGAAAAGGCACAAATTAAAAATATTTTTGGATTTTAATTATCAAAATGCAACAAGAATCAAATAACAATGCATGCAAGACACCAAACTTAGCAGTTTGTGTACTACTGACACTATATGAGACCCAGAAACTCAAGCCAAAAGAATTCAAAGATCAAAACAAAGAACTATATGCATGAATTCGAAAAAATATAACAAAAACATGCATTTGACACCAAACTTAAGATGAGACTCTAGACTCAAACAAGAAACATCAAATATTTTTGGGTTTTTATGATTTTGCAATTTTTTTGTGTTTTTCGAAAATTAAGTGGGAAAAGGTATCAAAATCCTTAATGAGAATTCCAGGAATCAGTGCAATGCTAGTCTAAGACTCCGGTCCAGGAATTAGACATGGCTTCACAGCCAGCCAAGCTTTCAAAGAAAGCTTCGGTCCAAAACACTAGACATGACCAAAGGTCAGCCAAATCTTAGCAGATCACTGCTCCAAAAGCAAGATTGATGAAAATCAACAAGCTCTTGTGGTGATAAGTTGAAACCTCGGTCCAATCAGATTAGACATGGCTTCTCAGCCAGCCAGATTCCAACGAATCATCATGAAACTCTAGAATTCATCTTCAAGAATTTCGAAAAAAAAATAAATACCTAATCTAAGCAACAAGATGAACCGTCAGTTGTCCAAACTAGAACAATCCCAGGCATTGTTACCAAAAGCTTGCTCAAAACTTGAACAATCCCCGGCAACGGCGCCAAAAACTTGGTGCGCGAAATTGTGAATACTACAACTTCACACAACTAACCAGCAAGTGCACTGGGTCGTCCAAGTAATACCTTACGTGAGTAAGGGTCGATCCCACGGAGATTGTTAGCATTGAAGCAAGCTATGGTCATCTTGTAAATCTTAGTCAGGCAAACTCAAATGTATATGATGATGAACGAAAATAACATAGAAGATAAGGATAGTGATACTTATGTATATCATTGGTGTAAGAGCTTCAGACAAGCGTATGAAGATGCCTTCCCTTCCGTCTCTCTGCTTTCCTACTGCCTTCATCCAATCCTTCTTACTCCTTTCCATGGCAAGCTCGTGTAGGGTTTCACTGTTGTCAGCAGCTACCTCCCATCCGCGCAGTGAAAGCTAATGCACGCACTCTGTCACAGTACTGCCAATCACCGGTTTGGTTCCCTCCCCTACCGGAATAGAATCACTCTTTTGCGTCTGTCACTAACGCCCAGTAGGTTACAGGTTTGAAGCATGTCACAGTCATTCAATCATTGAATCCTACTCAGAATACCACAGACAAGGTTAGACCTTCCGGATTCTCTTGAATGCCGCCATCAGTCCTTGCCTATACCACGAAGACTCTGATCTCACGGAATGGTTGGCTCGTTTGTCAGGCGAGCACTCGGTTGTCAGGCGATCAACCATGCATCGTGCAATCAGGAATCCAAGAGATATTCACTAAGCCTCAGATGCTTGTAGAACAAGAATGGTTGTCAGTCACCTTGTTCATGGGTGAGAATGGTGATGGGCGTCAATCATCACCTTCATCATGTTGAAGAACAAGTGATATCTTGGACAAAGAATAAGCGGAGTTGAATGGAAGAACAATAGTAATTGCATTAATACTCGAGGTACAGCAGAGCTCCACACCTTAATCTATGGTGTGTAGAAACTCCACCGTTGAAAATACATAAGAACAAGGTCTAGGCATGGCCGAATGGCCAGCCTCCCAAAGAGGGTTCAATCATAAAAACATGATCAAAAGATTCTCTCTATCTCCCTAATACAATAGTAAAAGGTCCTACTTATAGATAACTAGTAGCCTAAGGTGTACAAAGATGAGTAAATGACATAAAAATCCACTTCCGGGCCCACTTGATGTGTGCTTGGGCTGAGCAATGAAGAAATTTCGTGTAGAGACTCTCCTTGGAGTTAAACGCCAGCTTTAGTGCCAGTTTGGGCGTTTAACTCCCAATTAGGTGCCAGTTCCGGCGTTTAACGCTGGAATTTCTTGAGGTGACTTTGAACGCCGGTTTGGGCCATCAAATCTTGGGCAAAGTATGGACTATTATATATTGCTGGAAAGCCCAGGATGTCTACTTTCCAACGCCGTTGAGAGCGCGCCAATTGGGCTTCTGTAGCTCCAGAAAATCCACTTCGAGTGCAGGGAGGTCAGAATCCAACAGCATCTGCAGTCCTTTTGAGTCTCTGGATCAGATTTTTGCTCAGGTCCCTCAATTTCAGCCAGAAAATACCTGAAATCACAGAAAAACACACAAACTCATAGTAAAGTCCAGAAAAGTGAATTTTAACTAAAAACTAATAAAAATATACTAAAAACTAACTAGATCATACTAAAAATATACTAAAAACAGTGCCAAAAAGTATACAAATTATCCGCTCATCAGCATCCTAAAGCTGGCTGGCTATTAAGCCATGTCCAACCCTTGGATTGGAGCTTTAGGCTAACATTGAAAGATTCCTGGAATTCTTCTTAAAAATTTTGAATTTCTTATTTCCTTTTTCCTATATATTTTTCAAAAATATAATAAAAGAAAATACAAAAATTCATAAAATCATAAAAACCAAAAATATTTTGTGATTCTTGTTTGAATCTTGTGTCATGTTTTAAGTTTGGTGTCAATTGCATATTCATCTTGATCTTGCATTTTTCGAAAATTCATGCATTCATAGTGTTCTTCATGATCTTCAAGTTGTTCTTGGTAAGTCTTCTTGTTTGATCTTTAAATTTTCTTGTTTTGTGTTGTATGATGTTTTTCATGTGCATTTTTGCATTCATAGTGTCTAAGCATTAAAGATTCCTAAGTTTGGTGTCTTGCATGTTTTCTTTGCATAAAAAATTTTTCAAAAAATATGTTCTTGATGTTCATCATAATCTTCAAAGTGTTCTTGGTGTTCATCTTGACATTCATAGTGTTCTTGCATGCATCATGTGTTTTGATCCAAAATTTCTATGTTTTGGGTCATATTTGTGTTTTTCTCTCTCATCATTAAAAAAATTCAAAAATAAAAAAATATCTTTTCCTTTTTTCTCTCATAATTTCGAAAATTTGAGTTGACTTAGTCAACAATTTTTAAAATTAGTTGTTTTTTAAAAGTCAAGTCAAATTTTCAAATTTAAAAATCTTATTTTTTTCAAAACTTTTTCAAAACTCAAATCTTTTTCATTTATCTTTTATGATTTTCGAAAAATTTCAAAAATTATTTTCAAAATCTTTTCTTAATTTTATTTCAAAATTTTCGAAACTTAACTAACAAGTAATGTGATTGATTCAAAAATTTGAAGTTTGTTACTTTATTGTTAAGAAAGGTTCAATCTTTAAATTCTAGAATCATATCTTTTAGTTTCTTGTTAGTCAAGTAAATTAATTTTAATTTTAAAAATTAAATCTTTTCCAACCATATTTTTTAATCATATCTTTTTATCATATCTTTTTCAAAAATTTGATTTCAAAATATCTTCTTATCTTCTTATATTTTCAAATTTGATTTTCAAATCTTTTTCAACTAACTAATTGACTTTTTGTTTGTTTCTTATCTTTTTCAAAACCACCTAACAACTTTTCTCTCTCCAATTTTCAAAAATACCTCCCTCTTTTTCAAAAATTCTTTTTAATTAATTAATTGTTTCAAATTTTAATTTTAATTTTAATTCCCTTTTAATTTTCAAAAATCATTAACTCCTTTTCAAAATTATTTTTGAAAACTTCTGTCTCTCATCTTATTCTATTTATTTATTCATTTACTAACACTTCTCTTAATCTCAAATCACTGCCCCTATCCTCACCCTTGTGTTTGGATTATTCATTCTTCTTCACTCTTATTCCCTTTCTTCTTCTACTAACATAAAGGAATCTCTATACTGTGACATAGAGGATTCCTCTTCCCTTTCTGTTCTCTACTTTCTCATATGAGCAGGAATAAGGAAAAAGGCATTCTTGTTGAAGCTGATCCTGAACCTGAAAGGACTCTGAAGAGGAAACTAAGAGAAGCTAAATTAGAACAATCCAGAGATAACCTTACTGAAATTTTCGAACAAGAAAAGGATATGGCAGCCGAACCCAACAACAACAATGCAAGGAGGATGCTTGGTGATTATACTACACCTACTTCCAATTTTGATGGAAGAATCATCTCAATTCCTGCCATTGGAGCAAACAATTTTGAGCTGAAACCTCAACTAGTTGCTCTAATGCAACAAAACTGCAAGTTTCATGGACTTCCATCAGAAGATCCCTACCAGTTTTTAATTGAGTTCTTGCAGATCTATGAGACTGTTAAGACTAACGGAGTAGATCCTGAAGTCTACAGGCTCATACTTTTCCCTTTTGCTGTAAGAGACAGAGCTAGAACATGGTTGGACTCACAACCTAAGGATAGCCTGGACTCTTAGGATAAGCTAGTCACGGCCTTCTTGGTTAAATTCTTTCCTCCTCAAAAGCTGAGCAAGTTTAGAGTGGATGTTCAGACCTTCAAGCAAAAAGATGGTGAATCCCTCTATGAAGCTTGGGAAAGATACAAGCAGATGACCAAAAAGTGTCATTCTGACATGTTTTTAGAGTGGACCATGATAGATATATTCTATTATGGTCTGTCTGAGTTTTCTAAGATGTCACTGGACCACTCTGCAGGTGGATCCATTTACCTAAAGAAAACACCTGCAGAAGCTCAGGAACTTATTGAAATGGTTGCAAATAACCAATTTATGTACACTTCTGAGAGGAATTCCGTGAATAATGGGACGCCTCAGAGGAAGAGAGTTCTTGAAATTGATGCTCTGAATGCCATATTGGCTCAGAACAAAAATGTTGACTCAGCAAGTTAACATGATTTCTCAAAGTCTGAATGGATGGCAAAATGCATCCAATAGTTCTAAATAAGCATCTTCTAAAGAAGAAGCTTATGATCCTGAAAACCCTGCAATGGCAGAGGTAAATTACATGGGTGAACCTTATGGAAACGCCTATAATTCTTCATGGAGAAATCACCTAAATTTCTCATGGAAGGATCAACAAAAGCCTCAACAAGCCTTTAATAATGGTGGAAGAAACAGGTTTAGTAATGGCAAGCCTTTTCCATCATCTTCTCAGCAACAGGCAGAGAATTCTGAGCAGAGCACCTTTAACTTGGCAAATATAGTCTCTAATTTGTCTAAGGCCACTTTAAGCTTCATGAGTGAAACAAGGTCCTCCATTAGAAATTTGGAGGCACAAGTGGGCTAGCTGAGTAAGAAAGTCACTGAAACTCCTCCTAGTACTCTCCCAAGCAATACTGAAGAGAATCCAAAAAGAGAGTGCAAGGCCATTGATATAATCAATATGGCCGAACCTAGAGAGGAAGGGGAGGACGTGAATCCCAATGAGGAAGATCTCATGGGACGTCTCCCAACCAATAAGGAGTTCCTTATTGAGGATCCAAAGTAATCTGAGGCTCATATAGAGGCCATAGAGATTCCATTAAACCTTTTTCTGCCATTCATGAGCTCTGAAGACTATTCTTCCCTTGAAGAGAATGAAGATGTAACTGGAGAGCAAGTTGCTCAATATCTAGGAGCTATCATGAAGCTGAATGCTAAGTTATTTGGTAATGAGACTTGGGAAGGTGAACCTCCCTTACTCATTAGTGAACTAGATACCTGGGTTCAGCAAACTTTACCTCAAAAGAGACGAGATCCTGACAAATTCGTAATACCCTGCACCATAGGCACCATGACCTTTGAAAAAGCTCTGTGTGACCTAGGGTCAGGTATAAATCTTATGCCACTCTCTGTAATGGAGAAGTTGGGAATCATTGAGGTACAGCCTGCCATATTCTCATTACAAATGGCAGACAAGTCAGTAAGACAAGCTTATGGATTGGTAGAGGACGTGTTAGTAAAGATTAAAGGCCTTTACATCCGTGTTGATTTCATAATCTTAGACACTAGGAAGGAGGAGGATGAATGCATCATCCTTGGAAGACCTTTCCTTGCCACAGCAGGAGCTGTGATAGATGCTAACAGAGGAGAATTAGTCCTTCAATTGAATGGGGACTACCTTGTGTTTAAGACTCAAGGGTGTTCTTCTGTATACATGGAGAGGAAGCATGAAAAGCTTCTCTCAGTACAGAGTCAAACAAAGCCCCCACCATCAAACTCTAAGTTTGGTGTTAGTAGGCCACAGCCAGACACTAAGTTTGGTGTTGAATCCCTACATCCAAACTCTAAGTTTGGTGTTGGGAGTCTACAACATTGACCTGATCACCTGTGTGGCTCCATGAGAGCCCACTGTCAAGCTATTGACATTAAAGAAGTGCTTATTGGGAGGCAACCCAATTTTTATTTATCTAATTTTATTTTATTTTTATTGTTCTTTTATGTTTTATTAGGTTCATGATCATGTGGAGTCACGAAAAAATACTAAAATTAAAAACAGAATAAAAAATAGCAGAAGAAAAATCACACCCTGGAGGAAGGACTTACTGGCGTTTAAACGCCAGTAAGGAGCATCTGGTTGGCGTTCAACGCCAGAACAGAGCATGGATCTGGCGTTGAACGCCAGAAACAAGCAGCATCCTGGCGTTTGAATGCCAGGAATATACCCTGAGGAGAGCTGGCGCTGAACGCTAGAAACAAGCATGGAACTGGCGTTCAACGCCAGAAACATGCTGCAATTGGGCGTTGAACGCACAACATAAGCATCACTTTGTCGTTTAAATGCCAGAATTGTATGCAAAGGCGTTTTACATGCCTAATTGGTGCAGGGATGTAAATCCTTGACACCTCAGGATCTGTGGACCCCACAGGATCCCCACATACCTCAACTCACCTTCTCTCTTCTTCACCAATCACCTTAATCCCTCTTCCCCATCACTTCTTTACCACTCAGATCCATCCATCTCTTTCCCACCCAATCCCACCCATATGGCCGAAACATACACATCTCTCCCTCTCCTCCATATCTTCTTTTCCTTCCATTCTTTCTTCTTTTGCTCGAGGGCGAGCAATATTCTAAGTTTGCTGTGGTAAAAGCATAGCTTTTTTTTGCTTTTCCAAAACCATTGATGGCACCTAAGGCTAGAGAAACCTAAAAAAAAAAAGAGAAAAGGGAAGACAATTGCTTCCACCTCTGAGTCATGGAAGATGGAGAGATTCATCTCAAGAATCCATAGCTCAGTAGTAGAGCATTTGACTGTAAATCAAGAGATCCCTGAGATACCTCAGGGGATACATGTTCCTCCACATAATTATTGGGAGCAACTAAGGATAGGAGCACCAAAATCACTAGGGATCAAGCAACAAAGGCAAGGAAGAGACATAGAGGAGCTCAAAAAGCACCATTGGTCCTTCAAGAAGGCGCCACCCTCACTAAGGTGGACTTATTCCTTAACTTCCTTGTTCTTAATTCTCTGTTTTTCAATTTTTAAGCTTTATGTTATCTATGTTTGTGTCTTTATTACATGATCATTAGTATGTAGTAACTATGTCTTAAAGCTATGAATAATTTCATGAATCCTTCACCTTTCTTAAATGAAACATGTTTTTAATACAAAAGAACAAGAAGTACATGAGTTTCGAATTTATCCTTGAATTTAGTTTAATTATATTGATGTGGTGACAATACCTTTTGTTTTCTGAATGAATGCTTGAACAGTGCATATTTTTGATCTTGTTGTTTATGAATGTTAAAATTGTTGGCTTTTGAAAGAATGATGAACAAAGAGAAATGCAATTGATAATCTGAAAAATCATGAAATTGATTCTTGAAGCAAGAAAAAGCAGTGAATAGCAAAAGCTTGCGAAAAAAAAGTGGCGAAAAAAAAGAGAATAATAGAAAGAAAAAGAAAAAGCAAGCAGAAAAAGCCAATAGCCCTTAAAACCAAAAGACAAGGGTAAGAAGGATCCAAGGCTTTGAGCATCAATGGATAGGAGGGCCCAAGGAAATAAAATCCAGGCCTAAGCGGCTAAATCAAGCTGTCCCTAACCATGTGCTTGTGGCATGCAGGTCCAAGTAAAAAGCTTGAGATTGAGTGGTTAACGTCGTGATCCAAAGCAAAAAGAGTGTGCTTAAGAGCTCTGGACACCTCTAACTGGGGACTTTAGCAAAGCTGAGTCACAATCTGAAAAGGTTCACCCAGTCATGTGTCTGTGGCATTTATGTATCCGGTGGTAATACTGGAAAACAAAGTGCTTAGGGCCACGGCCAAGACTCATAAAAGTAGCTGTGTTCAAGAATCAACAAACTTAACTAGGAGAATCAATAACACTATCTGAATTTCTGAGTTCCTAGAGATGCCAATCATTCTAAACTTCAAAGGATAAAGTGAGATGCCAAAACTGTTCAGAGGCAAAAAGCTACAAGTCTCGCTCATCTAATTAGAATTAATATTCATTGATATTTTGGGATTTATAGTATATTCCCTTCTTTTTATCCTAATTGATTTTCAGTTGCTTGGGGACAAGCAATAATTTAAGTATGGTGTTGTGATGAGCGGATAATTTATACGCTTTTTGGCATTGTTTTTAGGTAGTTTTTAGTAGGATCTAGTTACTTTTAGGGATGTTTTCATTAGTTTTCATGCTAAATTCACATTTTTGGACTTTACTATGAGTTTGTGTGTTTTTATGTGATTTCAGGTATTTTCTGGCTGAAATTGAGGGACCTGAGCAAAACTCTAATAAAAGGCTGACAAAGGACTGCTGATGCTATTGGATTCTAACCTTCCTACTCTTGAAATAGATTTTCTGGAGCTACAGAACTCCAAATGGAGCACTCTCAACGGCGTTGGAAAGTAGACATCCAGAGTTTTCCAGAAATATATAAAAGTTCATACTTTATTCTTGATTAGACGACGTAAACTGGCGCTCAATGCCAGTTCCATGCTGCATTCTAGAGTCAAACACCAGAAACATGTCACAAACCAGAGTTGAACGCCAAAAACACGTTACAACTTGGCGTTCAACTCCAAAAGAAGCCTCTGCACGTGTAAAGCTCAAGCTCACCCCAAGCACACACCAAGTGGGCCCTGGAAGTGGATTTCTGCATCAATTACTTACTTCTGTAAACCCTAGTAGCTAGTCTAGTATAAATAGGACATTTTACTATTGTATTAGACATCTGGGATTGTATTTTTTCATCCTGTGATCATGTTTTGGGGGCTGGCCATTCGGCCATGCCTGAACCTTCATCACTTATGTATTTTCAACGGTGGAGTTTCTACACACCATAGATTAAGGGTGTGGAGCTCTGCTGTACCTCGAGTTTTAATGTAATTACTACTATCTTTTATTCAAATTCAATCTTATTTCTGTTCTAAGATACTACTCGTACTTCAACCTGATGGATGTGATGATCCGTGACACTCATAATCATCCGTCCCTATGAACGCGTGCCTAACAACCACTTCCGTTCTACAAGCGAAAGCTAGAGTGTGTATCTCTTGGATTCCTGATGCACGATGCATGGTTGCCCTTGCCTAACAACCGAGCCTTCCATTCCGTGAGATCAGAGTCTTTGTAGTATAAGCTAGAATTGATGGCGGCATTCATGAGAATTCGGAAAGTCTAAACCTTGTCTGTGGTATTCCGAGTAGGATTCTGGGATTGAATGTCTGTGACGAGCTTCAAACTCACGATTGTTGGGCGTGATGACAAACGCAAAAGAATCAAGGGATTCTATTCCGACATGATCGAGAACCGACAGATGATTAGCCGTGTCGTAACAGAGCATTTGGACCTTTTTCACTGAGAGGATGGGATGTAGCCATTGACAACGGTGATGCCCTACATACAGCTTGCCATGGAAAGGAGTAAGAAGGATTGAATGAAGGTAGTAGGAAAGCAGAGATTCAGAAGGAGCATAACATCTTCATACCCCTATCTGAAATTCCCTTGATGATCTACATAAGTATTTCTATCTTTATTTTCTATCTATTTATTATTATTATTCGAAAAGTCCATAACCGTTTATTATCTGCCTGACTGAGATTTACAAGATGATCATAGCTTGCTTCATACCAACAATCTCCGTGGGATCGACCCTTACTCACGTAAGGTTTATTACTTGGACGACCCAGTGCACTTGCTGGTTAGTTGTGCGAGGTTGTGAAGAAAGTGCTAAGTTATAAACGCGCATACCAAGTTGAAGCCATTATTAAAGATCACAATTTCGTGCACCAGGCGCCAAAAACATGGTGTCGGGCCAAAGTGGGTTTAGGAATTTTCCTTAAAATAGAGTTGGAGTTGCAGGTATAGTCCCAACCCACAATCAACTCTCGATCAAAGTTTGAATTCAAAGATGTCACCATTCAAAACCAATTCAATTCCGGGAGTGTTTAGTTCCCTGGTCGTCTCACAAGGACACTTGAGACCAATGAGTATGCAATTCCGGTTGTGGTGGTCAAGGGGTTTTCAATGAAGGGATAAAAATATAAAGTAATAAAAGAACGTGCAAAATTGTAATAAATGAACTAATGAAGGAATTAGAGAATTAACTATGTAATATAGACAAGTAAGGTATAAAGAGGGTTAATGTAAATGTGTATGAAAGATTTAAGACAAAAAAGGTATCTTGGCTTGGAGTGAGCTAAGGGTCCTTTCCTTGTTGGAACCACAACTATGACAACTAGAATGGATTAATCTCACTTGGTTAACCCTCACATCCGAAAGTAAGTTAAATGAGCATAAGTGTTCTTAACCCACAAATCCTAAATTGCTTGCTGATTGCCTTAGCAACAAATTAGCTTTAGTGGGAACAAAAACAATTAACAATCCAAGAATTGACACTAAATGTTGGACATTCCAACTCTAGAAACCCAATTGCTCACTTTTCCCAAGCCAAGAGATAGAAAACTAGCCCAAAATCATAATTGACATTTTGTCAAACACTTGGTGGGCAAAAACAACTTAACATGGGAAAAATGAGAAAAAGCTTGAAACTAAAAGCAACAAATAATCTCAAACAATAATAAAAACTCAAGAAAGCATGTAACAAACATCAATCATCAAATTCATCAACAAGAAATTGAAATTACAAGAGAGAGGTAAAATTGAACTAGAACATGAAATATAAGAAAGAGTAACAACAATGTAGCTATAAAGAGTAGTAATAAAGAGATACTTACAATGGAAGCTAGCAAAATCCAAAATCAAAATTGGAAATGGAACTTGAATGTAAAACCCTAGTATAAACCCTAATAAATATGATGAAAAACTTAGAGAAAAACTATACTAAAAGCTTCCTAATATTACTCCTAGGCTACCCTAATGTTATTCTATGGAAGGCTAGGGTATTCGAATTCCTTGCCCCTTTGTGGGCGTTGAACGCCCAGCCCTTGCTCCATGGCTGGCGTTCAATGCCAACTTGCATCATTCATGGCGTTGAACGCCCATTGGGGACCTTCATCTTGGCATTCAACGCCAGGTCATTGCCCCCTTTTGGGTGTTGAACGCCCAGCCTCTGCTCCCTGGCTGGCATTCAACGCCAGCAATGCTGCGCTTCTTGGGCGTTGAATGCCCAGTTGGGGCTCCCTGGCTAGCGTTCAACGATAGCTTTCTACCTCCTTTTGGGTGTTAAACGCCCACTAGGGACTCCTCCCTTGGCGTTCAACGCTAGCTTGGCTATTCTTCTTGGACGTTGAACGCCCACTCTTGCCTCCTTGTGTGGCTTTCAATGCCACCAAGGTACTTGCTCCAGGTTATTTTGTTTCTATCTCTGAATGTCTCTGTCTCTGTTCTGACTACTGCACATGATCACAAATTTAAAGAAAGAACTATGAAAATAAACTTAAAAGAAAAACAGTAATAACTATTTATGGTTGTGTTGCATCCCAACAAGCAATTTTTTAAAGTCACTAGCTTGACACTTAGCTAACTTTCTTCCTCTTCTTCCAGTTGGTTAACAGAAATGACTTCATAAGAGAAGAAGAGGAGATGAGTGCACTCAAATTGGAATTCCTCCTAACAAGCTTTCTTTTAGTGTGATCATCTTAATTCTCCTTGCTTGTTAGGGTAGAGGTTGTATTGTTTCTCCATCCCCTATGCATCTTCCTCTTGGGACCTTCCTCCTTGGTGGGTGGTGGCTGCCCAACACCAAACTTAAGTTTGATGTCTGAGGAAACTGTGTGAGTTTTCACCAAGGGAGAAGGCTTTAGTATTGTACTCTGCATGGAAGTACCTCCTTTGTCAGGGGGTAGTGGAGGTTGAAGGACTTTGATAATAATGTAATCGTTCTGTAACCTTATCACTAATTTGCCTCTCTCAGGATCAGAGAGGTTTCTTCCAGTAGATAGAGACCAAAACTCGGCAAAAGGAATATTGATTTGCATCTTTCTAGAGCCTTCCAAGGATTGTGAGCAGTGCTATTCCTTGGTCTCCTTTTGGGGTATCTGAGGGTGTGGTACTTCAGATTTTCTTCCCATAAGAAGGGCATGCAACAATGTCCTTCCAGCCTCTTCTTGAGCCTCTTCTTCATTTAGTTCCTCAACAGTGCGTACCACCTTAGGCTCGGCCTCTTTGGTAATAATGAGGGCCTGACACTCTTCTCTTGGATTCACCTCGGTGTCTCTGAGAAGAGTGTTAGGGTGTCTATGCAGTGTCTGAGAAAGATTCCTCTGAATGACAGCACTGCGCTCCCTAGTAAGAGCCACTGTCTCTCCTTTCCTCCAATCCCTCTTGTTATTTAGTATTTCCTTCATAAACTTAGCATATTAAGGCATTTGTTCAGGAGCCTCTACAAAGGGGATTTGGATATCTAGCTTATTGGAAGCTTCTAAGAATTTGGCAAATTGCCTATCCTTTTCTACTTTCTGGAATCTTTGAGGGTATGGTAACTTGGCCATAAGTGAGTGTCTATAGTGCCAATAGAAGGGCTACCAGCTTGCTTAGGAGAGGTGTTCTCAACATTTACACGTGTATGGCCTCCCTTGGACTAGCGTTCAACGACAAGGCTACCCCCTTCTGTGCGTTGGACGCCCATGCCATCCCTTTCTAGGCGTTCAACGCCCCTGATGGTACCCTGGGCTGCAGCTTGTTCATCTTCTACCATTTCTTCCTTTCCCTGCCTCTTATTGTTCTAAGGCTGGGTGGTCAAGGTACTCCCTAATCAGATAGCTTGGCATTCTTCTCTTATCTGTTCAGGCAAGAGCTATTTAGCCTGGTTCAACCGTGCTTCTATATTCTTGCTGGAGGCATGGGTCATTTGCACTGCTTCTTGCAAGCTTAGCACTTATTGTGTGAGAAAGGGTAGCTGCTGGGTTAATAACTCACTCTGATTAGGAGGGTATGATTCAGTGGACACTATCTTGACCTCTCCCTTCATTGAAGTCTCACTAGATGAGTACAGATGCTTATTGCTGGCAACTGTTTCAATGAATTCTTGAGCTTCCTCAATTGTCTTTCTCATGTGAATTGAACAACCAGCAGAATGGTCTAAGGATATCTTAGCCATATTTGTGAGTCCTTGATAGAAGATGTCAAACTTGACCCATTTTGAAAACATTTCAGTAGGGTATTTCCGTAGCATCATTCTGTACCTCCCCCAAGCATCATAAAGGGATTCATTATCTTCTTGTTTGAAGCCTTGAATGTCCAGTCCTAGCTGGGTTAGCTTCTTTGGGGGAAAGTATTGATTAAAAAACTTTTCCACCAGCTTATTCCATATGTTCAATAACCTGTAGACATCCTGGTCTACTGTGACAAAAGTGGTCCAGTCCATTGCCTAAAACCGCTGGTAGGAAAATTGCTCAAAAACCGTCGAATCGGTTGAGAACCAAACGGTTGGACCGGACCGGTAACCGGCCGGTTCGGATAAAATGATGCCGTATTTTATTTGAAAAAAAAAAGAAAATAGAAGCAAATGCAATAATACATTCGAGAGCCAACCCCCCTCTTCTTCCCCCAACATTCGTCACTATTGGAGAACTCTGAAGAAAGGAAAAATAAAAAACCCTAGCCCTTCATCGCCATTGCCATTCCCGGATCCTCAGGGCCGCCGCCATCCCCAGGTCCTCAGCGTTGCCACTTCTTCCTCTTCCCTGTGTTCGGAACCCAGTAGATTGGCACGTCGTCTTCATCTTCATCGGCTTCTCCGCACGGAACCCAGGTTAGTGGCCTCTGGTCTTCATCTTCAGTTCTTCACTAAATGTTTAGTCTTGTTCTTAGTTTGAACTTTGAAGCTCTAAAGTTGTTTTCTTTGATCTTCTTCTTCGGCCTTCTTCTTCAACTTTTGTTTCATTTTCCTTCAATTCTTCTTCTTCAGTCTTGGTTTGAAGTTTGGTTCTGAATGTATTTGTTGATGGATCTGTAATTAACTAATTACCTTGGTTAGTATTTTAGTGTTTTCTATGTTTTAGTGTTTTCTCTGTTTTCAATTTTATTGTTACTCTGTTTAGTGTTTTCTAGTTGCTCGTTGGCTAGTTTTTTACACTTTTACTAGTTTACTGGTTGCTGATGGCTCTTAATTATTTTGTTCATATTTGCTAATGGCTTTGATTTGTAGTTGTTGGTTTTGCTTTGATTTATAGTTACTAGCTCCTAATTATTGCTGGTTTTGCTGGCTTTGTTTGTTGCTTAATGTTGGTGGCAGAATTTAGATATGGTCATGTTGATAATTTTTTTATTTTTCATTATGCTGTGGCTGATCTTTAATTTTGTTTTAATTAATAAAACTTTTATTAATTTCAGTTATGGATAATAGCATTAATCAAGAAGCAACTGCTGATAATAATGCATCTGTGAATAATAACTTGCCTGTCAATCCTCCTATTTCGAATGATGCTGCTAATCCTAATCCTAATCCACTGAAGCAGATTTGCAACAAGTTCTTGTGGATTTTGATGATTGATAAATCATGATGTTGAGATTTAATATTTAGATATGTCTTTTTAAGATTTAATTTTTGAGTTTGTATTTTGAAAAGGTCATATGGATTTGGTTGATGATATTTTATGTAGTGTTTTAAATTTTGAAGATATTTTAAGATTTATATTAGACTAAAATTATATTTTTGGATGTTTATTTATAATTTATTTATTATTTTACTCCAAAATAGTTTTTTCGGTTGAACCACCGGTTGGACCAATGAACCAGTAAACCAGTGATTAGAGCGATTCGATGACTGGTCCGGTTCTTAGAACCTTGACTCCGTCAGTGTACACTGTGTCAGCATATTGGAAGAAATCCGCAAGGAATTCTATGGGCTCTTCCTGTGGAAGTCCATGAAACTGGCAGTTTTGCTGCACTAGCGTAATTAACTGAGGGTTTAGCTCAAAATTGCTTGCTCTAATGGGAGGTATACTGATACTTCTTCCATAGAAGTCAAGAGTGGGGGCCATATAGGACCCTAAAGTTCTTCTGAATTGTTCATTCCCAATTGGATCCATGGTGAACTCTTCCTGTTCTAATGCACTTAGTCAAGAAACAAGGAAATGGGAAGGTAGGTGTCCCTATATCAGAGTATGAGAAGACAAGAAGAATGGAGGTAGAGGAAGAGATGGGTTCGAATTTTTAGAATTAAAAGGAAAATGGAAATCAAAATATTTTTGTGTTTTTATTATTTTATTTATTTAATTAATTCAAAAATATGAAAAGAATTAAAAGTTAAGACAACTAATTAACTAACAAGATTTGAAAATGAAATGTGATTTTAAACGAGGTTTTCAAAAATAGAAGAAAGAAAAAGTCAAACAAATATTTTGAAATTCAAATTTAAAAGAAGGTAAAGATTTATTATTAAAAAGTTTTGATTTTAAAAAGAAAGTAAGATATTTTAAAATTAAAAAGGAAAAGATAAGATAAAGATTTAAAAAAAGTTAAGAAAGATAAGATTTAGAAATTAAAGATTTTGAAAATCAAATTTGAAAAGATAGTAAAGATTTAAAAAGATTAAAATTTAAAATTTAAAAGAAGATAAGATAGGAAAGATTTAAATTAAAAAGATATGATAGGATTTGAAAAGATTTGATATTAAAATTTAAGATTTGAATTTTTGAAATTTTGAAATTTGAATTTTACAAACTTGAATTTTTGAAAATTTGAATTTTGAAATCTTGAAGCTTGAAAATTGAATTTGAATTAAAATAAGATAAGAATTGGAATTTTGAATGTTAAAAATTGAATTTAAAATAAGATAAGATAAAATTTTAAATTTAAAGAAAAAGATAAGACAAAGATTTGAAAAGATAACAAAAAGATAACTAATAGGACACCAAACTTAAAAATTTTTGAAATCAAAGTACCTAATTTTCGAAAATTTGCAAAGGCACACAAAAAGACACCAAACTTAAAGATTTTGAAATCAAAGACTATAAATTTTGAAATTTTCGAAAGGAAAAACATAAAGAGACACCAAACTTAAAGATTTTGAAATTAAACACAAGAAAACAACAAGAACAAATTAAATATCAAGAAGTAAAACCAAGAACAAGTTTTCAAAAACTCAAGAACAGACGAACCAACTAAAACCCAAAAGACAGAACAATATAAACAATTGATAAGAGAACGGTTGAGGCTTCGGAGATGCTTCTTCCTTCTAGATCAACTTTTCTCACTGTCTACTTCAACTTTTGATGATTCATTCTAATACACAAAAACTTGTTTCTCAACAAATTTTTCTTCAGCAAGTATACCAAATTGTCGTCAAGTAAAAACTAACAATAGAGTGAGGTCGAATCCCACAGGGATTGATTGGTCAAGCAACTTTAGTTGGGAAGATGTGCTAGTTGAGCTAAACAGAAATTGAGTTGAGAATTGCAGAAAATTAAATAGCGGGAAAGAAAAGTGCATAAAGTAAATTGCAGAATCTTAAATGGGAATTTGGGGAGATAAGCATAAAGGTAAATGGTAAAAAGTAAAGAGAATGGGTAAGATAAAAAAAGGGGGATTCATTGGGCTTAGGAGATGTTGCATTCTCCGAATCAAGTTCATTCTCATCTCTTCCTCAATCAATGCATTCATTGATCTCCTTGGCAATCTTAGGTGATTGAATCCTAATTCCTTGGTAACCCAATCTCTCTAAGCTTGAACAATTGCCTAATTCCTTGATTTAATTGCTCATGGGAAGAGATTAAGTATGGTCATTGATTATACCACATGTATTTTCAAATCAAAGTGTTGGGAGGATTACATGTCACTATATCCGTCCAAACCCCAATTTGGTCCAACATGAGAAAGCATTTCTAGAATGATCTCCTCATCCCTTTTCCAAGGGTCAGAGGAGATCCAATTATGGAGAGTTTCTTTTCCAAGACAACTAACCAATTGAATTAAGATTGAAAGCTTTCTAGTAAATCAAGAGAAAAGAAAGAGGAAGAAGAATGAAAACTATAATTGATCCATCAAATTACAACAGAGCTCCCTAACCCAATGAAAGGGGATTTAGTTGTTCATAGCTCTGGAAATGGAAAATGATGAAGAAGAATACATTCTAGAGTAACTAAAAATGTAGAAAAGTAAATATACAAGGTGTAGTTCTCCAAATTGCCAAGCTCCTTTTTAGTTCAAAACTACTCCTATTTTTACTACTCTTCTTCATCTTCTAGTTAGTTCTTCAAGTCTGGGATATGGGCCTTTGATCTTTGAGTTGAAGCAGTTACAATCTTTAGTGGGCTCAACTTTGCTTGCAGAAAAGTGTGAGTTAGGCATGGACGTTAGTTAGGACGTTAGTGGTGTTAACGTTAAGTGAAGATGTGGGTTCGAGAACGTTAGTGACGATCACCTTTTCCACTAACGTTCCAACCCACTAATGATCCATGTTAACTTCAACATTAGTGGTACTAATGTGACCACTAACGTTGCCTCTTGGTCCTTCACAAACATTATTGGCGTTCACCTCTTTCAATAACGTTGGCTCTTGGGTCTTCTCCTCACGTTAGAGTTCACATTAGTGTAACTAACGTGACCCTTAACGTGGGCATGCCTAAGCTTCGAGAGCGTTAGTGACACTTACCTTTGTCACTAACGCTCCAAACGCCCCTCCTTCAGACGTTAGAGTTCGCGTTAATTGGATTAACGTGACCACTAACGTGGTGGTGATTGCCATCTCCAACGTTAGTGACAAAAGTGAGTGTCTCTAACGTTGGCCCATCATGCTTAGCTCCACGTTACTCTTCACGTTAGTGGTCTTAACGTGACCACTAACGTGGGCACTCTTGGCTTAGTCCAACATTAGTGACAAATGTGAGTGTCACTAACGTTGGCAATTGCTTCCTCCTCCACGTTAGAGTTCGCGTTAATTAGATTAACGTGGCTCTTAACGTGGCTAAATGTGCCTTTGTGGAACGCTAGTGGCATTCACTTTTACCACTAACGTTGGAGCTCCTCTTTTCATCCACGTTGCTACCACGTTAATGTACTTAACGTGGCAACTAATGTGGGCTATGATGGTGTCGAAGGCGTTATTGGCGATCACTTTTTCCATTAACGCTACAAGCTTGTCCCCATTCCACGTTAGTGGTCACGTTAATTAGCTTAACGTGACAACTAACGTGGCTCCTTCTTACTTCCTTTGTCCTGAAATCAAGAAGTTAAAGTGCATCAAAGATCTTGTTCCAAGTCATGAGATCATGCATCATCAATTATATCATTCAATTCCTGCCTAATTCTCATGAAATCATGTAAAGTTCATAATATTTGCTTGAATCAAGGTGTAAGTGTATTTTCATCCAAAACTTGCTTATTTACTAAGAAAATGCATGAAACTACCCTAAACAAGTAAAGAAAAGGTCAGTGAAACTGGCCAAGATTCCCTGGCATCACAACACCAAACTTAAAGCTTGCTTGTCCCTAGCTATGAGTTCGTGAACCTTGATCTCTCCCCCTTTGAGTATACATTGTACCATTGTGGCTCTCTTAAGTTTTATCTCTGAGTTATTTCCGGCGGGAAGGATGGATCTCCTCACAATTTCGAACCACCCTTTTGCTTCAGGGGTGAGATCCCCTCTCTTAATGAATATGGGCTTCTTGTGGGGATCTCTTACCCAATCTGCTCCTGGTATGCAGATATCTCATACAATCTGGTCATAATTGGGACTGCTATCTATTCTGGATTGATAGCTCTCTTCTGTGAATGGTATTGTTCGTAGCTTTAACACCCTCATGATGCTCATGGGACTAAAATCCACCGTCATCCCCCTTATGAAGCTTACATAGGATTCATCTATCCTATCATACCTGATCGCGTTTGCATAAAACTCTCTTACAAGAGCTGTGTTTACTTTTGTGACTAGATCGGTGAGGAGCTCCCATCTTCTCTTTATCACCTTCTCTGTGATTTCGGGGAACTCAGTTTTTGTGACTTGGAAGCCTAACTCATATATAATTTCTTTCTCAGCCATCCACCCAAATTGTAATGCATGGTAAAGGGTTCTAAATTTCTTCTCATAAAAAGGGGGTTGCTCCATAGGCTCCTTCCCTTTTCTTCTTTTAGAGCTCGATGATGCCATGAGTAGGACTTGGTAATGTGAAGGTGTAAAGTTTCGGAAAGAAGAAGAACAAGAGATGGAATGGACGGATATTTGAATAAGGAGAGGTATAAAGTGGAGGTCATTTATATAGGAAGATGATAGGTGATTGAAGGGTGTGGATTGATGGTACGGCTTAATAGTAGACGGTTGGGGTTTGGCATTGAATGAGCACAAGTATCACTTCTTTTATGAGGTTTTTGGTTCGGTCTCCAAAGCTATCCTACTTCCAATGTTGCATGGAAACACTTCCCAAGGTACTCTCCTTGAAGACAAGTGTGTCGTTTCGTTGGTGAAGTGGCCAAACCCCTCTTTCAATTGGTTGTCCCTTCAATTTCTTCCAACATTCCCTTTAGTATCCTTGCAAGACAAAAAAAAAAGAAAGATTAGTTTGGATTGTGGCGGGAAGAAAAATTTTTGATGCTAGCCACCCCCTTTTTTTGTTTTTGATTAACTAAGGGATATTCATGAATGCAATCCAACCAACCAATTAAATGTTCATGTATGCAACATTGGTGACACCAAACTTAGTTTGTGATCATCTGGTGTAAGGAGATTTGATTAAGGCTCTAAGGTTGACATAACATGAATTGTGTTGAAGCCTTCTTAGTGTGCCTTGAACACCAAATTTGTCATTCACTATATGTTGCATGTAGAGGTTCTTATAAGTGCTTGTCAAAGTTGGTTTAGAATTCATGAACATTGCTTTATTAACTACTATTAAAGATTAAAAGGAAAGGATATAAAACATGGGTTGCCTCCCATGAAGTGCTTCTTTAGCGTCATTAGCTTGACGTTTGGCCTTTGTCAGGGTGGTTGGTAGTGCTTCAAATCTTCCCCTCTTGCAGTGAATCTGTCTCCATTGGCTTTGTTAAGAAGCTCCACATGCTCTAATGACAGAATTCTGCTGATGGTGTACACTTGAGGTAGCCGAGACGGAATGGTGGGGAGATGAGGTGGTATAGGTGGAAGATAAACAGAGACCACTTCATCTCCTGGAGAGAAACCCTTTGTAGGAATCTTCTTGTTCCTCCATCCCCTTTGGGCCTTTTTCTTTGTTTTCCTTGATGTTACTTTGCTCCTTGTGGTTTCTTCTTTTAGGATGGTTTTGTTGCTTGTCTCATGTGACTCTAGTGGGTCTAACTCCTCTTGGGTTACACTTGGCTGTTGCTCCTTCTGACCACATTGCTTGTCATCCATAGGGATTCTCAGGTGTGGTGCTTGTGCTGTTGTGCTTGTCTCTTCCATTAGTTCCTTATTGTACTCTTCTCTTGACTTTTTGTTATCACGATCTGCTTCTTGTGAGGGTTTGAAGACATTGAAGGTGAGTTGTTCATCATGTATCCTCAATATTAGTTCTCCTCGCTCCACATCTATAAGCGCCCTGGCTGTGGCTAAGAAGGGTCTCCCCAAAATGATGGGATGGATGTGATTCTCTTCCATCTCCAAAATAACAAAGTTTGTGGGAAGGAAGTAGTTCCCAACCTTTACTAACACGTTTTCAACCACTCCTATTGCATGTTTTTGAGTTTTGTCAGCCAGTTTGATGATTACGTCCGTGGGTGTTAGCTCATTGATTTGAAGCTTTTTCATGAAGGATAGAGGCATTAAGTTGATGCTTGCCCCCAGGTCATAGAGTCCCTTATCAATCATTGTTTCTCCTATAGCACAGGGGATGTGAAAACTCCCTGGGTCCTTTTTCTTTGTAGGTGGCTCTGTTTGAGTGAGAGCACTGCACTCCTTATTCATCACTATTGTTTGCCCACCCTTCAATGAACTCTTTCTGGTTAGCAGCTCCTTTATGTACTTGATGTATGAAGACATCTGATGCAGAGCCTTAATCAATGGTATGTTCACATGAAGGGATGCAAACATGTCGAGGAACCTTCAATATACTCTCCTTGCTATACCACTGGTGCACAAAATTGCAATCACACTTTTGCAATCCCACACAACTAAACAGCAAGTGCACTGGGTCGTCCAAATAATACCTTACGTGAGTAAGGGTCGATCCCACGGAGATTGTCGGCTTGAAGCAAGCTATGGTTATCTTGTAACTCTTAGTCAGGATATCAATAATTCTCAGGTTTAATTGTGAAAAGTAGAAGAACATGAAATAAATACTTGTTTTGCAGTAATGGAGAACAGGTTGAGGTTTTGGAGATGCTCTATCTTCTGAATCTCTACTTTTCTACTGTCTTCTTCTTCAAGAACGCAAGGCTCCTTCCATGGTAAGCTGTATGTAGGGTTTCACCGTTGTCAATGGCTACCTCCCATCCTCTCAGTGAAAATGTTCAACGCGCTCTGTCACAGCACGGCTAATCATCTGTCGGTTCTCAATCAGGTTGGAATAGAATCCAGTGATTCTTTTGCGTCTGTCACTAACGCCCAGCCTTCAGGAGTTTGAAGCTCGTCACAGTCATTCAATCCTTGAATCCTACTCAGAATACCACAGACAAGGTTTAGACCTTCCGGATTCTCTTGAATGCCGCCATCAATTCTAGCTTATACCACAAAGATTCTGATTAAGGAATCCAAGATATATCTACTCAATCTAAGGTAGAACAGAGGTGGTTGTCAGGCACACGTTCATAGGTGAGAATGATGATGAGTGTCACGGATCATCACATTCATCAGGTTTAGGAACAAGTGATATCTTAGAATAGAAGCAAGCATGATTGAATGAAAAACAGCAGTAATTGCATTAATCCATCAAGACATAGCAGAGCTCCTCACCCCCAACCATGGGGTTTAGAGACTCATGCCGTAGAAGATACAATGAGAAACGTGTAATGTGTCATGAGGTAGAGATACAATATCAAAAGGTCCTATTAATAGTGAACTAGTAACCTAGGGTATACAGAAATGAGTAAATGACGTAAAAATCCACTTCCGAGGTCCACTTGGTGCGTGCCTGGGCTGATGGTGCACGAAATTGTGATCACTACAACTTCGCACAACTAACCAGCAAGTGCACTGGGTCGTCCAAGTAATACCTTATGTGAGTAAGGGTCGATCCCACGGAGATTGGTGGTATGAAGCAAGCTATGGTCATCTTGTAAATCTCAGTCAGGCAGACTCAAATGGGTATAGTGATAAACGAATAAAGCAATAAGATAAAGATAGAGATACTTATGTATATCATTGGTGTAAGAGCTTCAGACAAGCGTATGAAGATGCCTTCCCTTCCGTCTCTCTGCTTTCCTACTGCCTTCATCCAATTCTTCTTACTCCTTTCCATGGCAAGCTCGTGTAGGGTTTCACTGTTGTCAGCAGCTACCTCCCATCCTCTCAGTGAAAGCGATTGCATATGCTCCGTCACAGCATAGCGGAATTCATCTGTCGGTTCTCAATCAGACCGGAATAGAATCCATTGATTCTTTTGGCGTCTGTCACTAACGCCCCGCCCTCAGGAGTTTGAAGCACGTCACAGTCATTCAGTCATTGAATCCTACTCAGAATACCACAGACAAGGTTTAGACCTTCCGGATTCTCTTGAATGCCGCCATCAGGTCCTGCCTATACCACGAAGATTCCGATTAAAGAATCCAAGAGATATTCACTAGAGCCTCGCATGCTTGTAGAACAAGAATGGTTGTCAGTCACCTTGTTCATGGGTGAGAATGGTGATGGGCGTCAATCATCACCTTCGTCAGGTTGAAGAACAAGTGATATCTTGGACAAAGAACAAGCGGAATTGAATAGAAGAACAATAGTAATTGCATTAATACTCGAGGTACAGCAGAGCTCCACACCTTAATCTATGGTGTGTAGAAACTCCACCGTTGAAAATACATAAGAACAAGGTCTAGGCATGGCCGAATGGCCAGCCTCCCAATGATCTAAGAACTAGATGTCCAAAGATGATAAATACAATAGTAAAAGGTCCTATATATAGAGAACTAGTAGCCTAGGGTGTACAGAGATGAGTAAATGACATAAAAAATCCACTTCCGGGCCCACTTGGTGTGTGCTTGGGCTGAGCAATGAAGCATTTTCGTGTAGAGACTCTTCTTGGAGTTAAACACCAGCTTTTATGCCAGTTTGGGCGTTTAACTCCCAATTAGGTGCCAGTTCCGGCGTTTAACGCTGGAATTTCTGTAGGTGACTTTGAACGCCGGTTTGGGCCATCAAATCTTGGGCAAAGTATGGACTATTATATATTGCTGGAAAGCCCAGGATGTCTACTTTCCAACGCCGTTGAGAGCGCGCCAATTGGGCTTCTGTAGCTCCAGAAAATCCACTTCGAGTGCAGGGAGGTCAGAATCCAACAGCATCTGCAGTCCTTTTGAGTCTCTGGATCAGATTTTTGCTCAGATCCCTCAATTTCAGCCAGAAAATACCTGAAATCACAGAAAAACACACAAACTCATAGTAAAGTCCAGAAAAGTGAATTTTAACTAAAAACTAATAAAAATATAATAAAAACTAACTAAAAGATACTAAAAACATACTAAAAACAATGCCAAAAAGCGTACAAATTATCCGCTCATCAGCTGAGCATTGAAGCTTTCATGTGTAGAGACTTTTTCTGGAGTTAAACGCCAGCTTTTATGCCAGTTTGGGCGTTTAACTCCAATTTTTGTGCCAATTCCGGCGTTAAACGCCGGGAATTCTGAAGCTGATTTGCAACGCCGGTTTGGGCCATCAAATCTTGGAAAAAGTATAGACTATTATACATTCCTGGAAAGCCAGGATATCTACTTTCCAGCGCAATTGAGAGCACGCCAATTGGGCTTCTGTAGCTCCAGAAAATCTACTTCGAGTGCAGGGAGGTCAGAATCCAACAGCATCTGCAGTCCTTTTCAGCCTCTAAATCAGATTTTTGCTCAGGTCCCTCAATTTCAGCCAGAAAATACCTGAAATCATAGAAAAACACACAAACTCATAGTAAAGCCCAGAAAAGTGAATTTTAACTAAAAACTAATAAAAATGTAATAAAAACTAACTAAAATATACTAGGAGCATACTAAAAACAATGCCAAAAAGCGTATAAATTATCCGCTCATCACAACACCAAACTTAAATTGTTGCTTGTCCCCAAGCAACTGAAAATCAAAATAGAATAAAAAGAAGAGAAGATACTATAGACTCCAAAATATCAAAGAAACTTAGCTCCAATTAGATGAGCGGGACTAGTAGCTTTTTGCTTCTAAACAGTTTTGGCATCTCACTTTATCCTTTGAAGTTTAGAATGATTGGCATCTATAGGAACTCAGAACTCAGATAGTGTTATTGATTCTCCTAGTTAAGTATGATGATTCTTGAACATAGCTACTTTATGAGTCTTGGCTGTGGCCCAAAGCACTCTGTCTTCCAGTATTACCACCGGATACATACATGCCACAGACACATGACTGGGTGAACCTTTTCGGATTGTGACTCAGCTTTGCTAGAGTCCCCAATCAGAGGTGTCTAGGGTTCTTAAGCACACTCTTTTTGCCTTGGATTATATATATATATTGCTTCAAGAATCAACTTGATGATTTTTCAGATCCTCAATAATATTTCTCCTTTTCCATCATTTTTTCAAGAGCCAACAAGTTTAACATTCTTTAATCAACAAATTCAAAAGACATATGCACTGTTCAAGCATTCATTCAGAAGACAAAAAGTATTGTCACCACATCAAACTAATTCACTAGTTTCAGAGATGAATTCGAAATCCTGTACTTCTTGTTCTTTTGTGATTAGAGCATTTTTCATTTAAGAAAGGTGATGGATTCATAGGACATTTATAGCTTTAAGACATGAACTTTAAATTTTATTAATCATGAATTAAGAACAAGACTCAAAAATAGATATAAGATAAGACTAATAGTAATAGAAAATAAAATTTTAAATGACTCTAAAATAGACTCCTAATGATAGAGATTATCACAGAGTTAGGACTCAACAACCTTGATCTTGAGAAGTGGATGCTCCCTCAACTTGTGGGGTATTTGACCCTTCAAGGGAGAGCTTCTGGCGCTTCAGCTCCTGTAGCTCACGCCCCTGCTTCTCTTGTTCCTTCAGCAATTTGCAGAGCATGCAGTTTTGATTCTGCTGTTCTTCCTTAATTTGGTCCATAGCTTCTTGCAGCTTGGTAACAGATGCTTCTAGACGAGTCCAGTAGTCAATTTCAGAAAGTTCAGGGAGGAATTCCTGGGCCCTCCTTTTGATAGAGTTATCTTGCATTTGTCCTTCCATTGACCTCTTGGTGATTGGGTGCTCAATTGGGATGAATTCATCTACTCCCATCCTTACCCCAGCATCTTTACATAGCAAGGAGATTAAGCTTGGGTAAGCCAGTTTGGCTTCAGTGGAGTTCTTGTTTGCAATTGTGTAAATCTCACAAGCAATCAGATGATGAATCTCTACTTCTTTTCCTAGCATAATGCAATGAATCATCACTGCTCTCTTGATAGTAACCTCAGAACGGTTACTAGTGGGCAAGATAGAACGCCCTATAAAATCCAACCAGCCTCTTGCAACTGGTTTGAGATCTCCCCTCTTGAGTTGGTTTGGGACACCTTTTGAATTGGTCATCCACTTGGTTCCAGGGAGGCATATGTCCTCTAGAACTTGATCCAACCCCTTATCTACTCTCACCATTCTCCTATTAAAGGATTCAGGATCATCTTGTAGTTGAGGCAATTTGAAGACCTCTCTTATTTTGTCCAGATGGAAGTAAATAATACTCCCTCTGACCATGGTTCTGTAGGTATGAAAAGCGGTTTCAGTCATTCTCTGCTTATCTGTCAGCCACAGATTTGAGTAGAATTCCTGAACCATGTTTCTTCCAACCTTTGTCTCAGGGTTGGTTAGAACTTCCCATCCTCTGTTTCGAATTTGCTATTGGATCTCTGGATATTCATCTTCTTTCAGATCAAATTTAACTTCTGGGATCACTGACCTTAGACCCATTATTTTGTGGTAATGGTCTGCATGTTCTTTGGTTAAGAACCTCTCTTGACTCCAAAGGTCCTTTGGAGCATTCTCTTTCTTGCCTCTTGAATTGGTTTGTTTTCCTTTGGGAGCCATGATCTTGATGAGCCTTAGCTTAGTGATCACGGAAAAATACACCAAACTTAGAGGTTTGCTTGTCCTCAAGCAAAAAAGAAAGGAAAGAGGAGAGAGAGGAGGAGAGCAAATTCGAATGGTGGGGAAAGGGGAATGGCCAAACGTGTATTTATAAGGGATGGGGAGAGATTTCGAAAATTTTGAAGAAAATTTGAGAAGATATGGAAAGAATTTGAGAGATATTTGAGTTTTTGAAGAAGATTTAGAAAGGATTTGAAAGAGATTTGAAGAATGATTTTAATTTTGAAAATTTGAAGGTGAATGATGAAAGTTTGAAATGTGTTTATGTAGAAAATTATGGATCAAACCAGGAAAGTTTGAAAAAATTTGAAGTGGAAAACAAAATCTCTGTCCCCCACCTATTACCATTCTGGCGTTTAACGCCCAAATGTTGGCCAATTTGTGCGTTTAACGCCCAGCCAGGTACCCTGGCTGGTGTTAAACGCCAGAAACCCCTTCATCACTGGGCGTTTTGCTGAACACCCAGGATGCTGCACACATGGCGTTAAACGCCCAGAATGGTGCCCATTCTGGCATTTAACGCCCAAAATGGTACCTTTACTGGCGTTAAACGCCCAGAGTACCCCTTACTGGCGTTTTTTCGCCAGCAAGCTCCTTTTCTCTGCTTTTTGCACTGAATCCTTCTGTAACTCTGTGAATTCCTTCAATTTTGATGATCGCCCTTTAAGAACATGTATCAAACTTTTATTAAACAAAACAGATAACCTGCTAATGACTGGGTTGCCTCCCAGCAAGCGCTTCTTTATTGTCTTTAGCTGGACCTTCACTGAGAATCATTCAAGCCTCAGTTTTGAGCATTCTTGCTCAAAATTGTTTTCAAGATAATGTTTGATCCTCTGTCCATTAACAATGAACTTTTTGTCAGAATCAATATCCTGAAGCTCAATATCCATATGGTGACACTCCTGTAATCACATACGGACCCTCCACCGGGATTTAAGTTTTTCTGGAATAGTCTGAGCCTAGAGTTGAAGAGCAGAACTTTTTGTCTAGCTCAAAGACTCTGGATGACAACTGCTGTCATGCCACTTCTTTGCCTTTTCCTTATAATTTTTGCATTTTCAAAGGCACTGAGTCTAAATTCATCTAGCTCATTTAGCTGGAGTAATCTTTTTTCACCAGCTAGCTTAGCATCCAGGTTTAGGAATCTGGTTGCCCAGTAGGCTTTATGTTCCAGTTCCACGGGCAGATGACAGGCCTTGCCAAACACAAGTTGGTATGGAGAGGTTCCTATAGGAGTCTTGAATGATGTTCTATGCCCACAGAGCATCATCCAATCTCTTGCCCAATCCTTTCTACGGGCAATTACAGTCCGTTCTAGGATTCTTTTAGCTCTCTGTTAGAGACTTCAGCTTTCCCATTTGTCTGTGGATGATACAGAGTTGCTACTTTGTGGCTAATTCCATATCGGACCATAGCAGAGTACAGCTGTTATTGCAGAAATGAGTGCCCCATCACTGATTAGTACTCTGGGAACACCAAACCTGCTGAAGATGTTTTTCTGGAGGATTTCAGCACGGTCTTAGTATCATTAGTGGGTGTAGCATTGCTTCTACACATTTAGATACATAGTCCACTGCCACCAGAATGTAAGTGTTTGAGTATGATGGTGGGAACGGACCCATGAAGTCAATACCCCATACATCAAACAATTCAATCTCCAAGATCCCTTGTTGAGGCATGGCGTACCCATGAGGCAAGTTACCAGCTCTTTGGCAACTATCACAGTTACGCACAAACTCTCGGGCATCTCTATAGAGTAGGCCAGTAGAAGCCACATTGGAGGACCTTAGTGGCTGTCGCTCACTTCCGAAATGTCCCCCATACTGTGATCCATGGCAATGCCACAGGATCTTTTGGCTTCCTCTCTAGGTACACATCTGCGGATCATTCCGTCTGCACATCTCTTAAAGTGATATGGTTCATCCCATAGTAGTACTTGGCATTTGAAATTAATTTCTTTCTTGCACCCTGCTGTACCTGGGGTATGAACCTCACAACTTATATTTTTGCAATATCGCAACCATGGAGCTTCTGAATGGCAAAAAGTGCTCATCTGGGAAGGTCTCAGATCTCAGTAGAAGGGAGGGATGCCCCAGCTACTGGTTTTATTCGGGACAGATGATCAGCTACTTGGTTCTCTGTCCCTTTTCTATCTCTTATTTCTATATCAAACTCTTGCAGAAGCAACACCCATCTTATGAGCCTGGGTTTTGAATCCTGCTTTGTGAGTAAGTACTTAAGAGCAGTATGGTCAGTGTACACAATCACCTTTGATCCTACTAAATAGGATCTAAACTTGTCAATGGCATAGACCACTGCAAGTAACTTTTTTCTGTGGTTGTGTAATTCTTCTGTGCGTCATTTAGAACATGGCTGGCATAATAAATGACGTGCAGAAGCTTATTATGCCTTGACGATTGGATTTTTGACGGTTTAGAATTTCACTAATGAAATCTCGTTGTAAAGTATAGTTTCTAAACCAAACAATAATCCTTTCATACAAAAAGTTGTTTGTCACTAGTACAAACCCCTAAATTTATAAACCGAAGTATTGGACCTCGGGTCGTCTCCCTAGGATTTACAATAAAGTGTCTTGTTTGGTTGTGAGTTATTTTGGGGTTTTAGATGAGAACATGAATAGTAAATGGTAAGAAAACTTTATTAACAAAATGGTCTTGGCAAGATTTGGTTGTCAAGGGTCTTCATCATTATCACTAGCCACAAGTATGGTAGTTGCAAGGATTATCCCACTTAGTCATCCTAAAATCAATTAACAAAGGAAAGTCAAGTGAGTTATATCAATCCTAGTCATAAGTCCTAGCTTTCCACTAATTGGATTAATGAAGGCTAGAGTTAATGGCTATCAACTAGCAATCAATTGGACACTAGTGACTCAAAAAATCCTAAGTTACCTTCTCAAGCCAAGAACATAAAATCCTACTCTAACATCCTCTCAAGCATTTCATCAAACACTTGGAGGGTAATGAAAGAAAGCATTTTTATTTGTAAGAATAAAAGGAATCAACAACCAACAATTACAAAGAATTAACAAAACAACAATCAACAACATCACAATCACATGAATTATCTCAAATTGCATTATTAAAAGAAAACAAAAGAACAAGAATATCTCAATTACAAAACCTAGAAACAAAATAAGAGAAATTACAACAAGAGGATAGGGATAGAAAGAAGAACCAAAGTGTAGCAATCACCACTTGAAAGTAGAAGTAGAAGGAGACTTGAATTAAAACCTAGAATTATGAGATCCTAATCTAACCCTAATTCCTAATCCTAGAGAGAAGTGAGAGCTTCTCTCTCTAAAACTAACTCTAACTCCTAAAACTAAGCTAATGATCAAAAGTATCTAAAGTATCTAAAAGTATCTAAAGTATATTGATTCCCCTTCAATACTTGACTTAAATAGCATCAGAAATGAGTTGGATTGGGCCCACAAGGCTCCTAAAACCGCTGGGGACGATTTCATTAAAGTGGGCCACGGACAGAATCGGCGCGCGCGCAAAGTGCGCGTGCGCGCCCCTGAACGCGAAGCAACATGATGACAAGTCATCATATACCCATTTTTCAAGCTAATTTCACTTGTTTTGTTAGCATTTATGCACTTTCTTGTATCCTAAGTAAGTGATTTGGAGTGAATCTCTAAATCAAGCAACCACCATGAAATTAATGTTAATCCATGAGGTTTAAGCTAATTTTAATTGAATTTTAATTGATTTATAAGCCTCTTGAATTTAGTGATACTTGGAGTGGTTGTTTTGGTTTATTGTAGGTGAAGAAAAGAAAAGAAAAGGAAAAGCGTGGCCTAAGAAGTGTAGCCCAAGGAAAGGAAAGTGTGGCAAAGGAGAGAAGAAGCGTGCCGCATGCAAAGGGGGAGGCAATATTGCCCTCCACAAGGGCACACTGCCCTCTAGGAGGGCAACATAAGAGAACCAAGAGAGAAGGCAACTCTGCCCTGCCCACTCCAAGGGCAGAGCACAATTTTGTGCCTTGGAACCAAGAAGAAGAGAACCTTGCCCTGCCCTCCACAAGGGCAGAATCGGGTGTGGCAAAGGAGAGAAGAAGCGTGCCGCATGCAAAGGGGGAGGCAATATTGCCCTCCACAAGGGCACACTGCCCTCTAGAGGGCACAAAGAGAACCAAGAAGAAGGCAACTCTGCCCCCCACTCCAAGGGCAGAGCACAATTTTGTGCCTTGGAACCAAGAAGAAGAGAACCTTGCCCTGCCCTCCACAAGGGCAGAATCGGGCTCTCCAAGGAAGAATTCAAAGGAAAAATATCACCCATGCATGCCACAAGGATCGAACAAGGAACCATGAGGAAGCTAGGACTTAAGGTTGAGTGCCGGGCCAAGAAACCAAAAAATTAATTGAGAGTTTGTCCCAGCCGTGTCGAACACGGGACCTCACTTTGGAAACTCTGCTCGCCCCCTTGGCGCGGGCAGGGCAGCATTTGGATAGCACACACTTTGGCGCACCACGCACGATTCTGGCACGCACAACTCTCGACCAAGGCAGCATCAGCGCGCGCACCAGGGCCATCCAGCGCGCACCAATTTCTGCCCTGCCCTTGGCGCGGCAGGGCAGCGTTCCACGCACCATGCCGCGCCAAGCTCGCCCAAGGCCGCACCAACGCCGCACCAATTCTCGCGCCAAGCATCAATTTTCTGCCCTGCCCTCCACAGGGCAGGCAGCCTCCTGGAGCAACATTTGGGCCAAAATTCAAATTAAAAATCCATTTTGATTCAATTCTTCACCAATTCAAAAGCCCATCCAAATCACAATATCCAAGAATAGAAAGTGTATAAATAGGAGTTAGTTTGATGTAATTAGGACCTTTACACACACACTTTTACCTTCACTTTTGAATTTTACTTTTACCTTTCTTTTGAGCTTTGGCACTTGTTTTTGGTGACTTCACTGAGATTTCTGAGAATTGGGGAGAAGAATTGATCTCTCTTCTTCCTCATTCTTGCCTAAGCATTTCTAATCTTCTGTTTCTGAGTTTTGGGTGTGAGAAATTGAGGAAATTCTGTCTCAATTCCCATTCAAATTCTCTTTACTTCTCTTTCTGCATAATTGAATCTATTTACATTTTCTTTACTGCTTCCTCTTCTAATTCTTGTCAATTGCTTTGTTAACTTGGATCTAGGAGGCAAATAGAGATCTAGCTCTGCTACCTAGTCTCTTGAGACCTGAGACCCAATTTTACTTTTGGTTCTTCTGTGAACCTTGCTGCATTTTATTTCCTATTCTGTTTGAATTTCAGTTTACTCCAATTCATCTTCTACTTAATTGATTGTTGCAATTTACTTCTTCTTTTTTTAGATCCTGCAATCCCATTCCTCAATTCCTTTTACATTCAGCAATTTACATTTCTTGCCATTTAAGTTACTGCAATTTACCTTTCTTGCACTTTAAGTTTCAGTCATTTAGTTTCTTGTTCTTTAGATTTTGCAAGTTTACTTCCCTGCTTTATAATTACTGCAAATTCCCCTCTCCCTTTACATTTACTGTCATTTACTTCCTGTTAAACACAAATCACTCAACCAACACTTGATTCGCTTGACTAAACCACCCACTAAACCAAAATTGCTCATCCTTCAATCCCTGTGGATCGACCTCACTCATGAGTATTATTACTTGATGCGACCCGTACACTTGCCGGTGAGTTTTGTGTTGGATCGTTTTCCACACATCAAGTTTTTTGGCGCCGTTGCCGGGATTGAAATAGATTGACAATGATTAGTGAAGTGGAGGTCTAGATTAAGCATTTTTTTCTGTTATTCTAACTCTTACTAACACACTAATGTTTGAGAATTGCCCCTATTAACTCACTAACAATTTATCTCAAATAACTGTACCTAATTCTCAAGCGTGTTGTTGTGGTCATCCTGATTGTTTGCATATCACAGGAAATCAGTTCCTACAGACAAAAGGGATCATGACATGAAGCCACCACTCATCACACTCATCAAGAACAATTGTTCTTTTGACGGAAATCCATCGAAGATCCTCAGCAGCACATATCCACTTTTCTAAAGACCTGTAATGCAGTCAAACCGATGGTTCAGATCATGACACTTATAAGATTCTGTTATTTCCCTTCTCATTAAAGGTGAAGCTGCACAATGGTTTGAAACTTTTCCAAGGAAGTATCACTAGTTGGGATGATTTGGTTACCAAATTTCTGGCCAAATTCACCTCATCTAGACAGAGCTGAAAAAGGAGGAACATCTATTCACAAGGGGACGAAGAACCACTCTTCAAGGCATGGGAAAGATACAAGAAAGCGACTGATAAAGTGGGCTTCCGAGCTTTCTATGAAGGATTGACCCCAGAAACAAGAAAGCAGTGGATTACTTCTCAGATGGCCTACTCAAAGCAACAACAACTGCCCAAGGAATTTCAGACTTCAATGACAAAGAAGTCAACAACCAACATCACTTGAGAATCACAGAATGCAATCCCAAAAAGAAGTGACGAATATTGAAGGGGCGAATGCGTTCAAGAACCTAAACGGACAAATGCACCATCAAACACAGCAAAATATGGAACTGTCCGCTGCAGTGAATGCCAAATTTCCACCATGGAGACCTCATTCTTATCTGAGAATAAGGGACCTCAACTCAGAACAAGGAATTTCCACCAGGGCAATCCATGACCACAACCAATCAACATCCCCCACCCACTAATACCCCCCAAAGCCAATACTCAACACAGACACTCCCGACTCATTTCAACTGAGAAGGAACGAGTACCAAAATCACAAACCAAGGGACTTCAATTATAACAACCATAATTTCACAAATCAACAAAAACATCATTACAGCAATAACAACCACTACATGCCACCACCACACCCACCCTTCCTACCTTTAACATGTCATAACCAACCAACCTCACAAGACTCTCAGAGAATCACAACTTGGAGATCCTAATGGAGAATGATGAAACATCAAGAGGAGACAACAAGGAACCAAGAGATGTTATGAGAGGAATTGAGGAGCAGATAGCTCAACTGGCGAAGTACTTGCAGAAATGGGTGAGAAAAACCAGATACTTTCTTCAAAACCATTGAACCAACCAACAACAAAGATGCTACAAAGAAGGAAGGATGGAAAGGGATCATAGAGGACAATGAAAAATACTGGACAAAGAAGCACCAGCCAAGAAAAACACAACAAGGAAATCTTTCAAGAAGAAGCAGAGGATAGAACTAAAGAAAAGCAAAAATCCTCACTGGAAAGTTTTCACTAGGGATCGAGTGATGATCAATATTCAACCCTTGAAGGTGTCCCCACATTACTTGAGCACTACATTTGTGACTAAGATCCTTCCACAAGAATCTATAGAGGTCACAAAGAGGAAACCGGAAGGAAGTTCACAGTAAAGAAAGACAAGCTAAGACACTGTGATTTTCAACCTCCATGATCAGTAGAACAGAGATTTCAAGCTAGTGACAATAAAGAGCGCTTGTTGGGAGGCAACCCAACCTGAGGTAGTTTTTTTTTCATAGCTTTTTCAATAAAATGTTGAATATTGGTAGGATTGCAAGGAGCTAAGTTTGGTGTTGCACACCAAAACAATTTAAGGGAGAATGAAAGATTCTAAGTTTGGTGTTCCACCAAAATATCATTTAAAAACACATTCTCACCTCTTGCATGATTCTAGCTCCAAGCAACCAACACATTATTCAACTGTTAATTGCTCTCTACTTTAATTTCATTAACCTTTAGCAAGGACACAAGGTTTTACATATGGTTAAAACTGTTGCATAAGAGGCAGTGGCAAACAATTAAGTTTGGTGTTCCCACACCAAAATCAATCCAGAGTCACACTCAATTTATGCATACTAACCATACACTTAAGGGCTTGAGAAGCAAGCAACTTTGAGGATTATGCAGGACATGAGTCAACAATTGAAGATAGTATGCATCCTAACTCAAAGAGAACACAACAGAAGGAGAAATCAAAGGGCTACAACTTCAAAGGTTGTATCTAAAACTTAATCCTCTGCTGCTGTGAGATGTTTTGAATCTGGAAACCATTGTATGTCTTGCTAAAGTGTTTATCTAGTTGCAAGTGAAATTGTTTGCTAAAAATGCTAAGTCTGCATATTGCTTGCATCCATCACTTAGCTTTAAATATTGTTTTGTTTCCCATATGCTTAAATAAAAGAGTTTGGTTTGAATTGAAAAGTGAAATATCCAATGTTGCACAAGTATGAATGAAAGTTGGTGGTGGTATATGTGTATGATTAAATGCATAACTCATGAAATAATTGTTGCATAATATCATTCTCATTCAATTGTGAGTTAGCTTGCTGCTACAAGACTCTTATCAATAATGAAAAGCCCTTGGTACAAAAACAGAAAGAAAAAGGAAAGAAAAGCCAAAATGGCAAGAAAAACAAAGAATAAAGGTTGGACACCAATAGCTTGGACCCTAGGACATGCCTGTGGTGTTTTTGTACTAAGATCTGCTTGGATGAGTAATTCTAAGGGGTATTTTAAACCCGGTCACTTAAATCAACTGATTTGGGATGGCCAATTGAAAATCCACATAAAGAGCAACTTAATACAAAACACTTAGTTATCCAAGAGATGCTGGGCATCAATGATCCTAGGAAGAATTAGTGAGCCATGTGTCTGTGGGAAAGATGTTGAGCAAAGAAAAGAAAATAAAGCCAAAGGCTATGCTGCAGCTGACACCAAACCTTCAAGTATAATAAGCTTGTTAAGCATTGTAAGCCAAGAAAAGTTAGCAAGGGAGGAATCAAAAGTGAGTCTTCTAACAGCAAGTTTAGCAAGCCTTTAAGGAAATGTGTATTATGTAACAGGAATAATAACCTGAGTTGTCATTGTCTGCATAAAGCCCCATAGAAGTTCTGCTATAATAAGGATAAGTATCCTTCTCTTATTCATTCCATTACTCTTAGTTTTGATGCTTGCTTGGGGACAAGCAAGATTTAAGTTTGGTGTTGTGATGACAAGTCATCATATACCCATTTTTCAAGCTAATTTCACTTGTTTTGTAGCATTATGCACTTCTTGTATCCTAAGTAAGTGAGTGAAAATGCATAAAAATGCAACACCTCTAAATCAAGTTAACCATGAAGCTATTTTAATTGAAAATTTATAAGCCTCAATTAGATACTTGGAGTGGGTTATTGTAGAAGAAAAGAAAAGAAAAGGAAAAGCGTGGCCTAAGAAGTGTAGCCCAAGGAAGGAAAGTGTGGCAAAGGAGAGAAGAAGCGTGCCGCATGCAAAGGGGAGGCAACATTGCCCTCCACAAGGGCACATTGCCCTCTAGGGCAACATAAGAGAACCAAGAAAGAGAAGGCAACTCTGCCCTGCCCACTCCAAGGGCAGAGCACAATTTTGTGCCTTGGAACCAAGAAGAAGAGAACCTTGCCCTGCCCTCCACAAGGCAGAATCGGGCTCCAAGGAAGAAATTCAAAGGAAAATATCACCCATGCATGCCACAAGGATCGAACAAGGAACCATGAGGAAGCTAGGACTTAAGGTTGAGTGCCGGGCCAAGAAACCAAGAAAATTAATTGAGAGTTTGTCCCAGCCGTGTTTCGAACATGGGACCTCACTTTGGAAACTCTGCCCTGCCCTTGGCGCGGGCAGGGCAGCATTTGGATAGCACACAACTTTGGCGCACCACACACGATTCTGGCACGCACAACTCTCGACCAAGGCAGCATCAGCGCGCGCACCAGGGCCATCCAGCGCGCACCAATTTTCTGCCCTGCCCTTGGCGCGGGCAGGCAGCGTTCCACGCACCATGCCGCGCCAAGCTCGCCCAAGGCCGCACCAACGCCGCACCAATTCTCGCGCCAGCATCAATTTTCTGCCCTGCCCTCCACAAGGGCAGGGGCAGCCTCCTGCAAACATTTTGGGCCAAAAATTCAAATTAAAAATCCATTTTGAATCAATTCTTCACCAATTCAAATGCCCATCCCAAATCCCAATCCAAGAATAGAAAGTGTATTAGTAGGAGTTAGTTTGATGTAATTAGGACCTTTACACACACTTTTACCTTCACTTTTGAATTTTACTTTTACCTTTCTTTGAGCTTGGCACTTGTTTTTGGTGACTTCACTGAGATTTCTGAGAATTGGGGAGGAGAATTGATCTCTCTTCTTCCTCATTCTTGCCTAAGCATTTCTAATCTTCTGTTTCTGAGTTTTGGGTGTGAGAAATTGAGGAAATTCTGTCTCAATTCCCATTCAAATTCTCTTTTCTCTTTCTTGCATAATTGAATCTATTTACATTTTCTTTACTGCTTCCTCTTCTAATTCTTGTCAATTGCTTTGTTAACTTGGATCTAGGAAGGCAAATAGAGATCTAGGCTCTGCTACCTAATCTCTTGAGAACTGAGACCCAATTTTACTTTTGGTTCTTCTGTGAACCTTGCTGCATTTTAATTTCCTATTCTGTTTGAATTTCAGTTTACTCCAATTCATCTTCTACTTAATTGATTGTTGCAATTTACTTCTTCTTTGTTTAGATCCTGCAATCCCATTCCTCAATTCCCTTTTACATTCAAGCAATTTACATTTCTTGCCATTTAAGTTACTGCAATTTACCTTTCTTGCACTTTAAGTTTCAGTCATTTAGTTTCTTGTTCTTTAAGATTTTGCAAGTTTACTTCCCTGCTTTATAATTTACTGCAAATTCCCCTCTCCCTTTACATTTACTGTCATTTACTTCCTGTTAAACACAAATCACTCAACCAACACTTGATTCGCTTGACTAAACCACCCACTAAACCAAAATTGCTCAATCCTTCAATCCCTGTGGGATCGACCTCACTCATGTGAGTTATTATTACTTGATGCGACCCGGTACACTTGCCGGTGAGTTTTGTGTTGGATCGTTTTCCACACATCACAACATATGGCAAAATTTATATCATTTCGAAGCCCCGGATGTTAGCTTTCCAACCCAACTAGAACCGCATCATTTGGACCTCTGTAGCTCAAGTTATTGTTAATTAAGTGCGAAGAGGTCAGCTTTCCGGTTCTTTCATTTCTTCATGAGTTCTCCAACTTTACATGCTTTTTCTTCATTCCTTTAATCCAATCTTTGCCTCCTAAATCTGAAATCACTTAACAAACATATCAAGGCATCTAATGGAATCAAGGTAAATTACATTTATCTATTTTAAGACCTAAAAAGCATGTTTTCACTCTTAAGCACAATTAAAGGAGAATATACAAAACCATGCTATTTCATTGAATAAATGTGGGTAAAAGGTGATAAAATCCCCTAAATTCAATACAAGATAAACCGTCAAATTGGGGTTTGTCATGCCTCTATCCCAACACTGCTCCAATGGCATGGTCACTGGCATCACACATTAGTTCGAATGGTAATGTCCAGTCTGGTGCAGAGATGACTGGTGCTGTGACCAGCTTGGCTTTCAGGGTCTCAAACGCCTACAGACACTGTGTGTCAAACACAAATGGTGTGTCAGCAGCTAGCAGGTTGCTTAGAGGTTTTGTAATTTTTGAAAAATCCTTTATAAACCTTCTGTAGAATCCTGCATGCCCAGAAAGCTTCTGATTGCCTTAAAATTGGCAGGTGGTGGTAATTTTTCAATTACCTCTACCTTTGCTTTATCCACCTCTATTCCCTTGCTTGAAATTTTGTGCCCAAGGACAATTCCTTCAGTCACCGTAAAGTGACATTTCTCCCAGTTTAAGACCAGGTTAGTCTCTTGGCACCTTTTCAGGACAAGTGCTAGATGGTTAAGACAGGAGCTGAATGAGTCTCCATACTGAGAAGTCATCCATGAAGACTTCCAGGAACTTTCTGTAGTCAATGCACATACGCCACCATGTAACTGTCCTTGCAGGAACCAGTTCATTCTTTTCATTATGAACCACTGTCATACCTCCTTTCTTGGGGACAACTTGGACAGGGCTCACCCAGGGGCTATTAGAAATAGGATAAATAATCCCAGCCTCTAGTAATTTAGTGACCTCTTTTTGCACCACCTCCTTCATGGCTGGATTTAGCCGCCTTTGTGGTTGAACCACTGGTTTGGCATTATCCTCCAATAGGATCTTGTACATGCATCTTGCTGGGCTAATGCCCTTAAGATCACTTATGGACCACCCAAGAGCTGTCTTGTGTGTCCTTAGCACTTGAATTAGTGCTTCCTCTTCCTGTGAATTTAAAGCAGAGCTTATGATCACTGGAAAAGTGTCACCCTCTCCCAGAAATGCATACTTCAGGGATGGTGGTAGTGGTTTGAGATCAGGTTTGGGAGGCTTATCCTCTTCTTGAGGAATTTTCAAAAATTCTTTTATTTCCTCTGGTTCCTCCTGATCAGGCTGAACATCATTGAAGATGTCCTCTAGCTCTGATTCTAGACTTTCAGTCATATTGATCTTTTCAACCAAAAAGTCAATAATGTCAGCGCTCATGCAGTCACTTGGTGTGTCTGGATGTTGCATAGCTTTTACAGGATTCAACTTGAACTCATCCTCATTGACTCTCACGATTACTTCCCCTTTTTGTACATCAATAAGAGTTCGTCCAGTTGCTAGGAAAGGTCTTCCAAGAATGAGAGTTGCACTCTTGTGCTTCTCCATTTCCAGCACTACGAAGTCAGTTGGAAAGGCGAATGGCCCAACCTTGACAATCATGTCCTCAATTATGCCTGATGGATATTTAATGGAGCCATCAGCAAGTTGGAGACATATCCGGGTTGGTTTGACTTCTTCAGTCAACCCAAGCTTTCTGATAGTGGATGCAGGTATTAGATTGATGCTTGCTCCAAGGTCACACAGGGCTGTCTTGGTGCAAGCAACTTCTAATGTGCATGGTATCATAAAGCTTCCTGGATCTTGAAGCTTTTCTGGTAAGCTTTTCAGAATGACTGCACTGCATTCTTCAGTGAGAAATACTTTTTCAGTTTCTCTCCAATCCTTCTTATGACTTAAGAACTCTTTCATGAACTTAGCATAAGAAGGTATTTTCTCAAGTGCCTCTACAAACGGAATCTTTATTTCAAGAGTCCTTAGATAGTCTGCAAAGCAGGCAAATTGCTTATCCTGTTCTGCTTGGCGGAGTTTCTGAGGATAAGGCATTTTGGCTTTATATTCTTCAACCTTAGTTGCTGCAGGTTTATTCCTTACAGAGGTGGTTGGAGAAGCCTTTTTAGAGGGGTTACTATCAGCACTCTCAGGTGTCTGATTCCCCATTGGCGTTTGAACGCCAAGATTAGGTGAAGAATGGGCGTTTAAAGCCAACTTTTCCCCTTTTTCTGGCGTTTGAACGCCAGAACTGGGCAAGGAATGGGCGTTTAATGCCAGCTTTTCCCCCCTTTCTGGCGTTTGAACACCAAGAGTATTCCTCTCTGGGCTCTTACTGTCCTCAGAGGGATTTTGGGCAGTGGTTTGGTTATCCTTTGTCAATTGTTCCTTTCTTGGCTTTTTGCCACTTTGAGCAGTGTTATTCAATGTCTTTCCACTTCTCAGTTGAACTGCTGTTTTGTCTGATTCAACTGTGATTCTATGTTCTTGTTAGCAATTTTACTTTCTTGGAGCATCTCTTTAAATTTTGCTAACTGTTTTGTCATCAGGAGTAATTGCTGATTAAGCTCAACAATCTGTTCTTGAGGATTAGGATCAGTAGCTACTGCCATAGCTTCTTCTTTTGTAGAGGGCTCACTGCTAGAGTACAAATGTTGATTTCTAGCAACAGTATCTATGAGTTATTGAGCCTATTCAATTGTCTTCCTCATATGTATAGATCCACCAGCTGAGTGGTCTAGAGACATCTGAGCTTTTTCTGTAAGCCCATAGTAGAAGATGTCTAACTGTACCCACTCTGAAAATATTTTAGAGGGGCATTTTCTTAGCATACCTCTATACCTCTCCCAAGCATTATAAAGGGATTCATTATCCTCTTGTTTAAAGCCTTGGATGTCCAGCCTTAGCTGTGTCATCCTTTTTGGAGGGTAAAATTGATTCAGGATTTGTCTAATAACTGTCTCCATGTTTTTATGCTTGCTGTGGGTTGGTTATTCAACCACCTCTTAGCTTGATCTTTTACAGCAAATGGAAACAGTAATAATCTATAGACATCCTGATCCACCTCTTTATCACGCACTGTGTCAGCAATTTATAAGAACTGTGCCAGAAACTCAGTAGGTTCTTCCTGTGGAAGACCAGAATACTGGTAATTTTGCTGCACTATGATAATGAGTTGAGGGTTTAGCTCAAAGCTGCTTGCTTTAATGGGAGGTATACAGATGCTATTCCCATATGCAGCTGTAATGGGGTTAGCATATGACCCCAGAGTCCTTCTGGACCGCTCAATTCCACTTAGGTCCATGATGGAGAAAGGGAAATGATATGGATTCACAAGTAAAGTATAAAATATATTTTTTATTTTTTTTTTGATGTGACCGAAAATAATAAAATAAAACAAATGAAAAAAAATCAAATTTCAAAAACTAAAAGAAAATAAGATCAAAGCAAATTGAAAACTAAATTAATTAATTAGTTAAAAAGATTTTGGAATTAGCAATTGAAAAGATATGATTGAAAATTATTTTGAAAAAGATTTGATTTTTGAAAAGAGGAAAGAGAAAAACAACAAAATGACACCAAACTTAAAATTTTTAGAAAATCAAACACAAATTTTCGAAAATTTTAAAGGAAAACACAAAAAAGACACCAAACTTAGAATTTTCAAGGATCAAGAAAGGACTAAGAACATGCAAATTCGTAAAATTAAAAGAAAGCAAAGGCATGCAATTGACACCAAACTTAAAATATGAAACTAGACTCAAATAAAAGACTCTAAACCGACCAAAAATAAAACAGTCCTAATCTAAGCAACAAGATAAACCGTCAGTTGTCCAAACTCGAACAATCCCCAGCAACAGCGCCAAAAACTTGGTGCACGAAATTGCAATCACACTTTTGCAATCCCGCACAACTAACCAGCAAGTGCACTGGGTCGTCCAAGTAATACCTTACGTGAGTAAGGGTCGATCCCACGGAGATTGTCGGCTTGAAGCAAGCTATGGTTATCTTGTAACTCTTAGTCAGGATATCAATAATTCTCAGGTTTAATTGTGAAAAGTAGAAGAACATGAAATAAATACTTGTTTTGCAGTAATGGAGAACAGGTTGGGGTTTTGGAGATGCTCTATCTTCTGAATCTCTGCTTTCCTACTGTCTTCTTCTTCAAGCACGCAAGGCTCCTTCCATGGGAAGCTGTATGTAGGGTTTCACCGTTGTCAATGGCTACCTCCCATCCTCTCAGTGAAAATGTTCAACGCGCTCTGTCACAGCACGGCTAATCATCTGTCGGTTCTCAATCAGGTTGGAATAGAATCCAGTGATTCTTTTGCGTCTGTCACTAATGCCCAGCCTTCAGGAGTTTGAAGCTCATCACAGTCATTCAATCCTTGAATCCTACTCAGAATACCACAGACAAGGTTTAGACCTTCCGGATTCTCTTGAATGCCGCCATCAATTCTAGCTTATACCACGAAGATTCTGATTAAGGAATCCAAGAGATATCTACTCAATCTAAGGTAGAATGGAGGTGGTTGTCAGGAACACGTTCATAGGTGAGAATGACGATGAGTGTCACGGATCATCACATTCATCAGCTTTAGGAACAAGTGATATCTTAGAATAGAAGCAAGCATGATTGAATGAAAAACAGTAGTAATTGCATTAATCCATTAAGACACAGCAGAGCTCCTCACCCCCAACCATGGAGTTTAGAGACTCATGCCGTAGAAGATACAATGAGAAACGTGTAATGTGTCATGAGGTAGAGATACAATATCAAAAGGTCCTATTAATAGTGAACTAGTAACCTAGGGTATACAGAAATGAGTAAATGACGTAAAAATCCACTTCCGGGGTCCACTTGGTGCGTGCTTGGGCTGAGCATTGAAGCTTTCATGTGTAGAGACTTTTTTTGGAGTTAAACGCCAGCTTTTATGCCAGTTTGGGCGTTTAACTCCAATTTTTGTGCCAGTTCCGGCGTTAAACGCCGGGAATTCTAAAGCTGATTTGCAACGCCGGTTTGGGCCATCAAATCTCGGACAAAGTATAAACGATTATATATTGCTGGAAAGCCCATGATGTCTACTTTCCAACGCAATTGAGAACGCGCCAATTGGGCTTCTGTAGCTCCAGAAAATCCACTTCGAGTGCAAGGAGGTCAGAATCCAACAGCATCTGCAGTCCTTTTCAGCCTCTAAATCAGATTTTTGCTCAGGTCCCTCAATTTCAGCCAGAAAATACCTGAAATCACAGAAAAACATACAAACTCATAGTAAAGCCCAGAAAAGTGAATTTTAACTAAAAACTAATAAAAATGTAATAAAAACTAACTAAAATATACAAGGAGCATACTAAAAACAATGCCAAAAAGCTTATAAATTATCCGCTCATCAACCACCCTTGAGCCTTTGGGGAAAAGGTGCATATGGGTTCAGAGTCTCCTCTTTCTTTAGCTCCTCTTGATTTCTCTCTTTATGCTTTTTCTTTGGATTGTCTTGGAAGTGTTTTATTTGTGTGTTTGCTTCTTCCACACTCCTCTCATCACTTAGAGTGATCATCTTGCATTCCTCTTATCTTACTTTCTTTGCTTCTCCTCTTGGGTTCTTCTCTGTGTCACTTGGAAAACTATTGAGATAGATACCCCACTTGAGACTCCAGCCTCTTGATGGTGTCTCCCTAGTCTTTGATATTAGCTCGCACTTCCTCCTTGAACACCTTGTTGTCTTGGATTTCCTTACATATGCCTTTAAGTAGAGTCTTAATTTTGGAGAGTCTGTCTGTAGTTGGCGATGGTGGGTTGAGGTTAGGTGGTTGAGAGTGGTCATGTTGGTTGTGATATGGATGTTGAGAAGGGTGATTAGATGGGTGTTGATATGATCTCTGTGAGGGATGTTAGTAAGTTGCATTGTTGTTGAGATTGTGGCTATGGCATCTCTGGTCTTGGCCTTGGTCTTGTTGGTTTTCCCACCCAAAATTAGGGTGGTTTCTCCAACCAGAATTATAAGTTTTAGAGTATGGATCATGGGTCTTTCTGGGTGAGTTCCCAACATAATTGGCTTGTTCCCAGTCACCTTCTTCTCCTGTATTACTCCTTTTTGAGCTGGTGCTGAAGTGATGACTGCTGTAACTTGGTTTTCTTCTACCTTCTTGGTAAGGTCAGCTAACTGCTTGGTGATCATCTTATTTTGAGCCAGTAGTGCATCCATATGGTTCAGCTCCAACACTCCTCGAGTGTTGCTCCTTTTAGAAGTATATAAGTAGTCATTCTCAGCTACAGTCTCAATGACATCTATGGCCTCTTCAATGGTCTTCTTCTTATTTAGAGATCCCCCTGATGAATGGCCCACGACCTTCTTTGACTCGTAGGAAAGACCTTTATAGAAGATGTGTAGTTGAACCCATTTATTGAACATGTCTGGCGGGCACCTTCTTGTTAAATCCTTAAACCTCTCCCAAGCCACATAGAGAGTTTCACCATTTTGCTGCCTGAAGGTTTGTACCTCAGCTCTCAGCCTGTTGATTCTTTGAGGGGGTAGAATCTTGCCAAAAATTTGTTCACCACATCTTCCCAATTTGTCAAACTCTCCTTCAGGAAAGATTCCATCCATTTAGATGCTTTGTCCTTGAGTGAAAAAGGGAATAAAAACAGTCTATAGACATCTGGGTGAACACCATTAGACTTCACAGTGTCATATATTCTTAGGAAGGTGGTTAGATGTTGATTGGGGTCTTCGTGGGCACTTCCTCCGAATGAACAATAGTTTTGAACAAGGTGATGAGCTGAGGTTTTAATTCAAAGTTATTGGCATGTATGGTTGGCTTTTGGATACTACTTCCATAATTTCCTGGGTTTGGGTTGATATAAGAGTCTAGAACTCTTCTCTCTTGCCCAGCATGATTCACAGGGCCTTCTCTGGCATGGTTGTGAGCTTCTCCTTCATGGTTGTTTTCTATGTTCTCCTCTATATTTGTTTCAAAGTACTCTTCCTCTTCCTCAGCACCAACAACTCTTTTCCCTCTTACTTCCCTCCTTAATCTAAGGAAGGTCCTCTCGGGTTTAGAATCAAAGGAAGTTGAAGCCCCGCTTCTTCTCCCTGTCATACAACTAACAGAGCACACATCAAGAAATGAAATGAAGAGATTATTCTTGTTAGAGTGGCTTTTAGTGTGAGTGGTACAAATTATCAAACAGTTAGTGGGTTAGTGAAAAGAATTGTAGATAACACAAAGAAAAAGAAAACAAAGAGGGGAGATGGGATGAGGGAGGAAAGTAACTGATACTGAAAGTAAATGCCTAGGTAGAATAAACAAGAAAACAAAAAATGTTCAATCTAGTGATCTTCCAACTTAATCATTGTCGATACAAAATCAATCCCCAGCAACGGCGCCATAAACTTGATGCACGAAAACTTGTTTCTCAACAAATTTCCCTTCGGCAAGTATACCAAATTGTCATCAAGTAAAAACTCACAATAGAGTGAGGTCGAATCCCACATGGATTGATTGGTCAAGCAACTTTAGTTGGGAAGATGTGTTAGTTGAGCTAAACAGAAATTGAGTTGAGAATTGTAGAAAATTAAATGGCGGGAAAGTAAAGTGCAGAAAGTAAATTGCAGAATCTTAAATGGGGATTTGGGGAGATAAGCATAAAGGTAAATGGCAAAAAGTAAAGAGAATGGGTAAGATTAGAAATGAAAGATTCATTGGGCTTAGGAGATGTTGCATTCTCTGGATCAAGTTCATTCTCATCTCTTCCTCAATCAATGCATTCATTGATCTCCTTGGCAATCTTAGGTTATTGGATCCCAATTCCTTGGCAACCCAATCTCTCTAAGCTTGAACAATTGCCCAATTCCTTGATTTAATTGCTCATGGGAAGAGATGAAGTATGGTCACTAATTATACCACATGTATTTCCAAATCAAAGTGTTGGAAGGATTACATGTCACTATATCCGTCCAAACCCCAATTTGCTCCAACATGAGAAAGCATTTCTAGCATGATCTCCTCATCCCTTTTCCAAGGCTCAGAGGAGATCCAATTATGGAAAGTTTCTTTTCCAAGACAACTAACCAATTGAATTAAGAATGAAAGCTTTCTAGTAAATCAAGAGAAAAGAAAGAGGAAGAAGAATGAAAACTATAATTGATCCATCAAATTACAACAGAGCTCCCTAACCCAATGAAAGGGGGTTTAGTTGTTCATAGCTCTCAAATGGAAAATGATGAAGATGAATACATTCTAGAGTAACTAAAAGTGCAGAAAAGTAAATATACAAGGTGTAGTTCTCCAAATTGCCAAGCTCCTTTTTAGTTCAAAACCACTCCTATTTATACTACTCTTCTTCATCTTCTAGTTAGTTCTTCAAGTCTTGGATATAGGCCTTTGATCTTTGAGTTGAAGCAGTTACAATCTTTAGTGGCTTAGCTTTGCATGCAGAAAAGTGTGAGTTAGGCATGGACGTTAGTTAGGACGTTAGTGGTGTTAACGTTAAGTGAAGATGTGGGTTCGAGAACGTTAGTGATGATCACCTTTTCCACTATCGTTCCAACCCACTAATGATCCACGTTAACTTCAACGTTAGTGGCACTAACGTGACCAATAACGTTGCCTCTTGGTCCTTTGCAAACGTTATTGGCATTCACCTTTTTCAATAACGTTGGCTCTTGGGTCTTCTCCCCACGTTAGAGTTCATGTTAGTGTAACTAACGTGACCCTTAACGTGGGCATGCCTAAGCTTCGAGAGCGTTAGCGACACTTACCTTTGTCACTAACGCTCCAAACGCCCCTCCTTCCCACGTTAGAGTTCACGTTAATTGGATTAACGTGACCACTAGCGTGGTGGTGATTGCCATCTCCAATGTTAGTGACAAAGGTGAGTATCACTAATGTTGGCCCATCATGCTTAGCTCCACGTTACTCTTCACGTTAGTGGTCTTAACGTGACCACTAACGTGGGCACTCTTGGCTTAGTCCAACGTTAGTGACAAAGGTGAGTGTCACTAACGTTGGCAATTGCTTCCTCCCCCACGTTAGAGTTCACGGTAATTGGATTAACGTGGCTCTTAACGTGGCTAAATGTGCCTTTGTGGAACGTTAATGGCATTCACTTTTACCACTAACATTGGAGCTCCTCTTTTCATCCACGTTAGCTACCACGTTAATGTACTTAACGTGGCAACTAACGTGGGCTATGATGCCGTCGAAGGCGTTATTGGCGATCACTTTTTCCATTAACGTTACAAGGTTGTCCCCATTCAATGTTAGTGGTCACGTTAATTAGCTTAACGTGACAACTAACATGGCTCCTTCTTGCTTCCTTTGTCCTGAAATCAAGCAATTAAAGTGCATCAAAGCTCTTGTTCCAAGTCATGAGATCATGCATCATCAATTATATCATTCAATTCCTGCCTAATTCTCATGAAATCATGTAAAGTTCACAATGTTTGCTTGAATCAAGGTGTAAGTGTATTTTCATCAAAAACTTGCTTATTTACTAAAAAAATTCATGAAACTACCTTAAAATAGTAAAGAAAATGTCAGTAAAACTAGCGAAGATGCCCTGGCATCACATTCCATGGCAGGCTGTTGATGCCAAGGCATCTTAGCTAGTTTCACAAGCCATTTTGAGTATATTTTAGGTTATTTTCATGCATTTTCTTAGCCAATAAGCAAGTATTTGGTTGAGTATGCATTCATATCTTGATTTAATCAAACATTGTGAATTCTAAACATTTTTAGAATAGTGCAAGGATTGAATGATAGAATGAATGATGCATCATCTCATGATCAGAGCAAAACTTTGATGTAATTTATTTTATTAATTTCAGGAAAGAAGAAGCAGAGGAGACCCATGTTAGTTCCACTAACGTGGGAACTAATGTGGAAGAAAGAAGACCTTGGGACGTTAGTGGTGAAGTTAACACCACCAACTTGATCGAAGGCCAAGAAAGTCCACGTTAGTGGCCATGTTAATACCACTAACGTGAGCCATTAACGTGGAGAATGGAGGAGCATTGGAAGTTAGTGGTGGAGTTAACACCACTAACTTGATTGAAGGGCCAAGGAAGCCCACATTAGTGGCCACGTTTATGCCACTAACGTGTGCCATTAACGTGGAGAATGGAGTAGCATTGTACGTTAGTAGTGAAGTTAACACCACATACTTGATCGAATCCTAGAAAGCCCATGTTAGTGGCCACATTAATGTCACTAATGTGAGCTATTAACGTGGAGGAGGTGAAGTTTTGGACGTTAATGGTGAAGTTAACACCATTAACGTGGCTAAAGGATAGAAAGGCCACGTTAGTGCCACTAACGGTTGGGTTAACGTGACTCAAAGGGGATTGGGGATGTTAGTGACCACGTTGGTGTCACTAACGTCATTGAGCCAGAATTGGTACATCACGTTACTCTGACTAACGTGAATGCTACCCAACTCAAACTCTTCCAGCAAGCTGAGCAAAGTCCAATGAGTTAGTTAACTGCTTCAAATGAAGTCAATGGCTCACATCCACTGACTGGCAAACTCAACTGAGGATCAGAGAAGTAGTATATTAAGGGATAGTTTTCAACTAGAAAAGGATTGGGCCCTGGGGGATCCAGGATTGTAAACACAAATTTTACTTTTCTCTATACTCCACTTACTTTCAATGCATTTTACATTTCCATTTTTTATTCCCAGAGCCATGATCAACTAAACCCCACTTCATTGGGGGAGGGAGCTCAGTTGTAATTCAATGGATTAATCATAGTTCTTATTCTTCTTCTTCTTTTCATTCTCTTTGGTTTGCTTGAAAGCTTTTGATCGTCATCCAATTGAGCAATTGTCTTGGAAGAGAAATTGTTCATACTTAGATTTTCTCTGAACCTTGGAAGAGGAATGAGGAAATCATGCTAGAAATGCTTTCTCATGTTGGACTAGATTAGGGTTGGATGGATATAGTGACATATGATCTCCCCGGTACTTTGATCTAGAAAAACATGTGGTATAATCAGTGATCGCACTTCATCTCTTCCCATGAGCAATTAGATCAAGGAATTGGGCAATTGTTCAAGCTTAATGAGATTGAATTGCCAAGGAATTGGGATTCAATCACCTAAGATTGCCAAGAGATCAAGGAGTTACATGGATTAAGGAAGAAATGAGAATGAACTTGATCAGGAGAGCACAACATCTCTTGAACCCAACGAGCTTCCCTATTTTTATCTTTCCATTCTCTTTATTCTGCTATTTACTTTGATGTTCATCATCCCCATTTTCATTTATTTTTCTGCAATTTATTTTCTGCCATTTACTTTTATGCAATTTATATTCAGTTATTTTCTTTCTTGTCATTTACATTTCTTGCTATCTATGTTTTCCGCCATTTAAATTTCTACAACTCTCAACTCAATTCTGTTTAGTTCAACTAGAAAGTTCCTTCGATTAAAGTTGCTCAACAATCAATTCCTATGGGATTCGACCTCAATCTACTGTGAGTTTTTACTTGACAATAATTCGGTATACTTGCCGAAGGAAATTTGTAGTGATACAGATTTCCACTCATAAAGTTTATGGCGCCATTGCGGGGGATTGATTTTGCATTGACAATGATTAAATCAGAGGATAACTAGATTGAACATTTTCTTTTCTTTTGTTGATTAGTTACAGTTCAGCTTGTTTACTTTTATTCTCAGCAATTTCAATTGTTTTCATTGTTTGTTTACAATCCTGCACACTAATCCACTAACTATTTGACAAATTGCACCAATCACTCTAACAAAAATTCTTAACAAGAGTAATTCCTTCACTGGTTTTCTTTTGCTTGTTTTGTTATGTGTATGACAAGTAGAAGATGAGGAGCTTCAACCTCTTTTGATAGTGAACCTGGGAGGACCATCCTTAGACTAAGGAGGAAAGCAAGAGGTAAAGGAATAGTCGGTGAGGAAGAGGTTGGAGAAGATCTAGACGTTACCATGGAAGAAGAAGTACATAATCAAGTTGGAGAGGGTGCTGGTAATCATGTTGGGCCAGAAAGAAGAGTTTTAGGCTCTTTCATCAACCCAAACCCAGGAAATTATGGAAGTAGCATCCATAAACCAACCATTCATGCCAATAACTTTGAGCTAAAACCACAGCTTATCACCCTGGTTCAAAATAATTGCTCATTTGAAGGAAGTGCCCAAGAAAACCCCAACCAACATCTAATCACATTCTTGAGAATATGTGACACTGTGAAGGCCAATGGTGTTCATCCTGACACCTATAGATTGCTCTTGTTCCCTTTTTCTCTTATGGATAAAGCATCTAAGTGGCTTGAGTCCTTTCATATGGAGAGTCTTACCACCTGGGAGGATGTTGTCAACAAGTTTCTAACAAAGTTCTACCCTCCACAAAGGATAATCAAGTTGAGAATGGAGGTGCAAACCTTCAGACAGCTGGATGGAGAAACTTTGTATGAAGTCAGGGAAATATATAAGGAGCTGACAAGAAGATGTCCCCCTGATATGTTCAATGAATGGGTGCAGCTGCACATTTTCTATGAGGGGTTTTCTAGAGAAGCAAAGAAGGCCTTGGACCACTCTTCAGGAGGCTCTCTCAATACCAAAAAGACCATAGAAGAGGCCATAGATATCATTGAAACTGTGGCTAATAATGAGTACTTCTATGCTTCCGATCGGAGCACCAATAGAGGAGTGATGGAGCTGAGTCATATGGATGCATTGCTAATTTAAAACAAGTTGATTACCAACCAATTGGCAGTGCTCACCAAGCAGATGGAAAGAAACTAGGTTGTAGCAATCAACACTCAACCACTAACTCAAGAAGGAGTGAATGTAGAGAAAGAAGGTGATTGGGAACAAGTCAATTATGTTGGAAACTCATCAAGATAACCCTATGATCCTCACCCCAAAACCAACAATCTTGGTTGGAAGAACCACCTAAACATTGGGTGGGGGAACCAGCAAAACCAAACTCAAGACCATAGGCCTCAAAATTCCAACCATTATAACAACTCCACCTATCAACACACCAACCAAAGACCATATTAAGCCTCACATAACACTTTCTTCCAGCCCCCATATCAAACACAAAATAGCCATCCCCAACCTCCAATTCCCAACCTATCATCACAAGCAACAACAGAGGATCGAATCTCCCGGATTGAGGCCTTTCTTGAAGAACTTTGTAAGGAGTTTAAGGACAACAAGGCATTCAAGGAAGAAGTAAGATCTAATATGCAAAACCAGGGAGCTTCCATCATGAAGCTTGAATCCCAAGTAGGATATCTCTCCCAGCAAATTCCTAAGCCCATAGACAGCTTCCCAAGTGACACTGAGAAAAATCTAATAGGAGAAACAAAGAATGTGATATACGAAGAATGTAAGGCAATCACTCTAAGAAGTGAAGAGACCTTGGAGGAAGAAGCTATCAGGCTAACAGAGTAAAACAAAGGCTCCCCAAAGGAGCAATTAGAAGGGACATAAAGTGGTGCCAAGAGCACCATTCCCTCAAAGGCTCAAAAGTGGTGCTAAAAAGATGAAGTATTCTAGGTTTCTGGACATATTTAAGTCTCTTCATATCAATATTTCGTTCATTGAAGCCCTCCAGCAAATGCCTTCATATTTCAAATGCATGAAGGAGTTGCTAACCAAGATGAATCTCTTAAAGGGTGGGCAGACTATAGTGATGACTAAAGAGTACAGTGCTCTTATCTAGAAGGATGTGCCTACAAAGAAGAAGGATCCAGGGAGTTTCTATATCCCTTGTGCTATAGGGAATACAATGATTGACAGAGGGTTTTGTGATCTCAGAGCGAGCATCAATTTAATGCCCCTATCTCTCATGAGGAAGCTGCAAATCAATGAGTTGAAATCCACAAACATAACCATTCAATTAGTTGACAAAACCCAAAAACAAGCACTAGGAGTGGTCGAAAATGTGCTGGAGAAGGTAGGGAGGTACTTTCTCCCTACAGACTTTGTTGTTATTGAGATGGAAGAAAGCTATCTTCATCCAATCATTCTTGGGAGACCATTCTTGGCCATAGCCAGAGCAGTCATAGATGTTGAGAAGGGGGAGTTGATATTGAGAATACATGATGAACAACTCACCTTTCATGTCTTCAAACCTTCACATGAGTCAGAACAAGAGAACAAAGACCTGAAGGATGATCACAAGGAAGCATTCTTGGAGAGGAAACAAGCAGTAAATCACAAGCAGAGCCTCTGAAGACATCCTTGGTGGAAAAACAAGAAATCCAAGTGGTACAACAATAAAAAAAATCCAAGGAGGAGCTGAAACCACAAGATTCAAAAGGGACATTTGATGAATAGGAATTTATCATCGATCTAGATTTTCACAAAGTAGAATTTCATCGTTGAATGTATAGTCTAGACCAAAAATTTATTCCCACATCAAATATTTTAAATTCAAGTACAAAATAACCGAGATTGAGAGTAATTCAACCTCAGGTCGTTCTCCCTAGGAGTTACAATTAAGTGTACAATCATTGGCTATGGAGGAAACTGGGGATTGGGAATGCAAGAGAGAGCAAGGGAATGTAAATAGCAAGAAAGTAAATAATCATGCAAGAATTTAAAAGAAAGAAAATAAACATGCAAGGAATGTAAATGGCAACTCTTGGCAAGAATTGGGGAGTTTAGGTTTCCTATCCTAGTTGTGGACCACAATCATGGCAATTGTGTGGAATCAATCCAAACTAGTCAATCCTCCTTGAGAATTAGTCAAAAGAGTGTAATTGATCTCAATCCATAAGTCCTAGTCAACTCACTAATTAACTTAGTGAAAGACTAGTGTCAATGGAAACCAAACCAATTAACTATTCTCACACAATACGGAATGGACATCCACAACTCAATTCCACCCAAACATCCAATTTCTCAACAAAGAGTGTGGATGCTAAACATGCAAGAAATTAAACACCAAAGCAATAAAAGTCAAAGAAAGTAAAGTGCATGGAAAGGAAACTTCAAATGCAAGAAAATATCTTGGCATGTAATTGAGAGCTAAGGTTACCTATCCTAGCCATTGACTATAAACACATGATGATTATGAAGAGTTAATCGTACTTAGTCAACCTTACATCAAAGATAAGTCAAGTAGGCATAGTTGATTTCAATCCCTAAGTCCTATGTCAACACTAATGGGTCACATAGAGTCAAGGGAGACCAAATCAACTAACTACTCTAATGTATCAAACAAGAATGGACATCGATGACTCAAGGATCACCAAAACCAATAATTTCAAGCCCAGAGTGAAGAAAAACTAAGTAGAAACTAAGCCAAGCAATTTATCAAACACTTGGTGTGCATGGAAATAAAATAGCATTAAATTGCATTGTTGGATTCAAAGTACTCTTCCTCTTCCTCAGCACCAACAACTCCTTTCCCTCTTGCTTCCCTCCTTAATCTCTAGAAGGTTCTCTCAGGTTCTGAATCGAAGGAAGTTGAGGTTCCTTCTCTTCTCCTTGTCATACAACTAACAAAATAAGCAGCAAGAGATAAAATGAAGAGGTTATTCTTGTTAGAGTGATTGTTAATGTGAGTGATGCAAATTATCAAACAGTTAGTGGGTTAGTGAGCAGAATTGTAGATAATAACAAAGAAAGAAAGAAAAATAGAGAGGGGTATAGAGGATGAGGAAGAAGTTAAACAAAGTGAAAATAAATGACTGAATAAAGTAAATAAACAAGAAAAAAATTGCTCAATCTAGTGAGCTTCCAACTTAATCATTGTTGATACAAAATCAATCCCCAGCAATAGTGCCATAAACTTGATGCACAAAAATTTGTCTCTCAACAAATTACCCTTCGACAAATATACCGAATTTGTCGTCAAGTAAAAACTCACAATAGAGTGAGGTCGAATCCCACAGGGATTGATTGGTCAAGCAACTTTAGTTGGAAGAGTATGCTAGTTGAGCTAAACAGAGTGTAGTTTGAGAATTGCAGAAAATTAAATGGCAGAAAAGTAAATAGTAGAAAATAAAGTGCCGAATCTTAAATGGGGATTTGGGGTAATGAGCATGAAAATAAATGACAGAAATAAAGAGAATGGGTAAGATCAGAAATGGGGAATTCATTGGGCTCAGGAGATGTTGTATTCTCCGGATCAAATTCATTTTCATCTCTTCCTCAATCAATGCATCTATTGATCTCCTTAGCAATCCTAGATGATTAGATTCCAATTCCTTGGTAATCCAATCTCTCTAAGCTTGAACAATTGCCCAATTCTTTAATTTAATTGCTCATGGGAAGAGATGAAGTATGGTCACTGATTATACCACATGTATTTCCAAATCAAAGTGTTGGGAGGATTACATGTCACTAATCCGCCCAGACCCCAATTTCGTCCAACATGAGAAAGCATTTCTAGCATGATCTCCTCATCCCTTTTTCAAGGCTCAGAGGAGATCCAATTATGGAGAGTTTCTTTTCTAAGACAACTAACCAATTGAATTAAGATCGAAAGCTTTCTAGTAAATCAAAAGAGAAGAAAGAAGAAGAGAATGAAAACTATAATTGATCCATCAAATTACAACAGAGCTCCCTAACCTAATGAAAGGGGTTTAGTTGTTCATAGCTCTAGAAATGGAAAATGGCAGAAAATAATACATCCAAGCTAAAAGTGCAGAAAAGTAAATATACAGAGAGTAGTTCTCCAAGGTGCCAAGCTTATCTATAGTTTAAAACTACTCCTATATATACTACTCCTCTTGATCTTCTAGTGAGTTCTTCAAGTCTTGGATGTGGGCTTTGGATCTTGAGTTGAAGTAGTTCCAATCTTTAGTGGGCCTAGCTTATAGAGAAGTATAAATTAGGCATGGGCGTTAGTGAAGTTAACATTAAGTGACATGGTGGGTTCAAAAACGTTAGTGGCAATCACAATTTTCGCTAACGTTCCAACCCCATATAGCCTACGTTAACTCGAACATTAGTGGCACTAACGTGACCACTAACGTTACCTTGTAAATCTTCGCTAGCGTTATTGGGACTCACCTTTCCCAATAACGTTGGCTTATAACCCATCGCAAGCGTTATTAGGACTCACCTTTCCCATTAACGTTGCCTTATGCCCTTTGTCCCGACATTAGAGTTCACGTTAGTGTAACTAACGTGGCTCTTAACGTGGCTATGCCTCACCTTTGAGAGCGTTAGTGACACTTACCTTTGTCACTAACGCTCAAAGTGCCCCTACTCTCCACGTTAGAGCTCACGTTAACTCAGTTAACGTGGCTACTAACGTGGTAGTAATGCCATCTTCCAACATTAGTGACAAAGGTGAGTGTCACTAACGTTGGCTCATCAATCTCAGCTCTACGTTAACTTTCACGTTAGTGGTCTTAACGTGACCACTAACGTGGGCAATGCTAGTTGATCCAACGTTAGTGACAAAGGTGAGTGTCACTAACGTTGGCATTGTTCCTCTCTTCTACGTTAGAGTTCACGTTAACTAAGTTAACGTCACTCTTAACGTGGCTCATTGCCAAATCTTGGAACGTTAGTGGTGTTCACGTTTACCACTAACGTTGGAGCTTTCTTTTGTCTCCACGTTAACTACCACGTTAACTTAGTTAACGTGGCAATTAACGTGGGCTTATGATGGCTTTGCGGGCGTTATTGGTGATCACTTTTCTCCTTAACGTTGCAAGCTATTTACCATTCCACGTTAGTGGTCATGTTAACTAGATTAACGTGAGTACTAACGTGGTTTTTCCTTGCTTCCTTTGTCCTGAAATCAAGCAAATAAAGTGCATCAAAGCTCTAGCCAAAGTCATGAGATTATGCATCATCAATTTATCATTCAATTCTAGCAAAATACTCATGAAATTATGTGAAATTCGAAATAGTTGCTTGAATCAAGGTTTAAGTGTATTTTCATCCAAAACTTGCCTTATTCACTAAGAAAATGCATGAAACTACCTTAAAACAGTAAAGAAAAGGTTAGTGAAACTGGCCTAGATGCCCTGGCATCAGAAGGAACACAAGAAATTCGGGAGATGACCAGCGAGAAGTGACGTGGGCGCATGGCTCACGTGACCGTGCAAAATGGGAAATTCACAGCGACACTAATGCGTACCTGATGTGAACGCATGGATTGAAAGTTGCACGAGTGACGCGAATGGGTGGACGACGCGCACGCGTGGCACGGAAAACGCTGACTGACGCGAACGCGTGGACGACGCGGTCGCGTGACGTGCGCGATCTGCAGAATTATAGAAAGCGCTGGCATAGATCTTGTGCCGCATTTTAATCCAGATTTCGGCCCAGAAACGCAGATTAGAGCCGGGGAACATGCAGAGACAAGACATAACATTCGTTCCAGAGAATTCTTAGTTTTTAGATCTGATTTTACTCCTCCTTTAGGTTTTCCCTCTACACACTCATAGTTCTTAGGATTTGGTTTTTATTGTTTTTTGGCTTGGAATATTGAGAAGAGTTATTACCTCTGCCAGACTTCATCACTCTAGTTTGTTCTCTTTACTTGTTGTTTACTCTTTCATATCCTTAATTTGTTTAGAGTTACAATTGGATTATTTTTAGAATTTAGTAATACAGAAACCATTTTTATTTTTAATTGATCTTTTTGATTATTGTCTATCATGTCTTTCCTTATTCCTTATTTTTACTTTGTGAAGTTTACATCCATGATGAGTGAGTAGTTCTCTAACTTGATTGGTAGTTGATTGAAAGGGGACCCTTGAGTTGGAACGCTCAAGAGTAAAATTGATTATTGGGTTTATTGTTGGATGGCTCTCTAGTCACTGACACTAATCCTTCCCAAAGGAGAGGATTAGGACTTGTGAATAGAAGTAGACTTCCAACTTACTTGACTTTCCTTTACCTAGTAAAGGATAACTAAGTAGAACAACCTTCAATTATCAATTGATCTTGGGAAAACTCCAACAAGGATAGAACTTCCGATTAATCTACTCCCGGTCAAGATTTTTATTTAAATTACATCAATTCTCTAATTTAATTTTCCGTTTATCAAACTTAAAACCATTTTGGAAAACCTCTGATTAATAAGATAGCACATCTTCCTGCAACTCGTTGGGAGACGACCTGGGATTCATACTCCCAGTATTTTAATTCTAATTTTGTGACAACCCTTCTAAATTGATAAGCCGATTTTTGTTGGTTAAGAACTGTACTTGCAACGCATCACTCATATTAATTTCTTAATCTGCCAATTTCTGCCATATCAGCCCTTCCATTCTTTTGTTGCAAAAGTGTGAACCTTGGTCACTCACAATTGCTCTTGGTGACCCAAAGTGACAAATTATTTATTCCTCACAAAAGAAAGAACTACATTAGCATCGTCTGTCCGGGTAGGTATCGCTTCCACCCATTTGGACACATAATCGATGGCTAGTAGAATGTAGAGAAAACCATTAGAGTTTGGGAATGGCCCCATGAAGTCGATACCCCAAACATCAAAGATTTCACAAAATACCATGTTTTTTTGGGGGATTTCATCCTTCTTAGAGATATTACCAAATCTAAGGCATTGAGAACAAGATTTGCAATAAAGAGAAGAGTCTTTAAGGAGGGTTGGCCACCAAAATCCACAATCAATGACCTTTCTTGCCGTCCTTTGAGGTCCATAATGTCCACCTCCCTCGGAGGAATGGCAAGCGTCCAAGATTGCTTGGAATTCGGTTGGGGGATGCACCTTCGGACTACTTGGTCCGCTCCACATCTCCAAAGGTAGGGATCATCCCATACATAATATTTGGATTCGCTTTTTAGCTTATCCTTTTGATGTTTGGAGAGGTTAGGAGGAAAGGTGTGGGAAACCAAGTAGTTTGCTATTGGAGCATACCAAGGAATAAGCTTCTGAGATTGAGTGCAAGCCCTCAAGGGGAAAAGAATCATTGATAGGAGCGGCATCGCCGTTGGTGTGTTCACGGCGACTTAAGTGATCCGCCACTAAGTTTTGCGAACCACGCCTATCTTTGATTTCCAAATCAAATTCTTGCAACAATAAAACCCATCTAATGAATCTCGGTTTGGATTCCTTCTTAGCAAACAAATATTTTAACGCCGCATGATCCGAGTACACTACTACCTTAGAACCAAGAAGGTAGGCTCAGAATTTATCCAAAGCAAAAACAATAGCCAAGAGTTCCTTCTCGGTAGTAGTGTAATTGGATTGGGCCAAAACTAGTATTTTTTATGCATAGGCTATGACATATGGATTCTTACCTTTGCGTTGTGCTAATGCGGCTCCCACCGCATAGTTTGAAGCATCGCACATTATTTCGATCGGCCAACTCCAATTTGGCCCTCTTACGATAGGAGCTTGTGTCAATGCCACTTTAAGCTTGTCAAAAGCTTCCATGCACTCCTTGCTTAGATCAAACTCAATGTCCTTTTGCAATAGTCGAGATAGAGGTAATGTTACCTTACTAAAGTCCTTGATAATCTTCAGTAAAATCCTGCATGTCCAAGGAACGAACGGACTTCCCTCTCGGAGGAGGGGTAAGACAAGCTAGATATAACACTGATTTTTGCCAGATCTATGGAAATACCTTCTTTGGAAACAATATGTCCTAAAACAATGCCTTGCCTAACCATGAAATGGCACTTTTCAAAATTTAAGACAAGGTTTGATTTAGTGCATCTTTCCAAAACTTTTTCAAGATTATGCAAGCAATGATCAAAAGAATCACCATACACGCTGAAATCATCCATTAAAACATCCATGCATTGCTCTAAAAAATCCACAAATATGCTCATCATGCACCTTTGGAAGTTGCTGGTGCATTGCATAAGCCGAATGGCATACACTTATAGGCATAGGTTCCAAAGGGGCAAGTAAATGTTATTTTTTCTTGGTCTTCTAGAGCAATGTGTATTTGGAAGTATCCCGAATAACCATCTAGAAAACAATAATGAGATTTACCGGCCAATCGATCAAGCATTTGGTTGATAAACGGTAGTGGGAAATGATCTTTTCTAGTGGCCGCATTCAACCTTTGGTAGTCTATTGGTGGACGAAATTGTGATCATCAACAATGGCTCCAAAAACTTGGTGCTCTCAAACGTGAATCACACTTTGTCACAACTCGGCTCAACTAACCAGCAAGTGTACTGGGTCGTCCAAGTAATACCTTACGTGAGTAAGGGTCGATCCCACAGAGATTGTTAGTATGAAGCAAGCTATGGTCATCTTATAAATCCCAGTCAGGCAGATTTAACTAATTTAAGAGATTATTGGTTTAAATATAATTAATAAAAATAAACAGAAAGTAAAGATAGAGTTACTCATGTAATCCAATGGTGGGAATTTCGGATAGGTGCATGGAGGTGCTGTGTTCCTTCTAAATCTCTGCTTTCCTGCTGCTTTCATCCAATCCTTCTTAATCCTTTGCATGGCAAGCTGTATGTAGGGCATCACCGTTGTCAATGGCTACATCCCATCCTCTCAGTAAAAATGGTCCAAATGCTCTGTCACATCACGGCTAATCATCTGTCGGTTCTCAATCAGGTTGGAATAGAATCCAGTGATTCTTTTGCGTCTGTCACTAATGCCCAGTCTTCAGGAGTTTGAAGCTCGTCACAGTCATTCAATCCTGGAATCCTACTCGGAATAACACAGACAAGGTTAGACTTTCTGGATTCCCATGAATTCCGCCATCAATTCTAGCTTATACCACGAAGATTCTAATTAAGGAATCCAAGAGATATGCGCCCGGTCTAAGATAGAACGGAAGTGGTTGTCAGTCACGCGCGTTCATAGGTGAGAATGATGATGAGTGTCACAGATCATCACATTCATCATGTTGAAGTGCAACGAATATCTTAGAATAAGAATAAGTCGAATTGAATAGAAAATAGTAGTACTTGCATTGAAACTTGAGGTACAGCAGAGCTCCACACCCTTAATCTATGGTGTGTAGAAACTCCACCGTTGGAAATACATAAGTGAAAGGTCCAGGCATGGCCAAATGGCCAGCCCCCATGTGGTTACAAGACCGAATGATCAAAGACTACTAAAACAATAATAAAAAGTTCTATTTATACTAGACTAGCTACTAGGGTTTACAGAAATAAGTAATTGATGCATAAATCCACATCCGGGGCCCACTTGGTGTATGTTTGGGCTGAGCTTGATCTATCCACGAGCTGAGGCTTCTCTTGGAGTTGAACGCCAAGTTGTAACGTGTCTTGGGCTTTCAACTCTGGTTTGTGACGTGTTTCTGCCGTTTGACTCTAGAATGCAGCATGGAACTGGCATTGAGCGCCAGTTTACGTCGTCAATTCCCAAATAAAGTATGGACTATTATAAATTGCTGGAAAGCTCTGGATGTCTACTTTCCAACGCCGTTGAGAGCGCGCCAGTTGGATTTCTGTAGCTCCAGAAAATCAATTTCGAGTGCAAGGAGGTCAGATTCCAACAGCATCAACAGTCCTTTGTCAGCCTCCTTCTCAGAGTTTTGCTCAAGTCCCTCAATTTCAGCCAGAAAATACCTGAAATCATAGAAAAACACACAAAATCATAGTAAAGTCCAGAAATGTGAATTTAGCATAAAAACTAATGAAAACATCCCTAAAAGTAACTAGATCACACTAAAAACTACGAAAAAACAATGCCAAAAAGCGTATAAATTATCTGCTCATCACAACACCAAACTTAAATTGTTGCTTGTCCCCAAGCAACTGAAATTCAAATAGGATAAAAAAAGAGAATATACTATAAATCCCAGAATATCAATGAATATTAATTCTAATTAGATGAGCGGCACTTGTAGCTTTTTGCTTCTGAACAGTTTTGGCATCTCACTTTTTTCTTTGATGTTCATAATGATTGGCTTCTCTAGGAACTTAGAATTTCTGATAGTGTTATTGCTTCTCCTAGTTAAGTATGTTGATTCTTGAACATAGCTACTTTTATGAGTCTTGGTCGTGGCCCTAAGCACTTTGTTTTCTAGTATTACCACCGGATACATAAATGCCACAGACACATGACTGGGTGAACCTTTTCAAATTGTGACTCAGCTTTGCTAGAGTCCTCAGTTAGAGGTGTTCAGAGCTCTTAAGCACACTCTTTTTCTTTGGATCACGACTTTAACTACTCAGTCTCAAGCTTTTCACTTGGACCTTCATGACACAAGCACATGGTTAGGGACAGCTTGATTTAGCCGCTTAGGCCTGGATTTATTTCCTTGGGCCCTCCTATCCATTGATGCTCAAAGCCTTGGATCTTTTTTTTTTCCCTTTGCCTTTTGGTTTTAAGGGCTATTGGCTTTTTCTATTTGCTTTTTCTTTTTCTTTCTATTTTTTTTGACAATTTTTTTTCTTTCTCAAGCCTTTTGCTTTTTCACTGCTTTTTCTTGCTTCAAGAATCAATTTCATGATTTTTCAGATTATCAATAACATTTCTCTTTGTTCATCATTCTTTCAAGAGCCAACAATTTTAACATTCATAAACAACAAGATAAAAAATATGCACTGTTTAAGCATTCATTCAGAAAACAACAAGTATTGTCACCACATCAATATAATTAAACTAAATTCAAGGATAAATTTGAAATTCATGTACTTCTTGTTCTTTTTGAATTTAAAAACATTTTTCATTTAAGAAAGGTGAAGGATTCATGGAATTATTCATAGCCTTAAGTCATAGTTACTTAATACTAATGATCATGAAGTAGAGACACAAAACATAAACAAACATGAAGCATAAAAATCGAAAAAACAGAAAGATAAGAGCAAGGAGGTTAAGGAATGAGTCCACCTTAGTGAGGGTGGCGTCTTCTTGAAGGACTAATGGTGCTTCTTGAGCTCCTTTATGTCTCTTCCTTGCCTCTGTTGCATGATCCTTAGTGATTTTGGTGCTCTTATCCTTAGTTGTTCCCAATAATTGTATGGAGGAAAATTTATCCCCTGAGGTATCTCAGGGATCTCTTGATTTGCAGTCAAATGTTCTACCACTAAGATATAGACCCTTTAGATGAATCTTTTCATCTCCCATGACTCAGAGGTGGAAGCTTTTGTCTTCTTTTTTCTCTCTTTTTTTTGAGGTTTCTCTGGCCTTAGATGCAATCAATGGTTATGGAAAAACAAAAAAGCTATGCTTTTACCACACCAAACTTAGAATGTTGCTCACCCTCGAGAAAAAGAAGAAAGAATAGAAGAAGAAGAAGAAGATATGGAGGAGATGGAGGGATGTGAGTGGTGAATGGAAAACAGAAGGGATGACCATGAATGGGGAGAGAGAAGGTGAGGTAGGTGGGGATCCTGTGAGGTCCACAGATCCTGAGGTGTCAAGGATTTACATCCCTGTACCAATGAGGCATGTAAAATGCCTTTGCATACAATTCTAGCGTTTGAATGCCAGATTGATGCTTGTTTTGGGCGTTCAACGCCAGCTTTATGCTTGTTCTGGGCATTCAACGCCCATCTGCAGCATGTTTCTGGCGTTGAACGCCAGCTTTCCTCAGTGTGCAATCCTGGCGTTTAAACGCCAGATTGCTGCATATTTCTGGCATTCAACGCCATATCCATGCTCTGTTCTGGCGTTGAACGCCAGCCAGATGCTCCTTATTGGCGTTTAAACGCCAGTAAGTCCTTCCTCCAGGGTGTGATTTTTCTTCTGCTGTTTTTGATTCTGTTTTTAATTTTAGTATTTTTTTCATGACTCCACATGATCATGAACCTAATAAAACATAAAAGAGCAATAAAAAGAAAAAGAAAATTAGATAAATAAAAATTGGGTTGCCTCCCAATAAGCGCTTCTTTAATGTCAATAGCTTGACAGTGGGCTCTCATGGAGCCTCACAGGTGATCAGGTCAATGTTAGGACCTCCCAACACCAAAATTAGAGTTTAAATGTGGGGGTTCAACACCAAACTTAGAGTTTGGTTGTGGCCTCCCAACACTAAACTTAGAGTTTGACTGTGGGGGTTCTGTTTAACTCTGCATTGAGAGAAGCTGTTCATGCTTCCTCTCATTACCAAATAACTTGGCATTTAGCTTCATGATGGCTCCTAGATATTGAGTAACTTGCTCCCCAGTTATATCTTCATCCTTTTCAGAGGAAGAGTAGTCTTCAGAGCTCATGAATGGCATAAGAAGATTTAATAGAATCTCTATTGTCTTTATATGAGCCTCAAATTCCTTTGGATCCTCAATAGGGAACTCCTTCTTGCTTGAGGGACGTCCCATGAGGTCTTCCTCATTGGGATTCACGTCCTCTCCTTCCTCTCTAGGTTCGGCCATATTGATTATATCAATGGCCTTGCACTCTCTTTTTGGATTTTCTTCAGTATTGCTTGGGAGAGTACTAGGAGGGGTTTCAGTGATTTTCTTACTCAGCTGGCCCACTTGTGCCTCCAGATTTCTGATGGAGGACCTTGTTTCATTCATGAAACTTAAAGTGGCCTTAGACAGATCAGAGACTAAATTTGCTAAGTTAGAGGTATTCTGTTCATAATTCTCTGTCTGTTGCTGAGAAGATGATGGATAAGGCTTTATATTGCTGAGCCTATTTCTTCCACCATTATTAAAGCCTTGTTGAGGCTTTTGTTGATCCTTCCATGAGAAATTCGGATGATTTCTCCATGATGAATTATAGGTGTTTCCATAAGGTCCACCTATGTAATTTACTTTTGCTATTGCAGGGTTCTCAGGATCATAAGCTTCTTCTTCAGAAGATGCCTCTTTAGTACTGTTGGATGCATTTTGCCATCCATTCAGACTTTGAGAAATCATGTTGACTTGCTGAGTCAACACTTTGTTTTGAGCCAATATGGCATTTAGAGCATCAATTTCAAGAAATTCCTTCCTTTGAGGCGTCCCATTATTCACAGAATTCCTCTCAGAAGTGTACATGAACTGGTTATTTGCAACCATGTCAATAAGTTCTTGAGCTTCTGCAGGCGTATTCTTTAGGTGAATGGATCCACCTGCAGAATGGTCCAATGACATCTTAGAGAACTCAGATAGACCATAATAGAATATATCTATCATGGTCCATTCTGAAATCATGTCAGAAGGACATCTTTTGGTCATCTGTTTGTATCTTTCCCAAGCTTCATAGAGGAATTCACCATCTTTTTGTTTGAAGGTCTGAACATCCACTTTAAGCTTGCTCAGCTTTTGAGGAGGAAAGAACTTAGCCAAGAAGGCCGTGACCAGCTTATCCCAGGAGTCCAGGCTATCTTTAGGTTGTGAATCCAACCATGTTCTAGTTCTGTCTCTTACAGCAAAAGGGAAAAGCATGAGCCTGTAGACTTCAGGATCTACTCCATTCGTCTTTACAGTCTCACAGATCTGCAAGAACTCAGTTAAAAACTGATAGTGATCTTCTGATAGAAGTCCATAAAACTTGCAGTTTTGTTGCATTAGAGCAACTAGTTGATGTTTCAGCTCAAAATTGTTTGCTCCAATGGCAAGAATGGAGATGCTTCTTCCATCAAACCTGGACGTTGGTTTAGTGAAATCACCAAGCATTCTCCTTGCATTATTGTTGTTGGGTTCGGCTGCCATCTCCTTCTCTTGTTCGAAAATTTCAGAAAGGTTATCTCTGGAGTGTTATAATTTAGCTTTTCTTAATTTTCTCTTTAGAGTCCTTTCAGGTTCAGGGTTAGCTTCAACAAGAATGCCTTTTTCCTTGTTCCTGCTCATATAGAAAAGAAGAGAACAAGAAAAGAAAGAGGAATCCTCTATGTCACAGTAAAGAGGTTCCTTATTATTAGTAGAAGAAGAAAGGGAATAAAGAAAGGAGAATCCAAACAGAAGGGTAAGGATAGGGGTAGTGAATTGAGATGAAGAGAGGTGAAGAGAAGTGTTAGTGAATGAATAAATAAATAGAATAATATGAGAGAAGGAGAAATTTTCGAAAATAAATTTTAAAAAAGAGTTAAATGATTTTCAAAAAATAAAGATAAGAAATAAAATTAAAATTAAAATTTAAAACAATTAATTAATTAAATAAACAATTTTTGAAAAAGAGGGAGGTATTTTCGAAAATTAGAGAGAAAAGTTGTTAGGTGGTTTTGAAAAAGATAAGAAACAAACAAAAAGTCAAAGAGTTAGTTGAAAAAAAATTTGAAAATCAAATTTGAAAAGATAAGAAGATAAGAAGATAAGAAGTTAGAAAAGATATTTTAAAATCAAATTTTTGAAAAAAGATAAAATTTTGAAAAAGATATGATATAAAAGATAAGATAAAAAGATATGATTAAAAAGATATGGTTAGAAAAGATTTAATTTTTAAAATTAAAATTAATTACTTGACTAACAAGAAACTAAAGATATGATTCTAGAATTTAAAGATTGAACCTTTCTTAACAAGAAAGTAACAAACTTAAAATTTTTTGAATCAATCACATTAATTGTTAGTGTAATTTCGAAAATTTGAAATAAAATTAAAAAAGAGATTTTGAAAAATATTTTTTTAAATTTTCAAAGAATCATGAGATAAAATTGAAAAATATTTGATTTTGAAAAAGATTTTGAAAAGATAAGATTTTTAAATTTGAAATTTTGACTTGACTTGTAAGAAACAACTAATTTTAAAAATTTTTGACTAAGTCAACTCAAATTTTCGAAAATTATGAGAAAATTAAGGAAAAGATATTTTTTTGATTTTTTTAATTTTTAATGATGAGAGAGAAAAACACAATTATGACCCAAAACATGAAAATTTTGGATCAAAACCAATTATGCATGCAAGAACACTATGAATGTCAAGATGAACACCAAGAACGCTTTGAAGATCATGATGAACATCAAGAATATATTTTTGAAAAATTTTTGATGCAAAGAAAACATGCAAGACACCAAACTTAGAAATCTTTAATGCATGGACTCTAACAAACGAAAAATGCATATGAAAAACAACAAAAGATACAAAACAAGAAAACATCAAGATCAAACAAGAAGACTTACCAAGAACAACTTGAAGATCATGAAGAACACCATGAATGCATGAATTTTCAAAAAATGCATAATAATTTTTTAAAACATGCAATTGACACCAAACTTAAAAATTGACTCAAGACTCAAACAAGAAACACACAATATTTTTGGTTTTTATGATTTTCTAATTTTTTTTGTATTTTTATTATATTTTATTCGAAAAACATATGGAAAAAGAAAATAAGAAATTCAAAATCTTTAAGAAGAATTCCAGGAATCTTTCAATATTAGCCCAAAGCTCCAATCAAAGGGTTGGACATGGCTTAATAGCCAGTCAGCTTTAGGATGGAATTACATGCATTGTGGTGATTAGTTGAAGACCAATTCCAAAGGAGTTCGAATATGGCTTTGCAGCCAGCCAGGATTCAACATGCTTCATGAAACTCTAGAATCCATTCTTAAATGTTTTGAAGCCATAAAATGATTTATTTTAAAAAAATTTTCGAAAATAGGAATAAAAAAATTTTTTTGAAAGATTTTTGAAAAGTTTTTGAAAAGAAAATTACCTAATTTGAGCAACAAGATGAACCGTCAGTTGTCCATACTCGAACAATCCCCGGCAACGGTGCCAAAAACATGGTGGACGAAATTGTGATCATCAACAATGGCTCCAAAAACTTGGTGCTCTCAAACGTGAATCACACTTTGTCACAACTCCGCTCAACTAACCAGCAAGTGTACTGGGTCGTCCAAGTAATACCTTACGTGAGTAAGGGTCGATCCCACAGAGATTGTTGGTATGAAGCAAGCTATGGTCATCTTGTAAATCACAGTCAGGCGAATTTAACTAATTTAAGAGATTATTGGTTTAAATATGATTAATAAAAATAAATAGAAAGTAAAGATAGAGTTACTCATGTAATCCAATGGTGGGAATTTCGGATAGGTGCATGGAGGTGCTGTGTTCCTTCTGAATCTCTACTTTTCTGCTGCTTTCATCCAATCCTTCTTAATCCTTTCCATGGCAAGCTGTATGTAGGGCATCACCGTTGTTAATGGCTACATCCCATCCTCTCAGTGAAAATGGTCCAAATGCTCTGTCACAGCACGGCTAATCATCTGTCGGTTCTCAATCAGGTTGGAATAGAATCCAGTGATTCTTTTGCGTCTGTCACTAATGCCCAGCCTTCAGGAGTTTGAAACTCGTCACAGTCATTCAATCCTGGAATCCTACTCGGAATAGCATAGACAAGGTTAGACTTTCCGAATTCCCATGAATGCCGCCATCAATTCTAGCTTATACCACGAAGATTCTGATTAAGGAATCCAAGAGATATGCGCCCGGTCTAAGATAGAACGGAAGTGGTTGTCAGTCACACGCGTTCATAGGTGAGAATGATGATGAGTGTCACGGATAATCACATTCATCATGTTGAAGTGCAACGAATATCTTAGAATAAGAATAAGTCGAATTGAATAGAAAATAGTAGTACTTGCATTGAAACTTGAGGTACAGCAGAGCTCCACACCCTTAATCTATGGTGTGTAGAAACTCCACCGTTGGAAATACATAAGTGAAAGGTCCAGGCATGGCCGAATGGCCAGCCCCCATGTGGTCACAAGACCGAATGATCAAAGACTACTAAAACAATAATAAAAAGTTCTATTTATACTAGACTAGCTACTAGGGTTTATAGAAGTAAGTAATTGATGCATAAATCCACTTTCGGGGCCCACTTGGTGTATGTTTGGGCTGAGCTTGATCTATCCACGAGCTGAGACTTCTCTTGGAGTTGAACGCCAAGTTGTAACGTGTCTTGGGCGTTCAACTCTGGTTTGTGACGTGTTTCTGGCGTTTGACTCTAGAATGCAGCATGGAACTGGCGTTGAGCGCCAGTTTACATCGTCAATTCCCGAATAAAGTATGAACTATTATATATTGCTGGAAAGCTCTGGATATTTACTTTCCAACGCCGTTGAGAGAGCACCAGTTAGATTTCTGTAGCTCCAGAAAATCCATTTCGAGTGCAGGGAGGTCAGATTCCAACAGCATCAGCAGTCCTTTGTCAGCCTCCTTCTCAGAGTTTTGCTCAAGTCCCTCAATTTCAGCCAGAAAATACCTGAAATCACAGAAAAACACAAAAACTCATAGTAAAGTCCAGAAATGTGAATTTAGCATAAAAAATAATGAAAACATCCCTAAAAATAACTAGATCATACTAAAAACTACCTAAAAACAATGCCAAAAAGCGTATAAATTATCTGCTCATCATCTATGCACACCCTTCAAGAGTTTTGCACCCTTGTTACTATAAGTTCCCCACTCTCATTCTTGATTGTGGTCACCCTAGATTTCTTTGGCACTACTTGGACCGGGCTCACTCATTCACTATCCGAAATAGGGTAGATGATGTCTGCTTCTAGTAGCTGGGTTACCTCTTATTTCACAACCTCTAGAATGGTAGGATTGAGTCGCCTTTGAGGTTTTCGAACGGGTCTAGCTCCTTCTTCAAGGAATATTCGGTGCTCGCATACTTGGGGGCTTATTCCCACTAGATCTGCCAAGCTCCACCCTATGGCCCTTTTGTTCTTCCTCAAGATACATAGCAACTTTTCTTCTTGTTGAGGATTTAGTTCCCTTGCATTAATCATGGGGAACTTGTGGGCTTCATCAAGATATGAGTACTTTAGGTGGGGTGGTAGTGGCTTTAATTCTACCTTTTGGTCTTGACTTGAGGTTTGAACTTCCGGATGATCCGGATGGGGTAATGCGTTCGCTTCCCTTGGATTGTCACTTGTGTCTTCAATCATATGCTTCTCATCTAACTTTACAAGATGCACTTCGGCCACAATGTTGTCAATTGGGTCACACCGGAATAGAGAATGATTCTCCAGTGGGTGTTTCATTGCTTCTTCTAGGCTAAAACTCACGACTCTCCCATCTTTTTCAAACGAGTAGGTTCCCAAGTAGGCATCTAACTTGAATCTATAGGTCCTCAAAAATGGTCTCCCAAGTAGGATAGATGATGCCCTCTCAGACTCGCTTGATGGCATCTCAAGAACGTAAAAATCAATTGGAAACACCAACCCTTTTATATTCACCAATACATCTTCCGCAACACCCGTCACGGTTATTATGCTCTTGTCCGCCAAAACAAATCTTGCCGTTGACCTCTTCAATGGTGGTAGCCTCAATATACGGTAGACAGAAAGAGGCATAATGCTAACACATGCACCGAGATCACACATACAATCTATAAATTGAACGCCATCTATGGTACAAGTGACCATGCACGGGCCCGGATCATCACACTTCTCGGGTAATGCTCCCATTAAAGCGAAAATAGAACTCCCCAATGGGATAGTCTCTAACTCAAGAATTCTATACTTGTTCATACATAAATCCTTAAGAAATTTTTCATATTTAGGTACTTGATGGATAGCATCAAAGAGGGGGATAGTTACCTTAACTTTCTTGAACATCTCTACCATTTTGGGGTCAAGTTCCATACGCTTCCTAGCTTTCTTTGCAAGTGTAGGAAATGGGATTGGTTGAGCAATTTCTTCTTCCACGGCTCCCTTATTCTTGGGGACCTCACTTGTTGGTTGAGTCTCTTCCTCCTCAACTATGACTTGTGCTTCCTCCTCCTCTTCTATTTCTTCTATCTCGATTTCCTCCTCCTCTAGAGTGATTATGATCGGACTTGGGTCCTTTACCTTATTCTCTTTCAATTGAGTCCCAGATCTCAAGGTAATGGCATTAATGCCACCTTTGGGATTAGGTTGAGGTTGAGAGGGAATGGCACTAGAATTTGGGGCTTGAGGAGCGGAAGTGGAGGGGGGTCCATGCGTGCAAGAAGAGCTTATAGAGTAGATGTAAGACCGGTAAGGCCGGAAGCAAGTGTGGTTTGAAGCTCTTTTTGGCCTTGGAGAATAGTCCGGAGTGTATCATCTTGATTGGAAGAAGTGGAAGGGTATGTGATTTGAAGGGCTTGTGATTGGTTGGGTGGTGGTCGTTGATGTGGTGGTTGATAGGTTTGGTAATTTCTTCCTTGGTTTTGTTGGGTGTATGATTGGCTTTGGGAGTATGGTCAATTTTGTGTGTTGTTGTTGTTCCATCTTTGATTGCCTTCATTGTTGTTGTTGTCCCTACCTCCTTGTTGGTGATTGTCTCTCCAATTTAGATTATAATTGCCACCCCCTTGATTGTAGCTTCCTCCATGTTGGGGATACCCTTGATTGAAATTGCCGCCTTGTTGGTAGTACCCTTGATTTGGGCGGTCATAAAAGTTGTGGGTAGCCGCCAAGGTGTTATCTTCTTGAAGAGTTGGGTACTCGTCCGTGTAGTGGGAATAGCAAGAACAAATGCCACAAACTTTTTAGGGGACCAATTGTTGACTATATTGTTGAGGGGGTGGTGGAGGTTGTTGTTGATGAGGTTGTTGTTGATAAGGTTGTTGTTGACCCAATTGGAGTTGCTTTAGGATGTTTGTCATCTCGCCCAAGGATTTGGCAAGAGCGGTGGTCTCGCTACTAGAGGATACTTCATTCACGATTTTTGGGCGATTGACTCTCCGTCTAACATGTTGGTTGGACTTGGCCAAGTCACCAATGAGTTACCATGCTTCCTCCGCCGTCTTATATTTAGACAAAGAACCATTGCTAAAGGAATCCAAAAGAGTCTTATCTTGTTCTCGCATCCCTTGGCATATGTAGCCGAGCAATACTTGAGTGTCAATCATGTGGTTGGGGCATGCGTCACATAGGGGTTCCGTTTCGCCTTGCACAATGCATGAGATCACCTTCCTTAGCTTGTCCATCCTTTCTAGGGGCAAAAATTTTTCTAAGAACCCTCTTCTAAGCATGTACCAATCGGAAATAACATTACTAGGTAGAGTGTAGAACCACTCTTTAGCTTTATCCTCAAGAGAGAATGGGAAAGCAAACAACCATATAGCAACTTCATCGGATCCTTCCCGTCTAGTTGTTGAGTATATACTATGAAATCTTTGAGGTGTCGAATAGGGTCTTATGCGGGAAGTCCATGGAACTTAGGTAGGAGGTGAATCAAAGTGGTCTTGAGTTCAAAATTCGCGTTCAAGTTGGGATGAAGCAAATGAACAGGTTGAAGAACATAATCCGGTGCACCCGCTTCCTTGAGAGTAACTCTCCTCGGAGCGGCCATGGTGTCGGCACCTAGATCAAAAGAAGAATTATTAGTAGTATTAACGGAGGGATAGCTAGTGCCTTCTTCGAATGACGGTTCGGAATTCACTTCGGGTAAGGTTGGTGAATTGGTAGGAACTTTTTCACCTTCCCCAAAGGTTAACCACCTCCGAGCTTGCCTAATGTGGAGCAAAGTTTGTTCAATTTCCGGACAAATGGGGCTAAGCTCGGATTTGGTTGTGAACGCGTCATGCAATGAAGGGAGTGTAAAGCTCATGGCAACAAGTGGAATTAGACAAAGGTTAATCCTATGTAAATCAAACAAAGAAGCAATCAAGAGAAAATACAAGTATGTACATATACACATATTTACACTAAATAATAACATGGCACACATAAGCGAATCCCCGGCAACGGTGCCATTTTGATAAACGAAATTTTGTATGTCGATATAGAGTTTAATAGTGAATACAATCGTGAGTATAGTCTAATCGACACTCAAATCTCGTATCAAACAATTCTACAATCTACAATCAAGAGTATTAATCTCCCGAGTCGTCCTCCCTTGGAATTGCTATAGAATACATGTTATTGATTAGGAAGCTTTTGTTGTGGTTTTTTGAAGATTGGTATACTAGTTCAAGCTAGCAAAAGTAGATAACAAACAATCAATATTAAAGGACTTGGCCAAGGGTTAACATTGGAAGTTCTATCACTATAGTTTCCTTCAATTATGATAACAATTAAGTCTTGCTTCACTTAGTTGACCCCTAATTATAGAGGAGATTCAAATGAAAGTAATTAGCTTGAGTCACAAATCCTAGCTTCACCCTAAGGGAATCTAGCTTTACGGCACTCCAAACCAATTAGCAATTCTTAATTCTCAATCAACAATTGACATCCACTATTCAAGTTTTTCCAATGGTTCAAACCCTAAGCCAAGTGAAAGACTTTTACTCCATAACTAGTGTTAGCATTTTATCAAATATTTGGTGAGCATTCATAAGAGGCATTATGAATTTGAGATGAAGAATTGAATTCAAGAGTTCTAAATCACACAATCATCAACAATTGAACAATTACAAGTAATGGATATGAAAGTACCTCAAGTCAATAGTTCCAAATCCAAGTAACAAAGTCAAAGCTAGATCCAAAGTGAGAGGATCAAAGAACACAAATTGAGAATAAGAGAAGAGTAGATCTACTAATTGCATCAAAATAAAAGTGTATTACAATGGATCTCACCAAGAAAATCAAAAGAGAATTGCAATGGAGAATGAAATCCTAGAGAGAGGTTGGAGGTTTTCTCTCTATCCAAAATGTAACCAACTCTCAAAAATATCTAAGAAAGTGTCCAAAATGAGTGAATCCCCTAAACCCCTCAATCCTTGGCCTTCTTAAGCTTTTTCCTGCCAAAACTCTTCCCCAAAATAGGGTTTCTAACTACTTCCACACGCTGGTCACGTGCCTCTTAAAGAATCACGTGTGGCAATCGGTGCGTACGCACACAACACGCGTACGCGTCCCTAGGGCATTTGCAATCCGCGTGCAGGCGTAATGTGCACGGATGCACCATGTGCGCGTGCGCGCCACTGCTGAAGTTTCCAAAGCTCAATTTTCCATGCTCCTTTCCTTTGTGCATGCTCCCATTCTCTTCTCCAAGTCATCTTTGCCCTATGAACTCTGAAACCACCTAACACCCGGGTCACGATATCGAATGACACTAGAGGAGGATTAAAAATATATCTAATTTAGTGTAAAAGAAGCATGTTTTCATCCATGAGGCAAAGTTGGGAAAGGAACACAAAATCATGTATTTTCATATGAATAAGTGTGTAGGATAATTGATAAAACCCTCGAAATCAATACAAGATAAACCCTAAAAATGGGGTTTATCAGTGGCACGCTAAACCCTGGGCGTGGCACGCCAAACCCTGGGTGTGCCGCGATAGTTCAACTTTCCAGAGAGGAAAAGAAGAAGACAAAGGCCTGGGCGTGCCACTTGGGCTCTAAGGCGTGGCACGCCAGGCTAACCAAAACTTAACAAGGCCTGAGCATGCCACTTGGGCTCGAAGGCGTGGCACGCCAGGCTAACCAAGACTTAACAAGGCCTGGGCGTGCCACTTGGGCTCGAAGGCGTAGCACGCCTGGGACACTAACACATCGAGCGTTGATGAGGACCAAAAGTATGGTTTGGATTTTCGCACTAAAAATAGGATTGACATTGCAAGTATAGTCCAAATCCAACAATTGATCGTCAATCAAATTATAATTCTAAAGATGTCACAATTCAAAGCAAATGTAAACCGAGAGTATTTAGACTCCTGGGTCGTTTTCCCTAGGAACTAATGCCAATGAGCGCACACAATTTTGGTTGTGAAAAGCAAAATGGTGTTTTCAATGAAGAAGCAAGCAATAAAGAGATAAAAGAACAAGACAAAATTACAATTAGTGAAGTAATGAAAGAACAAAAGAACTATGCATGTAATATAAACAAGTAAAACTATAAAGTGATTAAAAAGTAGCTTAAAACATAAATGAAACCTTGACTTGGGATGAGTTATGGAATCCCTTGCTCGCCTAACCACAACTATGATAATCATGATGGATTAATCTCACCAAGTCAACCCTCACATCAGAGAGTAAGTTAAATGAGCATAAGTGTTCTTAACCCACAAATCCTAGCTTGCTTGCTAATTACCTTAGCAACAAATTAGCGTTAGTGGGAACAAGAATAATTAACAACCCAAGAATTATCACTAAATGTTAGACATTATGGCTCTAGTAATCCATAAACTCATTTTCCTCAAGCCAAGGGGTGGAAATTACCCCCATAATCAAAATTGGCATTTCATCAAACACATAGAGGGCATAAACATAAAACACGGCAAAATTAGGAAATTAATGAAAGCTATGAACCATAAATGATCAAAATCAATAAAGGCAACTCAAACAAACATAAAGTAAGCATCAAACATCAAATTCAACAACTAAAAATCCAAAATTGCAAAACTATAAAAATTGGCAAGAGAAATGAAAATATAAGAAAGTGTAGAACAAGTGTAGTAATTAAAAGGGAAATTAAAGAAATACTTACAATGTAAATTGCAAAATCCAAAAGCAAGACTTGAAGTATAAAATTTTACATTGAAACCCTAATGAAAATCCTAAGAGAAAGTTGTGAGAAAACCTAACCTAAACTACCCTAAAACTACTCCTAAAAACTATTCTATGAAGTATGGTAATGTATCTCATGATATGGTGTTGCTTCTCCCTTTAAATATGCTTCAAAGCCAAAAGAAATGGGCCAAAAAGACCCCAAAATGCGACCCAGTGCACTTGCTGGTTAGTTGTACCGGAGTTGTGAAAAGTGTGATCACAATTTCGTGCACCAAGTTTTTGGCACCGTTGCTGGGGATTGTTCGAGTTTGGACAACTGACGGTTCATCTTGTTGCTTAGATTAGGAAAAATTTATCTTTTTGGTTTAGAGTCACTAAATTTGAGTCCTTTATTTTCCTTTCAAAAAAAAAGTTTTCAAAAATTTTCAAAATTTGTTCTTGATGTTCATCATGATCTTCAAAGTGTTCTTGGTATTCATCTTGATATTCAAAGTGTTCTTGCATGCATTATTTGTTTTTATCTTAAATTTCTATGTTTTGTTTCATTTTGTTATTTTTCTCTCTCCTCATTAAAAATTCAAAAGTCAAAAAAAATCTTTTCCTTATTGGTAGCTATCTTTGAGTAGTCTTATGCTATCTTAGATCATGGGGCTGGCCTCACGGCCATGCCTAGACCTTGTTCTTATGTATTTTCAATGGTGGAGTTTCTACACACCATAGATTAAAGTGTGGAGCTCTGCTGTACCTCGAGTATTAATGCAATTACTATTGTTCTTCTATTCAATTCAGCTCATTCTTGTTCTAAGATATCACTTGTTCCTCAACTTGATGAATGTGATGACCCGTGACACTCATCATCATTCTCACCTATGAACGTGTGCCTGACAACCACCTCCGTTCTACCTTAGATTGAGTGGATATCTCTTGGATTTTTTAATCGGGATCTTCGTGGTATAAGTTAGAATTGATGGCGGCATTCAAGAGAATCTGGAAGGTCTAAACCTTGTCTGTGGTATTCTGAGTAGGATTCAATGATTGAATGACTGTGACGAGCTTCAAACTCCTGAAGGCTGGGCGTTAGTAACAGACGCAAAAGAATCAATGGATTCTATTCCAACCTGATTGAGAACCGACAGATGATTAGCCGTGCCGTGACAGGGTGCGTTGAACATTTTCACTGAGAGGACGGGACTGTAGCCACTGACAACAGTGATGCCCAGCATACAGCTTGCCATGGGAAGGAGTAAGAAGGATTGGATGAAGATTGTAGGAAAGCAGAGAGATGAAAGGGACAAAACATCTCCATACGCTTATCTGAAGTTCTCACCAATGAATTACATAAGTATCTCTATCCTTATTTTATGCTTTATTCATAAATCATCCATAACCATTTGAATCTGCCTGACTAAGATTTACAAGGTGACCATAGCTTGCTTCATACCAACAATCTCCGTGGGATCGACCCTTACTCACGTAAGGTTTATTACTTGGACGACCCAGTGCACTTGCTGGTTAGTTGTGCGAAGTTGTGAAATTATGTTTAGACCATGGTATTGAGCACCAAGTTTTTGGAGCCATTACCGGGGATTGTTTGAGTTGTGAAAAGAAGAGATCACAATTTCGTGCACCAGTGACCCATGACAATCACCCACTATCTTTGTTACTCGCTTAGCCAGGATCCGCGTGCCTGACAACCACAAGCGGTCTACATGATGTTCAACGTACTCATTGGAAGACAGCCGAAGTATAGTCTCTTGGGTCTCTGATCCACGGATTTGACTTGCCTCTCCTGACAACAGAGCATTCGAATCCGTGAGATTAGAACCTTCGTGGTAGAGGCTAGAACCAATTGGCAGCATTCCCGAAATCCAGAAAGTCTAAACCTTGTCTGTGGTATTCTGAGTAGGATCTGGGATGGGATGACTGCGACGAGATTCAAACTCATGAATGTTGGGCACAGTGACAGTGTGGAAAAGGATAGAGAGTTCCTATTCTGACACAAGTGAGAAACGACAAATGATTAGCCGTGCGATGGCTGTGCCTGGTATTTTTCATCCAAGACGAGAGATCCGACAGTTGATTAGCCGTACAGAAGTCGTACCTGGACCATTTTCACTGAGAGGATGGATGGTTGCCATTGACAACGGTGATCCACCAACATACAGCTTGCCATGGAAGGGAGCACGCATGATTGGATGAAGACAATAGGAAGCAGAGGTTCAGAAGCAACAAAGCATCTCCAAACGCTTATCTGAAATTCCCACCATTGAATTACATAAGTATCTTTATTTTAATTTACATTTTATTTATCTTTCAATTATCAAAACTCATAACCAATTGAATCTGCCTGACTAAGATTTACAAGATGACCATAGCTTGCTTCAAGCCGGCAATCTCCGTGGGATCGACCCTTACTCGCGTAAGGTTTTATTACTTGGACGACCCAGTGTACTTGCTGGTTAGTTGTACCGGAGTTGTGAAAAGTGTGATCATAATTATGTGCACCACGTGACTTGAAAAGTTAAATTCTCCTTCAATTCGACCGACTCGGGGTCTATCACATGCATCCGATGTGTATTTACGGAGTTGTGACATATTGAATACGTCATGTAGGTTAGATAGACATGGTGGCAAAGCTACTTGGTAAGCCACTGACCTGACTCGCCTTAGCACTTCAAAATGCCCTATGTATCTTGGGTTCAGCTTCATCGTCTTAATTGCTCTACCGACCCCATTTGTTAGAGTAACCTTCAGAAATACATGTTACCTTCTTCAAATTCTAATGGTTTCCTCCTCTGATCCGTATAACTCTTCTGTCAGCTTTGTGTAGTTAAGATCCTAGCTTGAATTTGCTTGATCTTCTCAAGGGTCTCTGCTATTAAATCCGGTCCCAACACACTTGCTTTACCAGCTTCATACCAACACAGTGGAGACTGGCACTTTCGTCCATACAAAGCCTCATACGGAGCCATACTAATGCTCGTATGAAAGCTGTTGTTGTACGCAAACTCCACCAAGGGCATGTAACGGTCCCAACTTCATGTTGATCTAACACACACATCCTTAGCATATCTTCCAATGTCTAAATAGTTCTTTCTGACTGTCCGTTAGTTTATGGATGATTGGTGCACATGTACGCAAAACTCACACTATTTCGTACAACAGCAGCAGTACCAGCAAGTGCAATGGGTCGTCCAAGTAATACTTGAGCAAGTCAGGGTCGATCTCACGAGGATTGTGGCTTGAAGCAAGCATATGGTTGTCTTGCAGGTCTTAGTCAGGCGAAATCAGAAGAAGTTTAAAGAAGTTAGCTATTAGGAATTATATGTGGGGAATAGAGTTGAGAGTTGGAGTTGCTTTGTCTTTCTGAAGTAACCCTGATACTATTGTCTTCTTTGCTTGTGAATGATCTTCTTCTATGGCAGGCTGTAAGTGATCAAGACCATTGCCCGTGGTCATTGATCTCCTCTGCTACAGAATGAACACGGACGTGGTTACTCAATCTGACAAAGGGTGAAGCTCTTGCAAGCTATTCTCTTGGCAATCCTACTCAAAACACCACAGACAAGGTCGAATCTTCCGGATCAGAGAACGTTGCTTCTTTGGATTCTAGCCTATACCACGGAGACCCTAATCTTCTCAGAGATTGGTTGAACTGGTGTCTCGAGAAGTCTCCAAGGAAATCATGGATTAACCATCTAAGAGATGTATAACTATAGCTGTTGGCTCGTGCTTTTCTTCCAGGTACTCACACGAACCCAAGTATATGCGGGTGTTTGTCAGGCATGTTCGTCTTAATGTGATGAATATAGCCAATTGGTTAGATTGTCCTATTCACTATGATGAAGATCGGGATATACATCTTAGAGATAGATCAAACACTGATTGAAGAAGAAACAATAGTACTTTTATTAATTCATAGGACTCAGCAGGGCTCCTCCCCTCAACCTAGGAGGTTTAGAAACTCATACTCAAGTAAAAACAATGGAAAAAATGAACATATAGCATACCTCCCTCTAGTGGGAGATGAAAAAGGTCGAAGAAGATGATTGATGGTGTGAATTACATGAATCTAATCCCTTAAATACTAAACAAATGACTAGTAAGGGTAAAACAGTCTATTTAGTGCTAAAATCTACTTTTGGGGCCCACTTGGTGAGTATTTGGGCTGAGCTTTGATGAGATCCACATGCTATGAGGCTTTGTGGGTGTGGAATGCCAACTAGGGGGTCCTCTCTGGGCCTTTGGACACTGGGCTCTTCTCTTTGGGCGCTGGATGCTTGGAAAGGGGGCATGAAGATGCCATTGAACGCCAGTTTTAGACCTTATAATCCGAAGCAAAGTATGCACTATTATATATTGATGGAAAGCTCTGAAAGTTAGCTTTTCATAGCCGTTAAGGGCGCTCCATTTTGACTTCTGTAACTCCAGAAAAACTTTTCTGAATGCAGGCAGGTCAGATTTGGACAGCATCTGGAGTGCTTTCTCTGTCTCTGAATTAGACTTCTGCTCCAACTCCTTAGTTTCAGCCAGAAATTAATTAAAATTGTCTAAAAACACAAAAACTCATAGTAGAATCCAAAAATGTAAATTTAACACTAAAACCTATAAAAACTTAATAAAACTAAATAAAAACTGCTAAAAATCATATGAAAGTGATGTCAAAAAGTATATAAAATATCCGCTCATCAATGATACGCCGTGCAAAGACATAGTCTCGTACCGAAAGCTCTTTGAAAAACTCCCCAAAATCTTGATGCGAATCAGGAATCTCAGCCTGACAGTATCATCTTTGGCACACCATGCAACCTCACTATCTCCTTAATGTACAATTGTGTCAACTCTTCTAGTGAATAATTCACTCGGATAAGCAAAAAATGAGCGGACACGGTTAAGTGATCCACGATCACCCAAATCGCATCAAATCCTGGCCTAATCTTTGGCAAACCCTTTACAAAGTCCATTGCAACTCCTTCCCACTTCCATTGAGGAATCTCCAAGGGCTGTAGCATTTCCGACGGTCTCTGGTGCTCTATCTTTATCTTCTGACACGTCAGACCCTTTGCTGTATTTCTTGAAAGACATTTAGAGTGATCTTCTCATCATGTAGCCTTAAAGTCATTTCTCCTTGTTCCACATCAATGATGGCCCTTGCTGTGGCTAAGAAATGTCTTCCTAATATAATAGAATCATTCCCTTCTTCACCTAAGTCCAAGATTACAAAATCTTCTCAAAATATGAATTTTCCTACTCTGACCAAGAGATTTTCAATCACACCCTTGGGAATTACCAGTGATCTATCTACTAGCTCCAATGACATCTGTGTAGGCTTCACTTCTTCTATAAATAGCCTCCTCATCATAGATAAAAGCATCAGGTTGATACTAGATCCTAAATCACACAGTGCTTTGTCAATGATTATATTACCGATGGTACAAGGCAAAAAGAAACTCCCAGGGTCTTTGAGTTTTGGTGGGAGGCCTTTTTGGATTACTGCACTGCATTCTTATGTCAAGATAAGTCTCCTTTTCATTCCAGCTTCTCTTCTTGTTGATAAGCTCTTTTAAGAATTTTGGATACAAGGGCATTTGCTCCAATACTTCAGCAAGGGGAATATTAATTTCTAGCTTTTTAAAATCTTCTAGGAACTTGGGAAATTGTTGATCCTTGAGCTCCTTCTGTAATTTTTGAGGCTATGGCAAAGGAGGGGTGTAAGGCTTCACCATCTTCCTCTGTTCTTGTGATTGCTCATCCATGACTTGCTTTCCCTTCTTTGAAGCTTGTGGCTCTTCCACTTTCTCCTTGAGCTTCTCCTGGTCTTTCTCTTCAGTTGCCATTTCTTTCTTGCTACTGGCCTTGTTATCCTTCACTGTTCTTCCACTCCTCAGTTGGATTGCCTTGCATTCCTCCTTGGGTTTGGGATAGTGTCACTTGGAAGTGTATTGGTGGGTCTTTCAGCTAATGTTTGCTTAGATAGTTGTCCAATTTGCCTTTCCAGATTCCTTAGTGAAGCTTTATGGTTCTTATTGGCCAATTCTTGATGCTTGATCATTTTTTCCGTCATTATCCCCAAATTGGAAATTCTTTAGGATTCTTAGGGAGGCTGTGGTTGGCTGTAGGATGTGGATGGTGGGTGAAAGTTATTTTGGATAGCTGAGGGGTTATTGGGTGGATAGTAGTTGGATGGGGGTTGGTTATTTTGTGGTTTTCTATATGGATTTTGGTTAGTATTTTGATGGTTTTGATGGCTTGTGTTATGTGAATTATTTTGGTTAGAGTTTCTCTACCAGGATTGTTGGTTTTGGTTCTCTCCCCACCTCAAATTAGGGTGGTTCCTCCAAGAAGGGTTGTAAGTATCACCATGAAATTTATTCTGACCAGCACCTTGATTATGCATATAGTTAACTTGCTCTTGCTGCTGCTCTTCATAGTTTTCCTTATTTTGTCCCCACCCCGCTGGTGGTTGACTTGTAGTGTTCATGGTACATGAAATTGTGATCACACTTTTCACAACTCTGTATAACTAACTAGCAAGTGCACTCGGTCGTCCAAGTAATACCTTACGTGAGTAAGGGTTGATCCCATGGAGATTGACGGCTTAAAGCAAGCTATGGTCATCTTGTAAATCTCAGTCAGACGGATTCAAATGGTTATGATGTATTGATAATTAAAAGGTAAATAAAACAGAAAATAACATAGAGATACTTATGTAATTCATTAGTGGGAATTTCAGATAAGCGTTTGGAGATGCTTTGTTGCTTCTGAACCTCTGCTTTCCTATTGTCTTCATCTAATCATGCATCCTCCCTTTCATGGCAAGCTGTATTATCCTTTTGCACACTGTCACTGCACCCAACAGTCGCAAGTTTGAAGCCCGTCACTGTCATCCCGTCCTAGACCCTACTCGGAATACCACAGACAAGGTTTAGACATTCTGGATCTCAGGAATGCTACCAATTGTTTCTAGCCTATACCACAAAGGTTCTGATCTCAAATTCGGATGCTCTGTTGTCAGGAGAGACGATGCGAATCACGGATCAGAGACCCAAGAGAATATACTCCGGCTGTCATCCAATGACTACGTTGAACATCATGCGGATCTTGGCTAAGCGAGTAATGAAGATAGTGGGTGATTGTCACTGGTCACCCCTTCATTCTGACTTAACTGAATTAAGTACGAGAGCATACCCTGGAGAAGAAATAGGAATGAATTGAAAGAAAAACAATAGTACTTGCATTAATTCATGAGGAACAGCAGGGCTCCTCACCATAATCTATGAGGTGTAAAGACTCCACCGTAGAAAATACATAAGAGAAGAAGGTCTAGGCATGGCCAAATGGCCAGCCTCCCAAATGTGCAAAATGATCTCAAGTGATCAAAAAGCTATTCCCCCTAATACAATAGTAAAAAGTGCTATATATACAAAACTAGTTACTAGGGTTTACAGAAAATGAGTAACTAAGTGCAGATAGTGCAGAAATCCACTTCCGGGGCCAACTTGGTGTGTGCTTGGATTGAGCTTGGAAGCTTTCATGTGCATAGGCCATTCTTGGAGTTAAACGCCAGCTTGAATGCCAGTTTGTGTGTTTAACTCTAGTTCTGGTGCCAGTTCTGGCGTTTTACGCTAGAAAAGGGTCTCTGGTGGGCAATTGGACGCCAGTTTGGGCCATCAAATCCTGGGCAAAGTTTGGACTATTATACATTGCTGGAAAGCCCAAGATGTCTACTTTCCAACGAAATTAAGAGCATGACAATTGGGCTTCTGTAACCCCAGAAAATCCACTTCGAGTGCAGGAGGGTCGGAATCCAACAACATCTGCAGTCCTTTCTCAACCTCTGAATCAGATTTTTACTCTGGTCCCTCAATCTCAGCCAGAAAATACCTGAAATCACAGAAAATCACACAAACTCATAGTAAAGTCCAGAAATGTGATTTTTGCATAAAACTAATAAAAATATACTAAAAAGTAACTAAAATATACTAAAAACTACCTAAAAACAATGCCAAAAAGCATATAAATTATCCGCTCATCACAACACCAAACTTAAATTGTTGCTTGTCCCCAAGCAACTAAAAAAAATAGGATAAAAAGAAGAGAATATATAATACATCTCAAAATATCAATGAAGCTTAGTTCTTATTGGATGAGGGGGGTGAAGAACGGATTTTCTATCGGTAAAGAAATATAAAAATATAATCACGTTGTAAGTATAGCTTCTAAACCAACAGAAAATCCTTTCATACAAACGTTTGGTTGTCACAAGTAACAAACCCAATAAAATTTATAAACTGAAGTATTCAAACCTCGGGTCGTCTTCTCAAGGAATTGCAGGGAAGTATGATTTGTTATTGTTTATGCAAATGTTTATTTTGAGTTTTTAAAAAGGTTTTGAACAAGAGAAATAGATTTCAGAAATTAATAAATTAATAACGAAGAAATCTCTAGGCAAGGTATGAAAATTGGAAGTCCTATCCTAGTTATCCTTATCAATGGTGATAAGGATTATATTTTTGCTCCCACTAAGTCAACCTCTAACTATGAAGGTCAGTTAAGTAGAGAAATTAATTTAACACCTAAAGTCCTAGTCAACTCCTCAAGGAAAGACTGGAGTTATAGGAATCTAAATTAATCAGCAAAGATAACAATTATCAATCACGATGAGTTTGATAACTCAAGAGTTACCAATTAATCAATCAAAGCCAAAAGGGAAAAATCTAAATTATTTATATAATAAATAGAAGAAAACAATCATGAGTCTGAAATACCTCAAATTATATTAAATTAAGAAAATCATAACATGAATGGTCCATAAGCCAATTGGGCAACTTAAATCAAATACACATAAAAGCATCAAAGTAAATAAAAGTAGAAGAGAAACATAAATTATTAAATCTGGTATGAAGAAACAATCCTAATGACTAAAAGAAATCCTAAATCCTTTAAGAGGAATTCTAATCCTAAATCCTAAGAGAGAGGAGAGAACCTCTCTCTCTAAAAGCTACATCTAAATTGTGAAAATTGTGTATTATGAATGAATGTATGTTGTATCATGTATATGATGAATGGATGTATTTCTTCACTTTATAGCCTTTAATCTGTGTCTTCTGGGCCAAAACTGGGTCAAAAATAGCCCAGAAATCACTGCTGGTTCGTACAGGTCAAGGTAAAGTGACGCGGAGGCGTCGTCCACGCGTTTGCGTGGATTGAAATTTGCAGATGCGATGGGGCACGTTTTCCACGCGTTCGCATCACCTAACTTCAAGGCAGCTATGAAAAATTATATATCGTTACGAAGCCCCAGATGTTAGCTTTCCAACACAACTAAAACCATCTCATTTGGATCTCTGTAGCTCAAGTTATGACCGTTTGAGTGCGAAGAGGTCAGGTTGGACAGCTTAGCAATTTCTTCAACTTCTTGTATTCCTTCCACTTTTGCATGCTTCCTTTCCATCCTCTGAGCCATTCCTGCCCTGTAATCTCTGAAATCACTTAACACACATATCAAGGCATCAAATGATAATAAGAGAGGATTTAAATAAAGGAAAATAAAAGCCAAAGAAGCATGTTTTCAATTATAGCACAAAATCAGGAAGGAGAATGTAAAACCATGCAAATCACATGAATAAGTGGGCAAAGACTTGATAAAAACCACTCAATTGAGCACAAGATAAACCATAAAATAGTGGTTTATCAACCTCCCCACACTTGAACATTATCATGTCCTCATGCTAAGCTTAACAGAAGCTATAAAGGAGTGAAGAGGAATGATAGAGAGTATGTAATGCAACCTATCTATGCGGGTGCAACTACATGCAAAATATTTCTACCTACTTGGTTAAAAGCAAATAAGTTCTCCAAGACAAATATGAATCAAATTCCGCTAATTCAAATCACACAATAAAAGACAAGTAAACTTGTAAGAAGATGGCTAATGAAAGCAGGGAACATAGAATCAAGCATTGAACCCTCATTGGTAGTGTATATCACTCTAACTCTCAAGTGTATATGGTAATTCACTATACTCTTCTCTAATCATGCTTTCTAAACTTTGTTCTTCATCTAACCAATCCACAAATATTTAGCATACCAATGCAAACATCATGAGGGCTTTTCAGGGTTGTAATGGAGCTGAGGTAAATGTAAGGATGTATATATAAGGCTAAGTGAGCTAACAAAGTGAATCCTTGATTAGTCTAAGATCTCACCTAACATACACACTTTATATAATTTCAAAGTTCTTTACCTAGTTACCCAAATTTTCCCACTTTTGTATTACATGCTCAAGTATCAAACTTATTTTTGAATTTTATCCCATGTGCATTGATTCTTTTTATTTTGCATTTGGGGTAATATATATTTTTCTTTTTTTGTATCCCCTTATTTAATTACTTAATAATTTTTTTTTCAATGCACATGGTAATTTAATTATTTTGATTTCACATGAGCATGCTTCTCAAATTTTCAAATAATAATTTAATTCCCTACTTTTTCTATCATCCCATGTTCCCATGAAATTCTCCACACTTAAATTATACACAATATCTTTCTTAAGCTAAGCAAAGATTCAACATGGAATTTTTATTTTGTTTTCTGCTTAAGGCTAGTAATATGGTTATGAAACAGAAGGAGATTAAAAAGCTCAAAGTGGCTAACAAGGGTGACATAAAAGGGTAGGCTTATTTGGGATAAGTGAGCAAAAATAAGTAATGGCCTCAATCATATGCAAGCACGTAAATACACTAAATAATGGACATATAGAATGGAACAAAGCAAAGATTACAATTATAGAGAAGAAAATACACAAGAAAAAAATAGTTATGGTTTAAATAATGTAACCATGTATTTAGGCTCAAAGTTTTCATGGGTTGTGTGTTCTTTAGCTCAAAAACCATGTTCCAATTACAACTTCTAAACAAATTTAACACATAGAAAATTTTAATTTTTTTTAATTTAAATTCATGAAATTTTTCAAAAATAGGGTCTTAAAAAGAAACTTGTTATTTTTCAACCAAGTAGTACTTAAATGCAAACAATCAACTACACATGCAATCTATTATGCAATGCAATAATGAACAAACAAAGAAAATAGAATATTGGTGTTGAGAAGAGAATAACTAACCCGGGGAGATCGGTATCGACCTCCCCACACTTAAAGATTGCACCATCCTCGGTGTATGCTAAGATGTACAAGTGGACGGGCTGCTCCAACTGATGTCTTTCTCTATAGATTGTGTAGATTGACTTGCTTGTCTCCCCATTAAGAAGCTTTTTCTCTCTCTTCGTGGTGGCCATCCTGAAAGAAGAGAAAAAGCAAGGAAAGTAATCCAAAAATAAAGATAAGAACATAAATAAAATATTGGTGTTAATGCCAAATAATAAAGGTCTCAATTACATGGTAGCTATAACATGCAAGCGAGAAAATAGTGGAAGCAAATGGCATATCAATAGTGCAAAAAGTTGCAACAATGAGAAAGAGAGTGTGGGTAATGCAAGATAGTGTAAGTGCATATCAATGCAAAAGGAATATCAGTATTATAAAAATTAGCATTGACTTATGAATAATAATACCCAATTAGAATAAAACAAGTCATGAAGTACCAAAATAATTCAAGAAAAGATGCAATAGTTGAAAAAGAGAATTTTAACACCAATGGAAAAGAAAAAGAAAGTAAGAAAGAAGGAAGAAAGAAATAAGAGGGAAAGAAAAGATTTAGATATGGGGAAGAAAAAGATAAGATATTTGGCTGATTTGGATAAGCTGTGTGCCGCTTGAGACGTGGACGCGTGAGTGACGCGTTCGTGCGGATAGCGCTTCTATGAAATGACGCGGACGCATCATCCACGCGGTCGCGTGGATCGATTTGTGCAATTAGCGAGAGGGCAGCCTCACGGTCGCGCAACTTTTTGTTTGAAACTCATATTGCCAACTCTTTGGGTGACGCGGTCGCGTGGTTGACGCGATCGCGTGGATGGCCTAAATTTGAAAACAGCGCAGATGCGTGGGACACGCGTACGCATGGCAGGGCTTGTACGGTTAGCACAAGTTTAGCCCAGCCCTAGCGCAACTCAAGAGTCACCAATTAATCAACCAAATCCAAAAGGGAAAAATCTAAATTATTTATATAATAAATAAAAGAAAGCAATCATGAGTCTGAAATACCTCAAATTATATTAAATGAAGATATCAATTCTAACATGGACAAGTTCATAAATTAGATTGAAAAGATAAATAAAAGGAACATTGAACCTGTAATTGAAGAAGATGAAAATATTCCTAAGTCCTTTAAGAAGAGTCCTAATCCTAATCCTAAGATAGAGGAGAGAGCCTCTCTCTCTAAAAACTACATCTAAATCCTAAAACTATGTATGAATGTATGTTGTATGATGTATATGATGAATGGATGCATTCCCTCACGTTATAGCCTTTAATTTGTGTCTTCTGGGCTGAAAACAGGGTCAAAAACAGCCCAAAAATCGCTACTGGTTCGTACAGGTCGCGGTAAAGTGACGCGGAGTTGTCGTCCACGTGTTTGCATGGATTGAAATTCGCAGATGCGACATGGGCACGTCTTCCACGCGTTTGCATCATCTAACTTCGAGGCTGCTATAGCAAATTATATATCGTTACGAAGCCCCGGATGTTAGATTTCCAACGCAACTGAAACCATCTCATTTAGATCTCTGTAGCTCACGTTATGACCGTTTGAGTGCAAAGAGGTCAGGCTGGACAACTTAGCAATTTCTTCAACTTCTTGTATTCCTTCCACTTTTGCATGCTTCCTTTCCATCCTCTGAGCCATTCCTGCCCTATAATCTCTGAAATCACTTAACATACATATCAAGGCATCGAATGATAATAAGAGAGGATTTAAATAAAAGAAAATAAAAGCCAAAGAATTTTAGCCACTTAGGCCAGGATTTTATTCCTTTGGGCCATCCTATCCACTGATGCTCAAAGCCTTGAATCCCCTTTACCCTTGCCTTTTGGTTTAAAGGGCTATTGGCTTTTTCTGCTTGCTTTTTCTTTTTCTTTCTTTTTCTTTATTTTTCCCCATTTTTTTCTTTTTTTTTCACAAGCTTTGTGTTTTTTCATTGCTTTTTCTTGCTTCAAGAATCAATTTTATGATTTTTTAGATTATCAATAACATTTTTCTTTTTTTTTCATTATTCTTTCAAGAGCCAACAATTTTAACATTCATAAACTTCACTATAAAAAATATGCAATGTTCAAGTATTCATTCAGAAAACAAAAAGTATTGCCACCACATCAAAATAATTAAACTAATTTCAAGATAGAATTCGAAATTCATGTACTTCTTGTTCTTTTACAAATAGAAACATTTTTCTTTTAAGAAAGGTGAAGGATTCATGGAACATTCATAGCCTTAAGACATAGACACTAGACACTAATGATCATGTAATAAAGACACAAAATTAGACAAAACATAAAGCATAAAAATTGAAAAAAAAGAAAAATAAGAACAAGGAAATTAAAGAACGGTCCACCTTAGTGACGGCGGCTAGTTCTTCCTCTTGAAGATCCTATGGAGTACTTGAGCTCCTCAATATCTCTTCCTTGCCTTTATTGTTCCTCCCTCATGGCTCTTTGGTCCTCTCTAATTTCATGGAGGATAATGGAGTGCTCTTGGTGCTCCATCCTTAGTTGCTCCATATTGGAACCTAAATCTCCTGAAGAGGTGTTGAGTTGCTCCCAATAGTTGTGCGGAGGAAAATGCATCCCTTGAGGCATCTCAGGTATTTCTTGATGAGGGACTTCCTCATGCTCTTGTTGAGGTCCATGAATGGGCTCTCTTGTTTGCTCCATCCTCTTTTTAGTAATGGGCTTGTCCTCTTCAATGAGGATGTCTTCCTCTATGACAATTCTGGCTGAATTGCATAGGTGACAGATGAGATGAGGGAAGGCTAACCTTGCCAAAGTAGAGGGTTTGTCAGCCACCTTATATAGTTCTAGAGGTATGATCTAACGAACTTCCACTTCCTCTCCAATCATGATACTATGGATCATGATAGCTCGATCCACAGTTACTTCGGACCGATTGCAAGTAGGAATGACAGAGCGTTGATGAACTCTAACCATCCTTTAGCCATGGGTTTGAGGTCAAGCCTTCTCAGTTGAACCGGCATGCCTTTGGATTCTCTCTTCCATTGGGCTCCTTCCACATAGATATCCATGAGGACTTGGTCAAACCTTTGATCAAAGTTGACCCTTATTGTGAAAGGATGAAGATCTCCTTGCATCATTGGCAAGTTGAATGCCAACCTTACGGTTTTTGGACTGAAATCTGAGTATTTCCCCCGAACCACTGTGAGCCAATTCTTTGGGTTCAGGTTCACACTTTGATCATGGTTCTTAGTGATCCATGAACTAGCATAGAACTCTTGAACCATTAAGATTCTGACTTGTTGGATGGGGTTGGTGAGAACTTCCCAATCTCTTCTTCGAATCCCTCGTCGGATCTCTGGATATTCACTCTTTTTGAACTTGAAGGGGACCTCGGGGATCCCCTTTTTCTTGGCCACAACTTCATAGAAGTGGCCTTGATGGACCTTTGAGATGAATCTCTCCATCTCCTATGACTCGGAGGTGGAAGCAATTGCCTTTCTTTTCCTGTTTCTAGAGGTTTCTCGGGTCTTAGGTGCCATTAATGGTTATGGAAAAACAAAAAGCAACGCTTTTTTCCACACCAAACTTAAAAGGTTTGCTCGTCCTCGAGTAAAAGAAGAAAGAAAGGAGGAGAAGAAGCAGAATTAGAGGAGATAGAGGTGTGTGAAGGGTTCGGCCAAGGGGGTAGAAAGTGTTGGTGATGTGTGAAAATGAAGGAGTGAAAGGGGTATTTATAGGGTAAGGGAGAGAGGGAATCCATGTGAAAAGGTGTGGGTTTGGGAGGGAAATGGTTTTGAACTTGAATGGTAAGGTAGGTGGGGTTTATTTTGGGAAATAGTGGATGGATATGTATGGTGGATAGGTTATGGGGAAGAGGATAGGATTTGATAGGTGAATGGTGTTTGGGGAAGAGTGTTATGGAAAGGTGTGAAGAAGGGAGAGAGTGAGTTGGGGTAGGTAGGGATCCTGTGGGGTCCACAGATCCTGAGGTGTCAAGGATTTCTCATCTCTGCACCTTTCTGGCATTTAAACGCCCTCTGTGTGCCATTTCTGGCGTTAAACGCCAGGCTGATGCTCATTTCTGGCACTAAACGCCAGTCTGGCTACCAATTCTGGCGTTTAATGCCCAAAATGCTGCCAGACTGGGCGTTAAACACCCATTCTGCTACCCTTACTGGCGTTTAACGCCAGCCAGACACCAGACACCCTTTTTGGCATTATTGTCAGTTTGTGTGCCATTTCTGGCATTTAATGCCCAGAATGCTGCCAGACTGGGTGTTAAACGCCCATTTTGCTATCCTTACTGGCGTTTAAACGCCAGTACACTCGCCTCCAAGGTGTGCTATTTTTTATGCTATTTTTTATTCCTGCTTTAATGCTACAGCTATTTTTGTGACTCCACATGATCATCATCCTAAAGAAGACATATAATAACAATGGAAAATAAAATGAAAAAGTAATTAATATAGATAAATAAAATTGGATTGCCTCTCAATAAGCACTTCTTTAATATCAATAGCTTGACAGAAAGCCCTTACAAAGCTTCACAGATGCTCAAAGCATGGTTGTGGCCTCTGTTCATACCCTGGGTCGAGCTATCCGACCCGGGATGATTGGAGATAAAGCGACCGACCTCCTCAGGTCCGACTAGCCGACCTCTTCTCAAAGAGCTCGGCCAAATCGACAGGAGAGCCCAGTAAAGGGCCCAAACAAAGGAACACGACCCAAATCCAAGGGGCAACCCAAGCCTAAAGAGATAAAGGCGGTTCCATTGAAGATACACTGACCTCAGCTCAAAGATAAAGATAAGATAAGATAACTAACTTATCTTATCCAAAAGGTCACATCTCATCATTATAAATACGCTGAAGCACCCAGGTATAACTCATACTCTGATTCTACTCAATACCTGCTTAATACCCTTGCTAACTTAAGCATCGGAGTCCCTTACAGGTACCCCCCCACCCTTCGGTGGTAAAGGATCAGCAGCACTCTCAGTTCCACAAGTCGGACGCACCAGTTCCGGCCGCTATTCACCAGCCGGACACATCGGATCCGACCAGCACAGAGGATCTCATCCGAGATCGACCTACAGTTTCAGGTAACCCTCGGAACATTGGCGCCGTTGCTGGGGAACCTGGAAGTCATCCCATCACCATGGTGGACGACCATGACAACGACCATGATTCAGGTCTGGAGGATCGGACACCGCACAAAAACGCAGATGTCACACTACAAAATACTCTGGAAACCAACAAAGACAAAGACTCACCAAATTCAGGGGCAATAGAAGCGCTGCTGGATCGCCTAAAACAACTGGAAAAAGAAACCCAACAACAACAGGAAATTGGAAGAGATCTCCAAAGAGAGGTGCGGCAACGTCGGGAGTTGGAAGAATACTACAGCAATTGGAAGCCGATCTCAAATCAAAAGCCCCCCGGGCTAATCTCGAGGAAAATTCACGCAAAGAGCAAGACCCGTTCACCAGGGAAATCATGAAAACCAAAATTCTAAAAGACTTCAAACTCCCGGACATGACCCTGTATGATGGCACCACGGATCCCAACCACCACCTCAGCAACTTCAGAAGTAGAATGTACCTCACTGATACCCCAGATGCTGTTCGCTGCAAGGCTTTTCCAATAACTCTCACAAAGACAGTGATCCGATGGTTCGATAACCTACCCCCAAAGTCCATCTCAAGATTTGATGAGTTAGCTAAAAAATTCCTAGCCAGATTTTCCATTTAGAAAGATAAAGCCAAGCACGCCCCCAGTTTACTAGGGATCAAACAAGGAGATTGGGAGAGCCTCCGCAACTACATGGAGAGATTCAACAAAATATGCATGGACATACAAAGTTTACCAACAGAGGCCGCCATCATGGGACTCATCAATGGCCTACAAGAGGGACCTTTCAGCCAATCTATATCAAAAAAGTACCCGACCTCCTTAGACGAAGTGCAGGAACGGGCAGAAAAGTATATCAACATGGAGGAAAACGCTCGGTTAGGAGAAACCTCAAAATCGGGGGCCTCCTACCGAGACAAAGACAAGGAATCCAAAAGAAAAAAAGATCGACAAGGGGAGAAAATAAAAAATACCATAACTACACCCGTCTCAGGGCATCCCTGGTCGAGATATACAAAGAAGTTTGCCATACAGAAAAAATCCCCCCAGCACGGCCATTCAAAGGCAAAAGGGGAGGAGGAAACCGAAAGGAATATTGTGAATACCATCGAGTCCGAGGACACTCCACAAACGAATGCTTCGACCTAAAAAACATCATAGAAAAATTGGTGAGAGAAGGAAAATTGGATCGATTCCTGGCCACCTGAGAGGATGATCAAAGAAAGAAACGAAGGGATGAAGTTACCGAACGAACAGAACGATCACCTCGGACACCAGAAAGACATGTCCACATGATACACGGTGGATTCACAGCAGGTGGGATCTCCAAATCCTCTCGCAAAAGATATCTCAAAGAAGTATATCATGTCGAAGGAGAGGAGAAAGCACTCAACATGCCGGCAATTACATTCACTAAAGAGGACGCATCCGGCATCATCACAGGACACGATGATCCCATGGTTATCACCATCATATTGGCAAACGCTAACCTACACCGCACTTTAATAGACCAAGGGAGTTCTGCCGACATCTTATTCAAAACAGCCTTTGATAAACTCGGCTTGGAAGAAAAAGAACTTAAAGCATATCCAACAGCCTGTTTGGGCTAGGAGATACCCCGGTTCGACCACTCGGATACATACCACTACATACAACCTTCGGAAAAGGGGACCAATCCAGGACCCTCAGAATAGACTACATCGTAGTCGACGTAAGTTCAGCTTACAACGCTCTCATAGGGCGGACAACACTCAACCAACTCGGCGTAGTAGTCTCAACTCCACACCTATGTATGAAGTTCCCGACCCCAAAAGGGATAGCCACGATAAAAGCATACCAGAAGACGGCACATCGCTGTTATAACGAAAGCCTAAATCTCAGAGGCAAAGGAGAAGAGTTCCACACAATCGAGCTGGGCAGAGTTCACCGACGAGAAGAACTTCGTCCCCAGCCAGAAGGCGAGATAGAAAAGATTCAGATCGGGGACACCTCGGAAAAAATAACCAATATCGGCACAATCCTAAAAGGAGATTCAAAAGAATTATTAATACAATTCTTGCGAGATAACGTCAATCTCTTCGCGTGGAAAGCCGCAGACATGCCAGGCATAGACCCTAAGCTAATGAGTCATAAGTTGGCAGTTTATCCAGGACCTCGACCGATGCGGCAGAGACAAAGAAAACTTGGGCCAGAGTGATCCCAAGCTGTGGACGAACAAGTGCAGGCACTACTAGAAGCCGAATTCATAAGAGAAGTCAAATACCCGTTATGGCTAGTGATGAGCGGATAATTTATACGCTTTTTAGCATTGTTTTTAGTATGTTTTTAGTATGTTTTAGTTAGTTTTTATTATATTTTTATTAGTTTTTAGTTAAAATTCACTTTTCTAGACTTTACTATGAGTTTGTGTATTTTTCTATGATTTCAGGTATTTTCTGGCTGAAATTGAGGAACCTGAGCAAAAATCTGATTCAGAGACTGAAAAGGACTGCAGATGCTGTTGGATTCTGACCTCCCTTCATTCAAAGTGGATTTTCTGGAGCTACAGAAACCCAATTGGCGCGCTCTCAACGGCGTTGGAAAGTAGACATCCTGGGCTTTCCAGCAATGTTTAATAGTCCATACTTTTCCCAAGATTTGATGGCCCAAACCGGCGTTCCAAATCAGCTAAAAACTGCCCGGCGTTAAACGCCGGAACTGGCACAAGAATGGGAGTTAAACGCCCAAACTGGCACAAAAGCTGGCGTTTAACTCCAAGAGAAGTCTCTACATGAAAATGCTTCAATGCTCAGCCCAAGCACACACTAAGTGGGCCCGGAAGTGGATTTTTCTGTCATTTACTCATTTCTGTAAACCCTAGGATACTAGTTCTCTACAAATAGGACCTTTTGCTATTGTATTTTCATCTTTGGACGTCTAGTTCTTAGATCATCTGGGTAGCTATCTTTGAGTAGTCTTATGCTATCTTAGATCATGGGGCTGGCCATTCGGCCATGCCTAGACCTTGTTCTTATGTATTTTCAACGGTGGAGTTTCTACACACCATAGATTAAGGTGTGGAGCTCTGCTGTACCTCGAGTATTAATGCAATTACTATTGTTCTTCTATTCAATTCAGCTCATTCTTGTTCTAAGATATCACTTGTTCCTCAACTTGATGAATGTGATGATTCGTGACACTCATCATCATTCTCACCTATGAACTTGTGCCTGACAACCACCTCCGTTCTACCTTAGATTGAGTGGATATCTCTTGGATTCTTTAATCGGGATCTTCGTGGTATAAGCTAGAATTGATGGCGGCATTCAAGAGAATCCGGAAGGTCTAAACCTTGTCTGTGGTATTCTGAGTAGGATTCCATGATTGAATGACTGTGACGAGCTTCAAACTCCTGAAGGCTGGGCGTTAGTGACAGACGCAAAAGAATCAATGGATTATATTCCAACCTGATTGAGAACCGACAGATGATTAGCCGTGCCGTGACAGGGTGCGTTGAACATTTTTACTGAGAGGACGGGATTGTAGCCACTGACAATGGTGATGCCCAACATACAGCTTGCCATGGAAAGGAGTAAGAAGGATTGGATGAAGACAGTAGGAAAGCAGAGAGACGGAAGGGACAAAGTATCTCCATACGCTTATCTGAAATTCTCACCAATGAATTACATAAGTATCTCTATCCTTGTTTTATGTTTTATTCATAAATCATCCATAACCATTTGAATCTGCCTGACTGAGATTTACAAGGTGACCATAGCTTGCTTCATACCAACAATCTCCGTGGGATCGACCCTTACTCACGTAAGGTTTATTACTTGGACGACCCAGTGCACTTGCTAGTTAGTTGTGCGAAGTTGTGAAATTATGTTTAGACCATGGTATTGAGCACCAAGTTTTTGGAGCCATTACTGGGGATTGTTTGAGTTGTGAAAAGAAGAGATCACAATTTCGTGCACCAGCTAGCCAACGTTGTCTTGGTGAAAAAATCAAATGGGAAGTGGCGAATGTGCACCGATTACACCGATCTCAACAAGGCTAGTCCAAAAGATCTATACCCACTCCCAAGTATTGACGCTCTAGTAGATGCTTCCTCCGGCTACAAATATCTCTCGTTTCTGGACACATACTCGAGGTACAATCAAATCCCCATGTATCCACCAGATCAAGAAAAGACCTCGTTCCTAACACCAAAAGCAAACTACTGCTACAGAAGAAGATCTTATCCGAGATCGACCTACAGTTTCAGGTAACCCTCGGAACAGCCTCCCAACACCAAACTTAGAAGTTGAGTGTGGGGGCTCTGTCTGACTCTGTATTGAGAGAAGCTTTTCATGCTTCTTTTCCATGTTTACAGAAGAAGATCCATGAGTCTTAAACACAAGGTAGTCCTCATTCAATTGAAGGACTAACTCTCCTCTGTCCACATCAATCACAACCATTGTTTTGACTAGGAAGAGTCTTCCAAGGATGATGGATTCATCCTTATCCTTCCCAGTGTCTAGGATTATGAAGTCAGCAGGGACGTAAAGGCCTTCAACCTTCACTAAGACATCCTCTACAAGTCTATAAGCCTGTTTCATTAATTTGGCTGCCATCTCTAGTGAGATTCTTGTAGCTTGTACCTCAAAGATCCCTAGTTTCTCCATTACAGAGAGTGGCATGAGGTTGATACCTGACCCTAGGTCACACAGAGCCTTTTCAAAGTTCATGGTGCCTATGGTGCAAGGTATTAAGAACTTTCCAGGATCCGATTTCTTTTGAGGCAATATCTGCTGAATCCATGTATTCAGTTCATTGATGAGAAATAGAGGTTCATCCTCCCAAGTCTCATTACCAAATAACTTGGCATTCAGCTTCATGATTGCTCCTAGATACTGAGCAACTTGCTCTTCAACAGTGTCTTCATCCTCTTCAAAGGAAGAATATTCATCAGAGCTCATGAATGACAATAGTAAGTACAGTGGAATCTCTATGGTCTTTGTATGAGCCTCAGATTTCTGTGGTTCCTCAATAGGGAACTTATTATTGGTCAGTGGATGTCCCTTGAGGTCTTCCTGACTGGGAATCACTGCCTTTTCACTTTCTCCAGGTTTGACCATTTTGGTTGTAGTTATGACCTTGCACTCTCTTTTAGGATTCTCTCTTCTGTATTGCTTGGGAGAGTACTAGGAGGAGTTTCTGTAACTCTTTTACTCAGCTGACCCACTTGTGCCTCTAAATTTTTTATGGAAGACCTTATTTCATTCATGAAACTGAGAGTGGTCTTAGATAGATCAGAGACTATGTTTGCTAAGCCAGAGAGGCTTTGCTTAAAATTCTCTGTCTATTGTAGAGAAGATGATGGAAAAGGTTTGCTATTGCCAAACTTATTTCTCTCACCATTATTGTTGTTGAAGCCTTGTTGAGGCTTCTGTTGATCCTTCCATGAGAAATTTGGATGATTCCTCCATGAAGGATTATAAGTGTTCCTATAGGATTCTCCCATGTAATTCACCTCTTCCATTGCAGGATTCTCAGGGTCATAAGCTTCTCCTTCAAAAGAGGCTTCTTTAGCACTGCCGGATGCAACTTGCAATCCAGTCAAATTCTGAGAAATCATATTGACTTGCTGAGTCAATATTTTGTTCTGAGCCAATATGGCATTCAGAGTATCAATCTCAAGAACTCCTTTCCTCTGAGTCATCCCATTATTCACGAAATTTCTTTCAGAAGTATACATGAACTGGTTATTTGCAACCATCTCAATGAGTTCCTAGGCTTTTGCAGGTGTTTTCAGATGAAGAGATCCACCAGCAGAATGGTCCAATGACATCTTAGATGATTTAGACAGACCTTCATAGAATATACATATGATGCTCCATTCTGGAAGCATGTCAGAAGGACACATTTTGATTAATTGCTTGTATCATTCCCAAGTTTCATAGAGGGATTCACCTTCCTTCTGTTTGAAGGTTTGGACTTCCACTTTAAGCTTGCTCATCTTCTGAGGTGGAAAGAATTTAGTCAAGAAAGCATTGACCAACTTGTCCCAAGAGTTCAGGATTTTTCTAGGTTGTGATTCCAACCATGTTCTAGCTCTGTCTCTTACAGCAAAGGGGAAAACATAAGTCAGTCGACCTCGGGATCAACCCCATTGGTCTTAACAGTATCACAGATCTGCGAGAATTCAGCTAAGAACTGATGAGGATCTTCCGATGGAAGTCCATGAACCTTGCAATTCTACTGCATTAGAGAAACTAATTGAGGCTTAAGCTCAAAGTTATTTGCTCCAATGTTAGGAATTGAGAAGCTTCTTCTATAGAAGTGGGAAGTTGGTGCATGATGAGCGGATATTTTATACGCTTTTTGAGGGTAATTTCATGTAGATTTTAGTGTGTTCTAGTTATTTTTTAGTATATTTTTATTAGTTTTTAGGAAAAAATCATATTTCTGGATTTTACTATGAGTTTTTGTGTTTTTCTCTGATTTCAGGTATTTTCTGGCTGAAATTGAGGGAGCTGAGCAAAAATCTGATTTAGGCTGAAAAAGGACTGCTGATGCTGTTGGATTCTGACCTCCCTGAACTCGGAATGGATTTTTTTGAGATACAGGAGTCCAATTGGCGCGCTCTCAATTGGGTTGGAAAGTAGACATCCAGGGCTTTCCAGCAATATTCAATAGTCCATACTTTGCGCGAAGATAAATGACGTAAACTGGCGTTTAACGCCAGTTCCATGTCGCATTCTGGCGTTCAGCGCCAGAAACAGGTTGTAAGTTAGAGTTAAACGCCAGAAACAGGTTACAACCTAGCGTTTAACTCCAAAAACAGCCCAGGCAGCCCAGGCATGTGAGAAGCTGAAGTCTTAGCCCCAACACACACCAAGTGAGCCCCAGAAGTGGATTTCTGCATCATCCATCTTAGTTTATTCATTTTCTGTAAACCTAGGTTACCAGTTTAGTATTTAAACAACTTTTAGAGACTTATTTTGTACCTCATGACATTTTTAGATCTGAATTTTGTATTCTCTAATGGCATGAGTCTCTAAACTCCATTGTTGGGGGTGAGGAGCTGATGAGCGGATAATTTATACGCTTTTTGACATTATTTTTAGGTAGTTTTTAGTAGGTTCTAGCTACTTTTTAGTATATTTTTATTAGTTTTTAGGCAAAATTCATATTTCTGGACTTTACTATGAGTTTGTGTATTTTTCTGTGATTTCAGGTATTTTCTGGCTGAAATTGAGGGAGCTGAACAAAAATATGATTTAGGCTGAAAAAGAACTGCTGATGCTGTTGGATTCTGACCTCCCTGCACTCGGAATAGATTTTTGGAGCTACAGGAGTCCAATTGGTGCACTCTCAATTGGGTTGGAAAGTAGACATTCAGGGCTTTCCAGCAATATATAATAGTCCATACTTTGCGCGAAGATAAATGACATAAACTGGCGTTCAACGCCAGTTCCATGTTGCAGTCTGACATTCAGCGCCAGAAACAGGTTGCAAGTTGGAGTTCAGCGCCAGAAACAGGTTACAACCTGGCGTTCAACTCCAGAAACAGCCCAGGCACATTAGAAGCTTAAGTCTCAGCCCCAACACACACCAAGTGGGCCCCAGAAGTGGATTTCTGCACCAATTATCTTAGTTTACTCATTTTCTATAAACCTAGGCTACTAGTTTAGTATTTAAACAACTTTTAGAGACTTATTTTGGATCTCATGATAATTTTTTAGATCTGAATTTTATACTCTTTGACGGCATGAGTCTCTAAGCTCCATTGTTGGGGGTGAGGAGCTCTGCAGCGTCTCGATGAATTAATGCAATTATCTCTGTTTTCCATTCAAACATGCTTGTTCTTATCTAAGATGTTCATTCGCGCTTCACCATGAAGAAGGTGATGATCCGTGACACTCATCACCTTCCTCAATCCATGAACGTGTGCCTGACAACCACCTCCGTTCTACATTAGATTGAATGAGTATCTCTTAGATTCCTTAATCAGAATCTTCGTGGTATAAGCTAGAATTGATGGCGGCATTCATGAGAATCCAGAAAGTCTAAACCTTGTCTGTGGTATTCCGAGTAGGATTCAAGGATTGAATGGCTGTGACGAGCTTCAAACTCGCGATTGTTGGGCGTAGTGACAAACGCAAAAGAATCAATGGATTCTATTCCTACAGGATCGAGAACCAACAGATGATTAGCCGTGCTGTGACAAAGCATTTGGACCATTTTCACTGAGAGGATGGGAAGTAGCCATTGACAACGGTGATACCCGACATACAGCTTGCCATGGAAGGAACCTTGCGTGTGTGAAGAGGAGTACAAGAGAAAAGCTGAAATAAAGAGACAAAGCATCTCCAAAACTCCAACATATTCTCCATTATTGCACAATAAGTATTTATTTTATGCCCTTTGACTTTTTACAATTAAAACGAAAGAACCCTATTGGCATCCTGACTAAGATCAACAAGATAACCATAGGTTGCTTCAAGCCAACAATCTTCGTGGGATTCGACCCTTACTCACGTAAGGTATTACTTGGACGACTCAGTGCACTTGCTTGTTAGTTGTGCGGATTGCAAAAGTGTGATTGCAATTTCGTGCACCAAGTTTTTGGTGCCGTTGCTGATGATCACAATTTCGTGTACCAAGTTTTTGGCGCCGTTGCCGAGGATTGTTCGAGTATGGACAACTGACGGTTTGTCTTGTTGCTTAGATTAGGTAATTTTCTTTTTATTTTTCTTTTCAAAAAGTTTTCAAAAATATTTTTCAAAATTTTTCTTTGTTTTCGAAAAATTATTCAAAATTTTTAAGAATGAATTCTAGTGTTTCATAAAGTATGTTGAAGCTTGGCTGGCTGTAAAGCCATGTCTAACTCAATTGGATTGAGGCTTCAAAACCATCAGCATAGAGGCAAGTTAATTGGAATATCAGTTGTTACATGCCTGATTTATATCTTCTAAAGCTGGCTGGCTATTAAGCCATGCCCAACCCTTGGATTGGAGCTTTAGGCTAATATTGAAAGATTCCTGGAATTCTTATTAAAAAAGTTTTGGATTTCTTATTTTCTTTTTTTTCTATATGTTTTTCAAAAAAAAAAATAAAAGAAAATACAAAAAATTCATAATATCATAAAAATAAAAAATATTTTGTGTTTCTTTTTTGAATCTTGAGTCAAGTTATAAGTTTGGTGTCAATTGCATATTCATCTTATTCTTGCAATTTTAAAAAATTCATGCATTCATAGTGTTCTTCATGATCTTCAAGTTGTTCTTGGTAAGTCTTGTTTGATCTTGATGTTTTCTTGTTTTGTGTCTTTTATTGTTTTTCATATGCATTTTTGCATTCATAGTGTCCATGCATTAAAGATTTCTAAGTTTGGTGTCTTGCATGTTTTCTTTGCATAAAAATTTTTTCAAAAAATATGTTCTTGATGTTCATCATGATCTTCAAAGTGTTCTTGGTGTTCATCTTGACATTCATAGTGTTCTTGCATGCATCATTGGTTTTAATCCAAAATTTTCATATTTTGGGTCATATTTGTATTTTTCTCTCTCATCATTAAAAATTCAAAAATAAAAAAATATATCTTTTCCTTATTTCTATCAAAAAATTCAAAATTTTGGTTGACTTGGTCAAATTTTTTAAAATCATATCTTTTTCAAAACTTCCTAACCATTTTTTCTCTCTCTTCAATTTTCGAAAATTATATCCAAAATTTTTCAAATCTTTTCAATTAATTAATTATTTTCGTTTTCAATTTTTTTTATTTTATTTGGTTTTCTAATTTTCGAATTTTTTTATTTTTCATTTATTCTATTTTATCTTCCTTTAAATTTCCGATATTAAAAAAGAAATTAAATCCACATTACCTCCTTTACTCCAACATGGACCTAAATAGAATTGAACAATCCACAAGGACTCTGGGGTCATATGCTAACCCCACTACTACTTCATATGGGAGTAGTATCTGTATACCCTCCATTGGAGTCAGTAGTTTTGAGTTGAATCCTCAGCTCATTATCATGGTGCAGCAAAGTTGCCAGTATTCCGGTCTTCCACAGGAAGAACCTACAGAGTTTCTGGCACAATTTTTACAAATTGCTGACACAGTACATGATAAGGATGTAGATCAGGATGTCTACAGATTATTACTATTTCCATTTGCTGTAAAAGACCAAGCTAAGAGGTGGTTAAATAACCAACCTAAGGACATCATAAAGACATGGAAACATCTGTCAGAAAAATTCCTGAATCACTATTTTCCTCCAAAACGGATGACACAGCTAAGGCTGAGCATCCAAGGCTTTAAACAAGGAGATAATGAATCCCTTTATGATGCTTGGGAGAGATACAGAGAGATGCTAAGAAAATGCCTCTCTGAAATGTTTTCAGAGTGGGTGCAGTTAGACATCTTCTATTATGGGCTTACAGAGAGAGCTCAGATTTCTCTAGACCACTCAGCTGGTGGATCTATACACATGAGAAAGACAATAGAAGAAGCTCAAGAGCTCATTGATACAGTTGCTAGAAATCAGCATCTGTACCTGAGCAGTGAACCTTCCTTGAAAGAAGAGACCAAAACAGTAACTGCTAAACTCAGTCCTGTAGAACAAGTTACTGAATTCAATCAGCAACTGGATTATCTAACAAAACAGCTAGCCGAATTCAAGGAGATACTACAAGAAACAAGAATGGCTAATATGAATATGGAAGTACAGTTAAAGCAAACAGAACAGCAGTTATCAAAACAAATAACAGAAGAGTGCCAAGCAGTTCAATTAAGAAGTGGGAAAACATTAAATACCTCACTTCAAGGTAGCAGGAAACCAAGAAATGAGCAAACTACCCAAAATCCATCTGAGGACAGTAAGAGCCCAGAGAAGAATAATTCTGGCGCTCAAATGCCAGAAAATGGGTGGAAAGCTAGCGTTGAATGCCCAAACCATGCTCAGTCCTGGCGTTCAACGCCAGAAACAAGCAAGGAATTGGCGTTGAACGCCCAAAGGAAGCACAGTTCTGGCGTTCAGATGCCAGAAACAGGTAAGGAGCTGGCGTCTAATGCCACTCCAGCTTCCACCCCTGGCATTCAAACGCCAGTGGGAGATCAGACACATACAAGTGCTGATAGCAACCCCTCTAAAAAGGCTTCTCAACCCACATCTGTAGGCAATAAACCTACAGCAACTAAGGTTGAGGAATACAAAGCCAAAATGCCTTATCCTCAGAAACTCCGCCAAGCGGAATAGGATAAGCAATTTGCCCGCTTTGCAGACTATCTAAGGACTTTTGAAATAAAGATTCCGTTTGCAGAGGCACTTGAGCAAATACCTTCTTATGCTAAGTTCATGAAAGAGATCTTAAGTCATAAAAAGGATTGGAGGGAAACTGAAAAAGTTTACCTCACTGAAGAATGCAGTGCAGTCATTCTGAAAAGCTTACCTGAGAAGCTTAAATATCCCGGAAGCTTTATGATACCATGCACATTAGAGGGTACTTGTACCAAGCAAGCTCTATGTGATCTTGCGGCAAGTATCAACCTAATGCCTGCATCTACTATCAGAAAGCTTGGTTTGACTGAAGAAGTCAAACCAACCCGGATATGTCTCCAACTTGCTGATGGCTCCATTAAATACCCATCAGGCGTGATTGAAAACATGATTGTCAAGGTTGGGCCATTTGCCTTTCCCACTGACTTTGTGGTGCTGGAAATGGAGGAGCACAAAAGTGCAACTCTCATTCTAGGAAGACCTTTCCTAGCAACTGGACGAACCCTCATTGACGTCCAAAAAGGGGAATTAACCCTGAGAGTCAATGAGGATGAGTTTAAGTTGAATGTTGTCAAAGCTATGCAACATCCAGACACCTCAGACGACTGCATGAGCATTGATATTATTGACTCTCTCGTGGAAGAGGTCAATATGATTGAGAGTCTCGAATCAGAGCTAGAGAATATCCTTAAAGATGTTCAGCCTGATATGGAGGAATCAGAGAGAATAATAGAACCTCTAAAAATCCTTCAGGAAGAGGAGAAACCTCCTAAACCCGAGCTCAAACCATTACCACCATCCCTGAAATATGCATTTCTGGGAGAAGGTGATACCTTTCCTGTGATCATAAGCTCTACCTTAGAGCCACAGGAAGAGGAAGCACTAATTCAAGTGCTAAGGACACACAAGACAGCCCTTGGGTGGTCCATCAGTGATCTTAAGGGCATTAGCCCAGCCAGATGCATGCACAAAATCCTATTGGAGGGTGACGCTAAGCCAGTGGTTCAACCACAGAGGCGGCTAAATCCAGCCATGAAATAGGTGGTGCAAAAGGAGGTCACTAAATTACTAGAGGCTGGGATTATTTATCCTATTTCTGATATCCCCTGGGTAAGCCCTATCCAAGTCGTCCCTAAGAAGGGTGGCATGACAGTGGTTCATAATGAAAAAAATGAACTGGTTCCTACAAGAACAGTTACAGGGTGGCGTATGTGTATTGATTATAGAAGGCTCAATACAGCTACCAGAAAGGATCATTTTCCTTTACCCTTCATAGACCAGATGCTAGAAAGACTAGCAGGTCATGAATACTACTGCTTCCTGGATTGATATTTAGGTTATAATCAAATTGCAGTAGATCCACAGGATCAAGAGAAAACAGCATTCACATGTCCATCTGGAGTATTTGCATACAGAAGGATGCCATTTGGTTTGTGCAATGCACCTGTAACCTTTCAAAGGTGCATGCTCTCAATTTTCTTTGATATGGTGGAAAAATTTCTGGAAGTCTTCATGGATGACTTTTCAGTATTTAGAGACTCATTCAGCTCCTGTCTTGACCATCTAGCACTTGTTCTAAAGAGATATCAAGAGGCTAACCTAGTTTTAAACTGGAAGAAATGTCATTTTATGGTGACTGAAGGAATTGTCCTTGGGCACAAAATTTCGAACAAGGGAATAGAGGTGGATCAAGCCAAGGTAGAGGTAATTGAAAAATTACCACCACCTGCCAATGTTAAAGCAATCAGAAGCTTTCTGGGGCATGCAGGATTCTATAGGAGGTTTATAAAAGATTTTTCAAAAATTGCAAAACCTCTGAGTAATCTGCTAGCTACTAACACGCCATTTATCTATGATAAGGAGTGTTTGTAGGTGTTTGAGACTCTGAAAGCTAAGCTGGTTACAGCACCAGTCATCTCTGCACCAGACTGGACATTACCATTTGAATTAATGTGTGATGCCAGTGATCATTCCATTGGTGTAGTGTTGGGACAGAGGCATGACAAGCTTCTGCACGTCATTTATTATGCCAGCCGTGTTCTAAATGATGCACAGAAGAACTACACAACCACAGAAAAGGAATCGCTTGCAGTGGTTTACGCCATTGACAAGTTTAGATCCTATTTAGTAGGATCAAAAGTGATTGTGTACATAGACCATGCTGCTCTTAAATATCTACTCACAAAGCAGGATTCAAAACCCAGGCTCATAAGATAAGTGTTGCTTCTGCAAGAGTTTGATATAGAAATAAGAGACAGAAAAGGGACAGAGAACCAAGTAGCAGATCACCTGTCCCGAATAGAACCAGTAGAAGAGATGTTCCTCCCTCTTACTGAGATCTCTGAAACCTTTCCAGATGAGCAACTTTTTGCCATTCAGAAAGCACCATGGTTTGCAGAGCTTCATGATAGTGACTCTGACAAAAAGTTCATTGTTAATGGGCAAAGAGTCAAGCATTATCTTAAAGGCAATGTTAAGCAAGAATGATCAAGACTGAGACTGGATTAAAGCTCAGTAATAGTCCAGCTAAAGACAATAAAGAAGCGCTTATTGGGAGGCAACCCAAATTTTTATTTAACTAAATTTATTTTTATTTTTATTTTATTATTCTTTTATGTTTTCTTAGGTTCACGATTATGTGGAGTCACAAAACAAATACAAAAATTAAAAACAAAATCAAAAACAGCAGAAGAAACAGCACACCCTGGAGGAAGGGCTTACTGGCGTTTAAACGCCAGCAACGCCAGTAAGGAGCATCTGGCTGGCGTTCAATGCCAGAACAGAGCATGGATCTGGTGTTGAACGTCTGAAACATGCAGAAATCTGGCGTTTAAATGCCAGGATTGCACACTAAGGAAAGCTGGCGTTCAACACCAGAAACATGCTGTAAGTGGGCGTTGAACACCCAGAACAAGCATAAAGTTGGCGTTTAACGCCAAAAACAAGCATCAATCTAGCGTTAAACGCCAGGATTGCATGCAGAGGGCATTTTACACGCCTCATTGGTGCAGGGATGTAAATCCTTGACACCTCAGGATCTGTAGATCCCACAGGATCATCTCAGGATCTGTGGACCCCACAGGATCCCTACCTACCCCAACTCACCTTCTCTCTTCTTCACCAATCCCCTCAATCTCTCTTCCTCATCACCTTTTCACCACTCACATCCATCCATCCTTCCCACCTAAACCCACCCTACATGGCCAAAACACAAACATCTCTCCCTCTTCCCCTTATCTTCTTCTTCTTCTTCTATTCTTTCTTCTTTTGCTCGAGCGCGAGCAATATTCTAAGTTTAGTGTGGTAAAAGCATAGTTTTTTTGTTTCTCCATAACCATTTATGGTACCTAAGGCCAGAGAAACCTCAAGAAAGAGGAAAGGAAAGGCAATTGCTTCCACCTCTGAGTCATGGGAGATGGAGAGATTCATCTCAAGGGTCCATAGCTCAGTAGTAGAGCATTTGACTGCACATCAAGAGAGCATGAGGAATTCCCTCATCAAGAAATCCCTGAGACACCTCAGGGGATATATTTTCCTCCACACAACTATTGGGAACAACTAAGGATAGGAGCACCAAAATCACTAGAGATCAAGCAACTGAGGCAAGGAAGAGACATAAAGGAGCTCAAAAAGCACCATTGATCTTTCAAAAAGGCGCCATCCTCACTAAGGTGGACTCATTCCTTAACTTCCTTGTTCTTATCTCTGTTTTTCAATTTTTATGCTTCATGTTTGTCTATGTTTGTGTCTTTACTTCATGATCATTAGTATTAGGTAACCATGTCTTAAGGCTTTGAATAATTTCATGAATCCTTCACCTTTCTTAAATGAAAAAAAAAATTTTTTAATACAAAAGAACAAGAAGTACATGAGTTTTGAATTTATCCTTGAATTTAGTTTAATTATATTGATGTGGTGACAATACTTTTTGTTCTCTGAATGAATGCTTGAATAGTGCATATTTTTTATCTTGTTGTTAAAATTGTTGGCTCTTGAAAGAATGATGAACAAAGAGAAATGTTACTAATAATCTGAAAAATCATAAATTTGATTCTTGAAGCAAGAAAAAGCAATGAATAGCAAAAGCTTGCGGAAAAAAAAAGGGTGGCAAAAAAAAAAAAAAAATATATATATATATATATATATATATATATATATAAAGAAAAAAAAAAGCAAGCAGAAAAAGCCAATAGCCCTTAAAATCAAAAAGCAAGGGTAAAAAGGATCCAAGGCTTTGAGCATCAATGGATAGGAGGGCACAAGGAAATAAAATCCACGCCAAAACGGCTAAATCAAGTTGTCCCTAACCATGTGCTTGTGGCATGCAGGTCCAAGTGAAAAGCTTGAGACTGAGTGGTTAAAGTCGTGATCCAAAGCAAAAAGAGTGTGCTTAAGAGCTCTGAACACCTCTAACTGGGGATTTTAGCAAATCTGAGTCACAATCTGAAAAGGTTCACCCAGTCATGTGTCTGTGGCATTTATGTATCCGGTGGTAATACTGGAAAACAAAGTGCTTAGGGCCATGGCCAAGACTCAAAAAGTAGCTGTGTTCAAGAGTCAACATACTTAACTAGGAGAATCAATAACACTATCTGAATTCTGAGTTCCTATAGATGCCAATCATTCTAAACTTCAAAGGATAAAGTGAGATGCCAAAACTGTTCAGAAGCAAAAAGCTACAAGTCCCGCTCATCTAATTAGAACTAAGCTTCATTGATATTTTGGAATTTATAGTATATTCTATTCTTTTGATCCTATTTGACTTTCAGTTGCTTGGGGACAAGCAATAATTTAAGTTTGGTGTTGTGATGAGTGGATAATTTATACGCTTTTTGGCATTGTTTTTAGGTAGTTTTTAGTAGGTTCTAGCTACTTTTTAGTATATTTTTATTAGTTTTTAGGCAAAATTCATATTTCTGGACTTTACTATGATTTTGTGTGTTTTTCTGTGATTTCAGGTATTTTCTGGCTGAAATTGAGGGAGCTGAGCAAAAATCTGATTTAGGCTGAAAAAGAACTGCTGATTGTGTTGGATTCTGACCTCCCTGCACTCGGAATGGATTTTTTGGAGCTACATGAGTTTAATTGGCGCGCTCTCAATTGGGTTGGAAATTAGACATTCAGGGCTTTTGAGCAATATATAATAGTCCATACTTTGCGCGCGAAGATAGATGACGTAAACTGGCGTTCAACGCTAGTTCCATGTTGCAGTCTGGCGTTCAGCGCCAGAAACAGGTTGCAAGTTGGAGTTCAGTGCCAGAAACAAGTTACAACCTGGCGTTCAACTCTAGAAACAGCCCAAGCACGTTAGAAGATTAAGTCTCAGCCCCAACACATACCAAGTGGGCCCCAGAAGTGGATTTCTGCACCAATTATCTTAGTTTACTCATTTTCTGTAAACCTAGGCTACTAGTTTAGTATTTAAACAACTTTTAGAGACTTATTTTGGATCTCATGATATTTTTAGATCTGAATTTTATACTCTTTGATGGCTTGAGTCTCTAAACTCCATTGTTGAGGATGAGGAGCTCTGCAGCGTCTCGATGAATTAATGCAATTATCTCTATTTTCCATTCAAACACGCTTGTTCTTATCTAAGATGTTCATTCGTGCTTCACCATGAAGAAGGTGATGATCCATGACACTCATCACCTTCCTCAATCCATGAACGTGTGCCTGACAACCACCTCCGTTCTACATTAGATTGAATGAGTATCTCTTAGATTCCTTAATCAGAATCTTCGTGGTATAAGTTAGAATTGATGGCGGCATTCATGAGAATCCGAAAAGTCTAAACATTGTCTGTGGTATTCCGATTAGGATTCAAGGATTGAATGGCTGTGACGAGTTTCAAACTCGCGATTGTTGGGCGTAGTGACAGACGCAAAAGAATCAATGGATTCTATTCCTACATGATTGAGAACCAATAGATGATTAGCCGTGCTGTGACAGAGCATTTGGACCATTTTCACTGAGAGGATGGGAAGTAGCCATTGACAATGGTGACACCCTACATACAGCTTGCCATGGAAGGAACCTTGCGTGTGTGAAGAGGAGTACAAGAGAAAAGCTGAAATAAAGAGACAAAGCATCTCCAAAACTCCAACATATTCTCCATTATTGCACAATAAGTATTTATTTTATGCCCTTTGACTTTTTACAATTAAAACGAAAGAACCCTATTGGCATCCTAACTAAGATCAACAAGATAACCATAGCTTGCTTCAAGCCAACAATCTCCGTGGGATTCGACCTTTACTCACGTAAGGTATTACTTGGACGACCCAATGCACTTGCTGGTTAGTTGTGCGGATTGCAAAAGTGTGATTGCAATTTCGTGCACCAGGAGCTCTGCAGCGTCTCGATGACTTAATGCAATGATTTCTATTTTCCATTCAAACACGCTTGTGATCACACTTTTCACAACTCCGCACAACTAACCAGCAAGTACACTGGATCGTCCAAGTAATACCTTACGTGAGTAAAAATCGATCCCACGGAGATTGACGGCTTGAAGCAAGTTATGGTCATCTTGTAAATCACAGTCAGGCAGATTCAAATGGTTATGAGGTATTGATAATTAAAAGGTAAATAAAACGGAAAATAACATAGAGATACTTATGTAATTCATTGGTGGGAATTTCAGATAAGCGTTTGGAGATGCTTTGTTGCTTCTGAATATCTGCTTTCCTATTGTCTTCATCCAATCATGTATCCTCCCTTCCATGGTAAGCTGTATGATCCTCTCAGTGAAAATGGTCTGGCTACGGTTTCTGTACGACTAATCAACTGTCAGATTTCTCGTCTAAGATGAAAAATACCAGGCACAGCTACCGCAGGGCTAACCATCTGTCAGTTCTCACTTGTGTCAGAATAGGATCCCTTGATCCTTTTGCACACTATCAATGCACCCAACAGTCGCGAGTTTGAAGCCTGTCACAGTCATCCCGTCCTAGACCCTACTCGGAATACCACAGACAAGGTTTAGACTTTCCGGATCTCAAGAATGCTGCCAATTGTTTCTAGCCTATACCACGAGGGTTCTGATCTCAAATTCGGATGCTCTATTGTCAGGAGAGGTGATGCAAATCACGGATCAGAGACCCAAGAGAATATACTCTGGTTGTCATCCAATGACTACATTGAACTTCATGTAGACCGCTTGTGGTTGTCAGGCACGTGGATCTTGGCTAAGCGAGTAATGAAGATAGTGGGTGATTGTCACGGGTCACCCCTTCATTCTGACTTAACTGAATTAAGTACGAGAGTATATCTTGGAGAAGAAGTAGGCGTGAATTGAAAGAAAAAAAATATTACTTGCATTAATTCATGAGGAACAGCAGAGCTCCTCACCTTAATCTATGAGGTGTAGAAATTCCACCGTAGAAAATACATAAGAGAAGAAAGTCTAGGCATCGTCGAATGGCCAGCCTCCCAAATGTGCAAAATGATCTCAAGTGATCAAAAAGCTATTCCCCCTAATACAATAGTAAAAAGTGCTATATATACTAAAATAGTTACTAGGGTTTAGAGAAAATGAGTAACTAAGTGCAAATAGTGCAGAAATCCACTTCTGGGGCCCACTTGGTGTGTGCTTGGGCTGAGCTTTGAAGCTTTCACATGCATAGGCCATTCTTGGAGTTAAATGCTAGCTTGGATGCCAGTTTGGGCGTTTAACTCCAGTTCTGGTGCCAGTTCCGGCGTTTTATGCCAAAAAGGGTCTCTGGTCAGTGTTTAGACGCCAGTTTGGGCCATCAAAGCTGGGGCAAAGTATAAACTATTATATATTGCTGGAAAGCCCAAGATGTATACTTTCGAACGCAATTAAGAGCGCGCCAATTGGGCTCCTATAACTCAAGAAAATATACTTCGAGTGCAGGAGGGTCAGAATCCAACATCATCTGCTGTCCTTTTTCAACCTCTGAATCAGATTTTTGCTCAGGTCCCTCAATTTTAGCCTGAAAATACCTGAAATCACAGAAAAACACACAAACTCATAGTAAAATCCAGAAATTTAATTTTTACAGAAAAACTAATAAAAATATACTAAAAACTAACTAAAACATACTAAAAACTACCTAAAAATAATGCCAAAAAGCGTATAAATTATCCGCTCATCAGTTCACTACTGCAATTTGAAGACCATCAATCCTCTTGGCCATCATCTCCATTTGCTGCTGGATCTGTTGATGCATCACCTTGTTTTGTGCCAAGATGTTGTCCACACTTTCCAACTCCAAACACCCTTCCTTTGAGCCTGTTGGCGTTGCCTTTGATGAGCATAAAAGTATTGGTTATTTTCCACAGTGTCTATGAGATTCTGAGCTTCCTTAGCTATCTTCATTAGTTGTACTGATCCTCCAGCAGAATAATCCAAAGCTTCTTGAGCTTTTAAAGTCAATCCCTCATAGAAATTTTGAAGTCTGTCACATTCATTAAACATCTCTGGTGGGCACTTCCTAATCAAGGCTTTGTATCTTTCCTAGGCCTCATAAAGTGATTATCCATCCATTTGGGTGAAGGTTTGCACCTCTGTCTTCAATCTTATTATCCTCTGAAGTGGGTAGAATTTAGCCAAAAATTTGCTCACTAAATCCTCCCAGTTGTTGATGCTTTCTTTGGGAAATGCTTCTAACCATTGAGTTGCTTTATCCCTCAGGGAAAATGGAAATAGCAGCAACTTATAGATATCTGGATGTACACCATTTGTCTTAACTGTGTCACATATCCTCAGAAAGATGGCTAGGTGCTGATTTGGATCTTCCAAGGGACCTCTTCCATAGGAACAGTTGTTCTGCACCAGTGTAATGTGTTGAGGTTTCCACTCAAAGTTGTTTAAATGAACATTTGGAGTGAGTATGCTACTTCCATAGTTTCTTACATTGGGGAAGGTGTAGGAGGCTAGAACTTTCCTTTGAGGTTGTGATGAGCGGATAATTTATACGCTTTTTGGCATTGTTTTTAGGTAGTTTTTAGTAAGTTTAAGCTACTTTTAGGGATGTTTTCATTAGTTTTTATGTTAAATTCACATTTCTAGACTTTACTATGAGTTTGTGTGTTTTTCTGTGATTTCAGGTAAATTCTGACTGAAATTGAGGGATTTGAGCAAAACTCTGAAGAAGGCTGACAAAAGGACTGCTGATGCTGCTGGATTCTAACCTCCCTGCACTCAAAATGGATTTTCTGGAGCTACAGAACTCCAATTGGCGCGCTCTCAACGGCGTTGGAAAGTAGACATCCAGTGCTTTCCAGCAATATATAATAGTCCATACTTTATTCGAAGAATGACGACGTAACTTGGCGTTGAACGCCAAGTACATGCTGCTGTCTGGAGTTAAACGCCAGAAAAACGTCATGATCCGGAGTTGAACGCCCAAAACACGTCATAACTCGGAGTTCAACTCCAAGAAAAGCCTCAGCTCGTGGATTGATCAAGCTCAGCCCAAACATACACCAAGTGGGCCCCGGAAGTGGATTTATGCATCAATTACTTACTCATGTAAACCCTAGTAGCTAGTCTAGTATATATAGGACATTTATCTATTGTATTAGACATCTTTTGACAGTTTAATCTCTTGACTATTCGGTCACTTGATCTTGGAGAGGGCTGGCCATTCGGCCATGCCTGAACCTTTTGCTTATCTATTTTCAACGGTGGAGTTTCTGCACACCATAGATTAAGGGTGTGGAGCTCTGCTGTACCTCAAGTATTAATGCAATTCCATTGTCTTTTATTCAAATCTCTCTTATTCTTATTCCAAGATATTCATTCGTACCCAAGAACATGATGAATGTGATGATAAGTAACCCTCATTATCATTCTCGCTTATGAACGCACGTGATTGACAACCACTTCCGTTCTACATGCAACAGAGCTTGAATGTGTATCTCTTAGATTCCCCAACAGAATCTTCGTGGTATAAGTTAGATAGATGGCGGCATTCATGAGGATCCGGAAAGTCTAAACCTTGTCTGTGGTATTCCGAGTAGGATCCTGGGATTGAATGACTGTGACGAGCTTCAAACTCCTGAAGGCTGGGCGTGATGACAAGCGCAAAAGAATCAAGGGATTCTACTCCAACCTGATTGAGAACCGACAGATGATTAGCCGTGCTGTGACAGAGCATAGGAACGTTTTCACTGAGAGGATGGGATGTAGCCATTGACAACGGTGATGCCCTACATACAGCTTGCCATGGAAAGGAGTAAGAAGAATTGAGTTGAAGCAGTGGGAGAGCAGGCGTTCTTGAGCCATGCAGTATCTCCATCCCCTTATCTGAAATTCCCACCAATGAATCTGCATAAGTGTTCTATCCCTTTTATTTATTTTACTTATCTAATTTAATTCCATTTGACTCTATGATTCCACTCACTAACTGATATCTACAAGATGACCATAGCTTGCTTCATACCAACAATCTCTGTGGGATCGACCCTTACTCACGTAAGGTTTATTACTTGGACGACCCAGTACACTTGCTGGTTAGTTGAACGGAGTTGTGACCACTCGTGCCAATTTCTAAATTCCATACGAGCACAAGGAGTGTAATTATTCGATTTGTGTGAAAGTATAAATCCCAATTTCGTCCACCAAGTTTTTGGCGCCGTTGCCGGGGATTGTTCGAGTATGGACAACTGACGGTTCATCTTGTTGCTCAGATTAGGTAATTTTCTTTTCAAAAATCTTTTTCAAAATTTTTCTTTTCTTTTTCGATTTTCCAAAAATGTTTTTCGAAAAAAAAATTAATAAAAATCCAAAAAAATTAGAAAATCATAAAAATCAAAAATATTTTGTGTTCTTGTTTGAGTCTTGTGTTAATTTTTAAGTTTGGTGTCAATTGCATGCTTTTAAAAATTTTTCTTGCATTTTTCGAAAATCTCATACATTCATAGTGTTCTTCATGATCTTCAAGTTGTTCTTGACAAGTCTTCTTGTTTGATCTTGATGATTTCTTGTTTTGTGTCTTTTGTTGTTTTTCATGTGCACTTTTGCATTCATATTTTCCATGCATTAAAGATTTCTAAGTTTGGTGTCTTGCATGTTTTCTTTGCATCAAAAATTTTTCAAAATTATGTTCTTGATGTTCATCATGATCTTCAAAGTGTTCTTTGTGTTCATCTTGACATTCATACCATTCTTGCATGCATTCATTGATTTGATCTAAAAATATCATGCATTGAGTCTTTTTGTTGTTTTTCTCTCTCATGATTAAAAATTCAAAAATCAAAAAAATATCTTTTCCTTATTTCCCTCCAAATTTTCGAAATTTTGGGTTGACTTGGTCAAAAATTTTTAAAATTAGTTGTTTCTTACAAGTCAAGTCAAAATTTCAATTTTAAAAATCTTATCTTTTCAAAATCTTTTTCAAAAATCATATCTTTTTCATTTTTTTTTCAAAATATTTTCAAAATCTTTTTCTTATCTTTATATCAAATTTACGAAAATTAGCTAACAATTAATGTGATTGGTTCAAAAATTTGAAGTTTGTTACTTTCTTGTTAAGAAAGGTTCAATCTTTAAGTTCTAGAATCTTATCTTGTAGTTTCTTGTTAGTTGAGTCTTTTTAAAAATTAAATCTTTTTCAAAATATCTTTTTATTAAAATTTTTATCTTATCTTTTTATCTTTTATCTTATCTCTTTCAAAAATTTTATCTTTTTCAAAATTTGATTTCAAAATATCTTATCTAACTTCTCATCTTCTTATCTTTTTCAAAATTTGATCTCAAATCTTTTTCAATCAACTAACTAACTTTTTGTTTGTTTCTTATCTTTTTCAAAACCACCTAACTACTTTTCCCTCTTCTATTTTCGAAAATATCTCTCTCTCTTTTCAAAAATTCTTTTTAATTAATTAATTGTTTTAAATTTTAATTTTAATTTTTATCTTATCTTATTTCTAATTTTCGAAAATTACTAACCCTTTTTCAAAATTATTTTCGAAAATCCCCCTTCTCTTTTCTTCTTCTATTTAATTATTTAATTACTAACACTTCTCTTCACCTCTCTTCATCCATAAATCCGAATTCTTCTTCATCCTTCTACCCCTTTCTTCTTCTACTAACATAAAGGAATCTCTATACTGTGACATAGAGGATTCCTCTTCTTTTCTTGTTTTCTTCTCTTTCATATGAGCAGGAACAAGGATAAAGGCACTCTTGTTGAAATTGATCCAGAACCTGAAAGGACTCTAAAGAGAAAATTAAGAGAAGCTAAGTTACAACAATCCAGAAGTAACCTTTCAGAAAATTTCGAACAAGAGAAGGACATGGCAGCCGAAAATAATAATAATAATGCAAGGAGAATGCTTGGTGACTTCACAAAGCCAACGTCCAAGTTTGATGGAAGAAGCATCTCCATTCCTGCCATTGGAGCCAATAACTTTGAGCTTAAGCCTCAACTAGTTGCATTAATGCAACAAAACTGCAAGTTTTATGGACTTCCATCTGAAGATCCTTATCAGTTCTTAACTGAGTTCTTGCAGATCTGTGAGACTGTAAAGACGAATGGAGTTGATCCTGAAGTCTACAGACTCATTGATGACAAGTCATCATATACCCATTTTTCAAGCTTATTTCACTTGTTTTGTTAGCATTTATGCACTTTCTTGTATCCTAAGTAAGTGATTTGGAGTGAAAATGCATAACTTCTTTAAATCAAGCAACCACCATGAAATTAATGATAATCCATGAGGTTTAAGCTAATTTTAATTGAATTTTAATTGATTTATAAACCTCTTGAATTTAGTGATACTTGGAGTGGTTGTTTTGGTTTATTGTAGGTGAAGAAAAGAAAAGAAAAGGAAAAGCGTGGCCTAAGAAGTGTAGCCTAAGGATAGGAAAGCGTGGCCAAAGCAATGTGAAGCGTGCCGCATGCAAAGGGGGAGGCAACATTGCCCTCCACAAGGGCACACTGCCCTCTAGGAGGGCAACATAAAGGAACCAACCAAGGAAGACAAATCTGCCCTGCCCACTACAAGGGCAGAGCACAAAATGTGCCTTGAGACCAAGAGGAAGAGAACCTTGCCCTGCCCTTGTGGAGGGCAGAATCGGGCTCTCCAAGGAAGAAATTCAAGAGAAAAATGTCACCCATGCATGCTACAAGGTTCGAACAAGGAACCATGAGGAAGCTAGGACTTAAGGATGAGTGCCGTGCCAAGAAGCCAAGGAAATTAATTGAATTTGTGCCTCAGCCGTGTTTCAAACACGGGACGTGGAAGAGGGAACTCTGCCCTGCCCTTGGCGCGGGCAGGGCAGCATTTGGATTGGCGCACGATCCTGGCGCACCACACACAAATCTGGCGCACCAAATCCTTCCCTGGCAGCATCTGGCGCGCGCAACACTCGTCCCTGGCAGCACCAACTTTTCCCGCCCTGCCCTTGGCGCGGGCAGGGCAGCGTCTCACGCATCAGGGCGCACCAGTCGCACCAAGGCCGCACCAATTTCATGCACCAAGCACCAATTTTCTGCCCTGCCCTCCACAAGGGCAGGGCAGCCTCCTGGGAGTGACTTTTAATGGGCCAAAAATTCAAATTAAAAATCCATTTGAATTCATTTCTTCACCAATTCAAAAGCCCATTCAAATCCCAATATCCAAGAATAGAAAGTGTATAAATAGGGGTTAGTTTGATGTAATTAGGACCTTTTACTTTGAGCTTTGAATTTTTCACCTTTACTTTGAGCTTTGAATTTTTCACCTTTTACTTTGAGCTTTGAATTTTTCACCTTTACTTTGAGCTTTGAATTTTTCACTTTTATTTGGAGCTTTTGAATGTTTTCTTGAGAGACTTGACCGAGAGCTAAAAGGATCAAGGGAGAATTGATTGATCTCCTTCCTCATTCTTACTTGGGCAATTCTACTCTTGTGTTTCTGAGTATTGGGTGTGTGAAATTGAGGAAATTCTGTCTCAATTCCCATTCAAACTCTTTTCAATTTGTTTTCTTCATAATTCAATTTAATTTCTGTTCTTCTATTACTTCTTCTTTAATTTTTTGTCAATTGCTTTGTTAACTTGGTTCTAGGAAGGCAAATAGAGATCTAGGCTCTGCTACCTAGTCTCTTGAGACCTGAGACCCAAATTTTACTTTTGGTTCTTCTGTGAACCTTGCTGCATTTTATTTCCTTTCTGTTTGAATGCTCATTGCTTCTAATTCAATTTCTGCTCAATCAATTGTTGCAATTTACTTACTCTTTGTTTAGATTCTGCAATCCCATTCCTCAAACCCCTTTTACATTCAAGCAATTTATCTTTCTTGCCATTTAAGTTACTGCAGTTTAAGTTTCTTGCACTTTAAGTTTCAGTCATTTATTTTCTTGTTCTTTAAGTTTCTGCAAATTTACTTTCCTGTTCTTTAATTTACTGCACTTTCCCCTTCCCCCTTTACATTTACTGTCATTTACTTCCTGTTAAACACAAATCACTCAACCAAAACTTGATTCGCTTGACTAAATCACCCACTAAACTAAAATTGCTCAATCCTTCAATCCCTGTGGGATCGACCTCACTCATGTGAGTTATTATTACTTGATGCGACCCGGTACACTTGCCGGTGAGTTTTGTGTTGGATCGTTTTCCACACATCAAGTTTTTGGCGCCGTTGCCGGGGATTGAAATAGATTGACAATGATTAAGTGAAGTGGAGGTCTAGATTAAGCACTTTTTCTTTTCTGTTATTCTAATTCTCACTAACACACTAACTGTTTGAAACTTTGCTTAAACTAACAAAAACCTCATTCTAGCAATAGATTGAAGTTTTATTAGCTTTCTGGGTTTGTGTGTTTATTGTAGTGTGTTTGTATGTCAGGTACAGGAAGATCTTCCCCTATCCTCTCTGAAATTGATCAAAGAACTCTTCGGAGAATAAGAAGAGCTGAAAGAGGGAAGAACGTTGTTGGAGAAGAAGAATCTGAGGAGGAATTCCAAGAGATGGAAGGAGATCCCAATCAACCAGAAGGAGGAGCCAACAATAATCAACATCAACGAAGAGTCTTGGCTTCATACACATTTGTAAATGCTAAACACTGTGGAAGTAGCATTCTTCCTCCTAATATCAATGCAAACAACTTTGAACTCAAGCCACAACTCATCACTCTGGTTCCAAACAATTGTTCTTTTGGAGGAGGACCTTTGGAGGATCCAAATCAACATTTGTCCACCTTCTTGAGAATCTGTGACACGGTGAAAACCAATGGTGTACCCCCTGATAGCTACAAATTGCTGCTCTTCCCATTCTCTCTCAGAGATAAAGCCACTCAATGGCTAGAGACCTTTCCAAAAGAAAGCATCAACACTTGGGATGATTTGGTGAGCAAGTTCCTTGCCAAATTCTATCCCCCTCAAAGAATCATAAGGTTGAAGACTGAGGTTCAAACGTTCACTCAATTGGAGGCTGAGAACTTATATGAAGCATGGGAAAGATATAAGGCTCTATTGAGGAAATGTCCACCTGAGATGTTCACTGAGTGGGACAAGCTACAAAACTTCTATGAGGGACTCACTCTTAAAGCTCAAGAAGCTCTTGATCACTCTGCCGGAGGCTCATTACAACTCATGAAGACCACAGAGGAAGCTCAAAACCTCATTGATATGGTGGCCAACAACCAATATTTCTTTGCTCATCAAAGACAACGCCAACCATCACAGAGAAGAGGAGTAATGGAGTTGGAAGGAGTTGATTCTATTCTGGCTCAGAACAAGATGATGCAGCAGCAGATCCAACAACAATTTGAGCAAATGGCCAAAAGGATTGATGGCTTGCAAGTGGCAGCAGTGAGCACCACAAGCCAACCTCCAACCACTTGGGTGCAAAGTGAAGAAACTCAAGAGGAGCAACAGCAAGAACAAGTCCAATACATGCATAACCAAAATCCTGGAACAAATGAAGTCTATGGGGATACTTACAATCCATCTTGGAAGAACCATCCCAACCTCAGATGGGGAGACAACCATAATCAAAACCAACAACCATGGCAAAGAAACACAGGACAGAACAATTGGAAAAACACAAACCCCCAGCCAAACACTAACCAAAACTCATACAGAAAACCACAAAACAACTACCCCAATTCTAACCAATACCCACCCAATAACCAACCAACTAACCAAAACACTTATCATCATCCATCAACACCCCAAAACCAACCAATTACACAAGACTCACAGAGAATCACCAATCTAGAGCTGCTCATGGAGAAACTGATGAAGAACCAAGAATTGACAACAAAGAACCAAGAAGCCTCCATGAAGAACCTAGAGAGGCAGATTGGACAAATCTCTAGGAAGATTTCTGTTGAAAAACCATCAAGTTCACTACCTAGTGATACCATTCCCAACCCAAAGGAAGAATGCAAGGTAGTGCAACTAAGAAGTGGAAAGATGTTAGTGGATGGTAATCAAGGAGCAACAACCAAGCACGGTGACAATGAACCAACAAAGAATGATGAAGCCACCAACAAGGACATGCTAAGCAAGAATGTCCCAGAAAAACTCATAGAGGAAGATAGCAAACCACAGAATTTGAAGAAAGGAAAGCAAATCATGGAAGAACCAAGTCCAAAACAACATCAAGTGGAGAAGAACTCAACACCACCACTACCTTATCCACAGAGATTTCACAAGGAAACAAAGGATCAGCACTTCCACAAATTTCTTGAGACTTTCAAGAAGTTGGAGATCAACATACCTTTAGCTGAAGCTTTGGAGCAAATGCCTCTGTATGCTAAGTTTCTAAAGGAACTCATCAACAAGAAAAGAGATTGGAATGAGAAGGAAACGGTGAGGCTCAGTGAAGAATGCAGTGCACTCATTAAAAAGGGACTCCCTCCCAAGCTTGAAGACCCTGGAGGTTTCTTCTTACCATGCACTATTGGAAACCTGTTCATTAACAAGGGGATGTGCGATCTAGGAGCAAGCATAAATCTAATCCCATATTCTCTAGTGAAAAAGCTTGGCATAGAGGAGGTGAAACCAATACAGATGTCTTTGGAATTGGTGGACCAATCAGTAGTATATCCTAAGGGGCTGATTGAGAACCTTTTAGTTAAGGTTGGCAAGTTCATCTATCCGGCAGACTTTGTGATCCTGGATTCTTCAGAAAATGGAAGTGACTCCATAATACTCGGTCGACCATTTCTAGCCACTGCTAGAGCCATTGTGGATATAGAGCAAGGAGAGTTAACCCTCAGGATGCATGAGGAGAGCATCATCCTGAAAATCTTCCCAGAATTACAAAGGGATGAAGAAACAAGCAAAATGAGTGATGATCTGCTTCCAAAGCAATTAACTGACACGGAAGTAGAACAGAAAAACAAACAGATGCAAGAAGAAAAAGGGATTCACAAGGAAGCAGGGGTGATAAGCAAGAAGGAAGGTATCACAACTCAAATGACTGTCAAGAAAGAAAGATCAACAAGAAAGAAAAATATGAAGAGCAAGAAAAAGGCTCACAAAGGGTGGAAGAACAAGAAAATCCCAACTGAAGGGTTTTCTAAAGGTGATAAAGTGCAACTAGTATATCAACAACAGGGAGCAGAAGATTATTACACTGTCAACCAAATACTTTCTCTTGAACATATGGAAATTGAACATCAAGGCACACAGAGAAAGCTGACAGTGAGAGGTGACAAGTTGAGACATCACCAACATCAACCACCCTAAAGGGAGGTCAATGTCAAGCTAATGACAGCGCTTCATGGGAGGCAACCCATGGTTTAAGATTTCTGTCTTCTCTTTTATTTAATAAGCTATGATTCCTCTGAATATGATTTTGAATTTTCATGCCTGGTAAATGCATATATCATTTTAAAGCACATGTCAAACTTTTAAGTTTGGTGTACCTTAAAGTACACCTAATTTTGCTTTTCAAAAAGAAAGGGAGTTATTCCTAAGAACATTTGCATAATTCTTTTTGATGAAGCATATGACCAAACACTAAGTTTGGTGTCTGCATGTGCAACAATGTTCAAAAGATCATTTTCCAATCATGGACTCAAAACCATACAGACAAGGGATCATGCATCAATCTTTTAAAATGCATCAATTGTGAGAATGATTTGCAACTGCTAAGCCATCCCCTCAATAAAAGATAAGTTTGGTGTTCACCAACTTTTAACATCTTTAATTAAGAGACACAATTGACCACAAAAAATATTTTTTAAATAATAATAAACAAAACAAAACAATTCTTTTCCTTTAAATACAAATTAATTGCCAACGGCCATATTGATGATCTAAGGCTAGCTATCTTGATTCCTGCAGGAGAAAAAGATTAAGACAAAAGCTAGGAGAGGTCACGGCTAGGAGAAGTTATGTGAGGAAGGTCACATGTGCCTAGGAGAACGCGCTCATGGGGAAGCAGAATTTGCATGCATGCATCCTTGGACACTTAAATGCATGCAACCAATGAGAAGAGGATCCTCGTCAAGCCTCAACCATGCATGCAGACCGTCCATCCCATGAATCCTTGAGATGACCAACTCAATCTCAGCCCTTCATGAACACTAACGGTTCCTTCTTCATTCATTCATTGTGGTTTTGTTGAAAAGCTTGAGAGCTTGGCCTATTAATAGCCGTTGCACCAACACGGCATACACATTCTCATTCAAGCCACTTTCATATGAAAACCATACTCTCTTACACTTCCAAAGCCAACATAGTTCCCTTACCTCACACATCAAAACCGAACCAAAACTCTTCCCAAACACAACACACATTTCTTCTACTCTCACCTTTTCTTTCTTCTTACCTCAAATCTGATGGCCTCTTCAAGCTCAAAAAGAAGGCCGGGAAAGGAACCTATGGTAACCGAACCTCCATCCTTTGATGCAACTAAATTTAGATCCCAATTCCATGAAGGGAGATATCATAGGTTCATGGAGGCAAAGAATGTCATCTATGAGAAAGGTCTTGATTTAAGGGAAGGAGAATACCCCATCATGAGGCAAATTACTAGAGAAAGAAGGTGGAAACTCTTGTGTGCTCCTCTAACTGACATCAGTGCAGTTATGATTAGGGAGTTCTATGCAAATGCTGTGAAGGAAAACAAAGATAGTGCTCCTTACACAAGTTATGTCAGAGGAGTTGAAGTGAGCTTTAGCCCAGCTGCTATCACAAGAGCCCTCAAGTTGAGAACCATAACCTATCCAGAGCTTAGTTATGAGGCTAGATTGCAACGGGAAAATAATCCTGATGAGATCCTACAGGGGCTATGCATGGAAAATACAGATTGGGAAAGAGATTCAAAGGGGATTCCAAGTCACATAAGGAGGATAAATCTTACTCCTGTGGCTAAGGGATGGTATGAAATAGTGAGGAGATCTATCCTTCCTACTGGAAATGCCTCTTGGGTTACAATCAAACGAGCACTCTTGACATACTGCATCTTGCATGGAGGTGAGATCAACCTTGCACAACTCATAGCTGACAGTATTCAAGAAATGGCCGATAGCACAAGCAAATCAAAAGGTCTTGGACATCCAAGTACCATCCTCAGGCTATGTAACAAAGCTAACGTAATTTTTGAAGATGAGGACACAACAAAAGTGAAAGTAGGAAAAGGAATTACCAAGAAGAGCATGGAGGGAATTAATGAAGAAGAAGACCAAGAAGGGGTAGTAGCTCCTAGACAAAGGAGATCACAAAGAGAGGAAGGACGAAATCAAGCTTATGATGCCATAGATATGAGCCAATTGCAAAGATCAATTGAAGAACTATCTCAGCAACTCATGCTGGCTCAACAAGGCCAAAATCAGGAGGGCCAAGTGCAATATCTAGAGCCCCATCCAGAATTTAGGGAGCAATTTTTGAAAGAAAAAGAGGAACGGGAAGCTTGGCAGCGTCAAATGGAGGAGAAACAAGAGAGATGGCAACAACAAATGATGACTCAGCAGCAAGAATTTCAAGCACAGATTCTTGAAGGACAAAAAGAGCAATACAAAGAATTCAAAGAATCATATGATAAGCTGTATTTTAGTCAAGCTAAAGCAGAGGAATATAGTCACAACCTGTATCAATGGAAGAATGTTCATCATACCATGGGAGAAGTTAGACACGTACAAAGAATGGAATATGATGAAAACATGCAAGCAAGGTTGGAGTACTTGACCCACAATTTGCCAACACTCAATCCTGAGATCAAGCCATTTGAACAATGCCCTGAATTCTTAGCCAAGCAACAAGCAAGATCTCATCACTACACTGAGTCAACCTTTAGAAGATTGGAAAATTTTGGGCTCAGAGGACTCTTAGATTCTGTTTGGGGTAGAAGATGTCCTGGTGAAGAGATCAGAGATTATTCCAAGACAGGGAAGAGAAAGAAGAAGAAGGGAGAATCAAGCAGCAGCCATGACCATTAGAAGGTGGCAAAGTTCCTTCATACTTCCTCTTTCATGTCTCTAATAAGGAGATGCATATCTGAAACATGATATGCCTCCATCATTTATTTCTTTTACTTTATGCACTTTCTGTTCTTTGCTCTTCATTTTAGTTAGTTAATAAATAGCTTGTTAAAAATGATAAGTCTGCATAATGCTTGTTATCCATCACTTAGCTTAAAAATTGTTTTGTTTCCCATATGCTTAAATAAAAGAGTTTGGTTTGAATTGAAAAGTAAAATATCCAATGTTGCATAAGTATGAATGGAAGTTGGTGGTGGTATATGTGTTTGATTAAATGCATGACTCATGAAATAATTGTTGTATAATATCATTCTCATTCAATTGTGAGTTAGCTTGCTATTATAAAAACTCCTATTAATAATGAGAAATCCCTTGGTAACAAAAACAGAAAGAAAAGGGAAAGAAAAAGCCAAAATGGCAAGAAAAACAAAGAATAAAGGTTGGACACCAATAGCTTGAACCTTAGGACATATGCCTGTGGTGTTCTTGTACTAAGATCTGCTTGGATGAGTAAATTCTAAGGGGTATTTTTAAACCCGGTCACTTAGATCAACTGATTTGGGATGACCAATTGAAAATCCACAATAAAGAGCAACTTAGATACAAAGCATTTAGTTATCCAAAGAGATGCTGGGCATCAATGATCCTGGGAAGAATTAATGAGCCAAGTGTCTGTGGTGGAGAGATGTTGAGCAAAAAGAAAAGAAAATAAAGCCAAAGGCTATGCTGCAGCATTTGACACCCAACCTCTAAAAGAATAATAAGCTGGTTAAGCATTGTAAGCCAAGAAAAGTTAGCAAGGGAGTGAGTAACAAGTGAGTCTTATAACAGCAAGTTTAGCAAACCTTTGATGCAAAATGTATATTATGTAACAAGAACAATAACTTGAGTTGTCATTGTCTGCATAAATGCCCCATAGATCAAGTTCTGCTATCTGCATAATAAGGATAAGTATCCTTTTCTTATTCATTCCATTTACTCTTGGTTTTGATGCTTGCTTGGGGACAAGCAAGGTTTAAGTTTGGTGTTGTGATGACAAGTCATCATATACCCATTTTTCAAGCTTATTTCACTTGTTTTGTTAGCATTTATGCACTTTCTTGTATCCTAAGTAAGTGATTTGGAGTGAAAATGCATAACTTCTTTAAATCAAGCAACCACCATGAAATTAATGATAATCTATGAGGTTTAAGCTAATTTTAATTGAATTTTAATTGATTTATAAACCTCTTGAATTTAGTGATACTTGGAGTGGTTGTTTTGGTTTATTGTAGGTGAAGAAAAGAAAAGAAAAGGAAAAGCGTGGCCTAAGAAGTGTAGCCTAAGGATAGGAAAGCATGGCCAAAGCAATGTGAAGCGTGCCGCATGCAAAGGGGGAGGCAACATTGCCCTCCACAAGGGCACACTGCCCTCTAGGAGGGCAACATAAAGGAACCAACCAAGGAAGGCAAATCTGCCCTGCCCACTACAAGGGCAGAGCACAAAATGTGCATTGAGACCAAGAGGAAGAGAACCTTGCCCTGCCCTTGTGGAGGGCAGAATCGGGCTCTCCAAGGAAGAAATTCAAGAGAAAAATGTCACCCATGCATGCTACAAGGTTCGAACAAGGAACCATGAGGAAGCTAGGACTTAAGGATGAGTGCCGTGCCAAGAAGCCAAGGAAATTAATTGAATTTGTGCCTCAGCCGTGTTTCGAACACGGGACGTGGAAGAGGGAACTTTGCCCTGCCCTTGGCGCGGGCAGGGCAGCATTTGGATTGGCGCACGATCCTGGCGCACCACACACAAATCTGGCGCACCAAATCCTTCCCTGGCAGCATCTGGTGCGCGCAACACTCGTCCCTGGCAGCACCAACTTTTCCCGCCCTGCCCTTGGCGCGGGCAGGGCAGCGTCTCACGCATCAGGGCGCACCAGTCGCACCAAGGCCGCACCAATTTCATGCACCAAGCACCAATTTTCTGCCCTGCCCTCCACAAGGGCAGGGCAGCCTCTTGGGAGTGACTTTTAATGGGCCAAAAATTCAAATTAAAAATCCATTTGAATTCATTTCTTTACCAATTCAAAAGCCCATTCAAATCCCAATATCCAAGAATAGAAAGTGTATAAATAGGAGTTAGTTTGATGTAATTAGGACCTTTTACTTTGAGCTTTGAATTTTTCACCTTTACTTTGAGCTTTGAATTTTTCACCTTTTACTTTGAGCTTTGAATTTTTCACCTTTACTTTGAGCTTTGAATTTTTCACTTTTATTTGGAGCTTTTGAATGTTTTCTTGAGAGACTTGACCGAGAGCTAAAAGGATCAAGGGAGAATTGATTGATCTCCTTCCTCATTCTTACTTGGGCAATTCTACTCTTGTGTTTCTGAGTATTGGGTGTGTGAAATTGAGGAAATTCTGTCTCAATTCCCATTCAAACTCTTTTCAATTTGTTTTCTGCATAATTCAATTTAATTTCTATTCTTCTATTGCTTCTTCTTTAATTTTCTGTCAATTGCTTTGTTAACTTGGTTCTAGGAAGGCAAATAGAGATCTAGGCTCTGCTACCTAGTCTCTTGAGACCTGAGACCCAAATTTTACTTTTGGTTCTTCTGTGAACCTTGCTGCATTTTATTTCCTTTCTGTTTGAATGCTCATTGCTTCTAATTCAATTTCTGCTCAATCAATTGTTGCAATTTACTTACTCTTTGTTTAGATTCTGCAATCCCATTCCTCAAACCCCTTTTACATTCAAGCAATTTATCTTTCTTGCCATTTAAGTTACTGCAGTTTAAGTTTCTTGCACTTTAAGTTTCAGTCATTTATTTTCTTGTTCTTTAAGTTTCTGCAAATTTACTTTCCTGTTCTTTAATTTACTGCACTTTCCCCTTCCCCCTTTACATTTACTGTCATTTACTTCCTGTTAAACACAAATCACTCAACCAAAACTTGGTTCGCTTGACTAAATCACCCACTAAACTAAAATTGCTCAATCCTTCAATCCCTGTGGGATCGACCTCACTCATGTGAGTTATTATTACTTGATGCGACCCGGTACACTTGCCGGTGAGTTTTGTGTTGGATCGTTTTCCACACATCACTCATGCTTTTCCCTTTTGCTGTAAGAGACAGAGCTAGAATATGGTTGGATTCACAACCTAAGGACAGCCTGGACTCCTGGGATAAGCTGGTCACTGCCTTCTTGGATAAATTCTTTCCTCCTCAAAAGCTGAGCAAGCTGAGAGTGGATGTTCAAACCTTCAAACAAAAAGATGGTAAATCCCTCTATGAAGATTGGGAAAGATACAAGCAGTTGACCAAAAGATGTCCATCTGACATGTTTTCAGAATGGACCCTATTAGACATATTCTATTATGGTCTCTCTGAATTTTCGAAAATGTCACTGGATCATTCTGCAGGTGGATCTATTCACCTGAAGAAAACACCTGAAGAGGCTCAAGAACTCATTGACATGGTTGCAAACAACCAATTCATGTACACTTCTGAGAGGAATTCCGTGAATAATGGGATACCTCAAAAGAAAGGAGTTCTTGAAATTGATACTCTGAATGCCATATTGGCTCAGAATAAAATGTTGACTCAACAGGTCAACATAATCTCTCAAAATCTAAATGGATTGCAACATGCATCCAACAGTACTAGAGAGGCAGCTTCTGAAGAAGCTTATGATCCTGAGAACCCTGCCATGGCAGAGGTTAATTACATGGGTGAACCTTATGGAAACACCTATAACTCATCATGGAGAAATCATCCAAATTTCTCATGGAAGGATCAACAAAAGCCTCAACAAGGCTTTAATAATGGTGGACGCAATAGGCTAAACAATAATAAGCCATATCCATCATCTTCTCAGCAACAGACAGAGAATTCAGAACAAAACACTTCTAATTTAGCCAATATAGTCTCTGATCTGTCAAAGGCCACTTTCAGTTTCATGAATGAAACAAGATCCTCCATTAGAAATTTGGAGGCACAAGTGGGCCAGCTGAGTAAGAAAGTCATTGAAACTCCTCCCAGCATTCTCCCAAGCAATACAGAAGAGAATCCAAAAGGAGAGTGCAAGGCCATTGACATAGTCAATATGGCCGAATGCACAAGGGAGGAGGAGGACGAAAATCCTAGTGAGGAAGACCTCCTGGGACGTTCCTCAAGCAAGAAAGAGTTTCCTAATAAGGATCCAGAGGAATCTGAGGCTCATATAGAGACCATAGAGATTCCATTAAATCTCCTTCTGCCATTCATGAGCTCTGAAGACTATTCATCCTCTGAAGAGGATGAAGATGTGACTGGAGAGCAAGTTGCTCAATACTTAGGAGCTATCATGAAGCTGAATGCCAAGCTGTTTGGTAATGAGACTTGGGAAAGTGAACCTCCCTTGCTCATTAATGAACTAGATACTTGGATTCAGAGAACTCTACCTCAAAAGAAACAAGATCCTGGCAAGTTCTTAATACCTTGCACCGTAGGCACCATGAGCTTTGAAAAAGCTCTATGTGATCTGGGGTCAGGGATAAATCTAATGCCACTCTCTATAATGGAGAAGCTGGGGATCATAGAGGTACAACCTGCCTTGTTCTCATTACAACTGGCAGACAAGTCATTGAGACAAGCCTATGGAATAGTAGAGGACGTGCTAGTAAAGGTTGAAGGCCTTTACATCCCTGCTGATTTCATAATCTTAGACACTAGGAAGGAAGAGGATGATTGCATCATCCTTGGAAGACCTTTCCTAGCCACAGCAGGAGCTGTGATAGATGTCAACAGAGGTGAATTAGTCCTTCAATTGAATGGGGACTACCTTGTGTTTAAGGCACATGGCCATCCCTCTGTGACAAAAGAGAGTAAGCATGAAGAGCTTCTCTCAGTTCAGAGTCAAGAAGAGCCCACATAGTCAAACTCTAAGTTTGGTGTTGTGAGGCCACAACCAAACTCTAAGTTTGGTGTTAAGATCCCATATCCAAACTCTAAGTTTGGTGTGGACAACTATACAACATTGACCTGATCACCTTGTGGCTCCATGAGAGCCACTGTCAAGCTATTGACATTAAAGAAGCGCTTGTTGGGAGGCAACCCAATTTTATTTATCTAATTTTTATTTTATTGTTATTTTGTGTTTTATTAGGTACATGATCATGAGAAGTCACGAAAAAAATCAAAAAAATTAAAAACAGAGTCAAAAACAGAAGAAAAAAATTTTACACCCTGGAGGACGCACAGGCTGGCGTTCAACGCCAGTAAGGTGCATCTGGCTGGCGCTGAACGCCAGAAACAAGCACCATTCTGGCGCTGAACGCCAGAAACAAGCAACATTCTGGCACTGAACGCCAGGAATGTGCCCAGAGAGGAAAAACTGGCGCTGAACGCCAGTAACAAGCATGAAACTGGTGTTCAACGCCAGAAACATGCTTTACATGGGCGTTGAACGCCCAGAATGTGCACCAATGGGCGTTTAAACGCCAGAATGATGCATGAAGGCATTTTACATGCCTATTTGGTGCAGGAATGGAATTCCTTGACACCTCAGGACCTGTGGACCTCACAGGATCCCCACCTACCTCGCCCTCTCTCTCTCCATTCATGGTCATCCCTTCTATTTTTCATTCACCACTCACTCTTTCCCATAAACCCCACTCACCTTCAAAATTCAAAATTCTATCCCACCCAATCCCACCCATATAGCCGACTCCATCTCCCCTCACTCTTCTCCATTTTCTTCTTCTTCTTCTTCTTCTCTTTTTTCTTTCTTGCTCGAGGGCGAGCAATATTTTAAGTTTGGTGTGGTAAAAGCATAAGCTTTATTTGCTTTTCCATTACCATTAATGGCACCTAAAGCCAGAGAAACCTCAAAGGGAAGACAAAAAGCTTCCACCTCTGAGTCATGGGAGATGGAAAGACTAATATAAGCCGTCATAGCTCAGTGGTAGAACATGTGGCTGCAAATCAAGAGATCCCTGAGATACCTCAGGGGATAAGTTGTCCTCCACACAGATATTAGAAGCAACTAAGGGGAAGAACACCAAAAATTACTAGGAATCATTCAACAGAAGCAAGGAAGAGACATAGAGGAGCTCAAAGAGCACCATTGGACCTTCAAGAAGGCGCCACCCTCACTCAGGTGGATTCATTCCTTGTTCCTTATTTCTTTCTGTTTTTCGGTTTTTAATATTGAGTTTATCTATGTTTTGTGTCTTTATCTCATGATCATTAGTATGTAGTAACCATGCCTTAAAGCTATGAATAAATTCCATTAATCCTTCACTTCTCTTAAATGAAAAATGTTTTAATTCAAAAGAACAAGAAGTACATGAATTTCGAATTTATCCTTGAATTTAGTTTAATTATATTGATGTGGTGACAATACTTTTTGTTTTCTGAATGAATGCTTGAACAGTGCATATGTCTTTTGATCTTGTTGTTTATGAATGTTAAAATTGTTGGCTCTTGAAAGAATGATGAACAAAGAGAAATGTTATTGATGATCTGAAAAATCATGAAATTGATTCTTGAAGCAAGAAAAAGCAGTGAAAAAAAAAGGGAGCTAAAAAGAGTATATAGAAAAAGAAGGAGCAGTAGAAAAAGCCAATAGCCCTTAAAACCAAAAGGCAAGGGTAAAAAGGATCCAAGGCTTTGAGCATCAATGGATAGGAGGGCCCAAGGAAATAAAATCCAGGCCTAAGCGGCTAAATCAAGCTGTCCCTAACCATGTGCTTGTGTCATGAAGGTCCAAGTAAAAAGCTTGAAACTGAGTGGTTAAAGTCGTGATCCAAAGCAAAAGAGTGTGCTTAAGAGCTCTGGACACCTCTAACTGGGGACTTTAGCAAAGCTAAGTCACAATCTGAAAAGGTTCACCCAGTTATGTGTCTGTGGCATTTATGTATCCGGTGGTAATACTGGAAAACAAAGTGCTTAGGGCCACGGCCAAGACTCATAAGTAGCTGTGTTCAAGAATCAACATGCTTAACTAGGAAAGTCAATAACACTATCCGAAATTCTAAGTTCCTAGAGAAGCCAATCATTCTAAACTTCAAAGGAAAAAGTGAGATGCCAAAACTGTTCAGAAGCAAAAAGCTACAAGTCCCGCTCATCTGATTATAATTAATATTCATTGATATTTTGGAATTTATAGTATATTCTCTTCTTTTTATCCTATTTTATTTTCAGTTGCTTGGGGACAAGCAACAATTTAAGTTTGGTGTTGTGATGAGCGGATAATTTATACGCTTTTTGGCATTGTTTTTAGGTAGTTTTTAGTAAGTTTAAGCTACTTTTAGGGATGTTTTCATTAGTTTTTATGTTAAATTCACATTTCTGGACTTTACTATGAGTTTGTGTATTTTTCTGTGATTTCAGGTAAATTCTGACTGAAATTGAGGGATTTGAGCAAAACTCTGAAGAAGGCTGACAAAAGGACTGCTGATGCTGCTGGATTCTGACCTCCCTGCACTCAAAATGGATTTTCTGGAGCTACAAAACTCCAATTGGCGCGCTCTCCACGGCGTTGGAAAGTCGACATCCAGGGCTTTCCAGCAATATATAATAGTTCATACTTTATTCGAAGAATGACGACGTAACTTGGCGTTGAACGCCAAGTACATGCTGCTGTCTGGAGTTAAACGCCAGAAAAACGTCATGATCCGGAGTTGAACGCCCAAAACACGTCATAACTCGGAGTTCAACTCCAAGAAAAGCCTCAGCTCGTGGATTGATCAAGCTCAGCCCAAACATACACCAAGTGGGCCCCGGAAGTGGATTTATGCATCAATTACTTACTCATGTAAACCCTAGTAGCTAGTCTAGTATATATAGGACATTTATCTATTGTATTAGACATCTTTTGACAGTTTAATCTCTTGACTATTCGGTCACTTGATCATGGAGAGGGCTGGCCATTCGGCCATGCCTGAACCTTCTGCTTATGTATTTTCAACGGTGGAGTTTCTGCACACCATAGATTAAGGGTGTGGAGCTCTGCTGTACCTCAAGTATTAATGCAATTCCATTGTCTTTTATTCAAATCTCTCTTATTCTTATTCCAAGATATTCATTCGTACCCAAGAACATGATGAATGTGATGATAAGTAACCCTCATTATCATTCTCGCTTATGAACGCACGTGATTGACAACCACTTCCGTTCTACATGCAACAGAGCTTGAATGTGTATCTCTTAGATTCCCCAACAGAATCTTCGTGGTATAAGTTAGATAGATGGCGGCATTCATGAGGATCCGGAAAGTCTAAACCTTGTCTGTGGTATTCCGAGTAGGATCCTGGGATTGAATGACTGTGACGAGCTTCAAACTCCTGAAGGCTGGGCGTGATGACAAGCGCAAAAGAATCAAGGGATTCTACTCCAACCTGATTGAGAACCGACAGATGATTAGCCGTGCTGTGACAGAGCATAGGAACGTTTTCACTGAGAGGATGGGATGTAGCCATTGACAACGGTGATGCCCTACATACAGCTTGCCATGGAAAGGAGTAAGAAGAATTGAGTTGAAGCAGTGGGAGAGCAGGCGTTCTTGAGCCATGCAGTATCTCCATCCCCTTATCTGAAATTCCCACCAATGAATCTGCATAAGTGTTCTATCCCTTTTATTTATTTTACTTATCTAATTTAATTCCAGTTGACTCTATGATTCCACTCACTAACTGAGATCTACAAGATGACCATAGCTTGCTTCATACCAACAATCTCTGTGGGATCGACCCTTACTCACGTAAGGTTTATTACTTGGACGACCCAGTACACTTGCTGGTTAGTTGAACGGAGTTGTGACCACTCGTGCCAATTTCTAAATTCCATACGAGCACAAGGAGTGTAATTATTCGATTTGTGTGAAAGTATAAATCACAATTTCGTCCACCAGGTTGGCCATTGTTATTAGCCACCCCTTCGTCTGGTGGATTAGGGGGATTGCCCTCCATCTCTTGATTCTCTTCCTCTGATTCTTCTTCTCCAATTATGCCCTTCCCTCTTGCTTCTCTTCTCAATCTCAAGAGAGTTCTCTCTGGTTCAGGATCAAAAGAAGTGGAGTCACCTCTTCTCCCTCCTGACATGTAACCAAAACAACAACAAACAAAAACAGAGCACTCTATTCCTTGAGTGCAGTTAGGATTAGTAGAGACAAAATCTCAAATAGTTAGTGTGCTTAACAAAACAAAGAAAAAAATGCTTAATCTAGATTATCACCCTACTTATTCATTGTCAATCTATATCAATCCCCGGCAACGGCACCAAAAACTTGATGAGGGAAAAACGATTACACACAAACTCACCGGCAAGTGTACCGGGTCGCATCAAGTAGTAATAACTCACAGAGTGAGGTCGATCCCACGGAGATTAATGGATTGAGCAACTTTAGTATGGTGATGAATTTAGTTAAGCGAATATTTGATGAATTTGGTGAAATTTTGATTAACGGACAATAAATTGCATGAAAATAAAATGCAGAAAGTAAATTGACAGAATCTTAAATTGTAGAAGAGGTAAATTGCAGAAACTTAAAGTACAAAGAATTAAAAAGAGCTGAAACTTAAATTGAAAGAAAGATAAATGACAGTAACTTAAAGTGCAAGAAATTTAAATTGCTAAACCTAAATTGCGAGGAAACTTAAATTGCATGAAGAATAAAGGGATTTGGGTGTTTGGGAATCAAACAGAATTGAAAAATGTAAAGTGCAGTAAACTAAAGAACTCTCAGATGACAGAATTTAATTCAGGACTTCAGTACCAAAACAGAAAAGTAAAATTTTAGAAGAGTAACGAAACAGAAAGAAAACTAAGATCTCAAATGCTCTCTTAACAAAACAGAAAAGAAGAAATTCAGAAGAATTCTTCAATCCGAAATCCCAGAGACCTAAAAATAGAAAGTAACAATTGCAAAAAAGAGAAAGCAAAACAGAAAAGAAAATTTAGATCTGATCCCAATGCTAAAAATTCTCAAAATGAAAATTAAAAAGAGAGCTCCCTATGAAATCAAAATCCTATCTATTTATACACTTTTCAATTCTGGCTTCCCGTACATGGAGTGGGCTTTTTATGCTGTGGAGAAGTGGATCAGAATGGCACTTTGTTGCAACTTCTAGTGGAACGTTGCGTTCTCTAAGTGAGCGCAGAGTTTATTCACCTACGCGTGCACGTCTCTGGTGCGTCTGCGTCCTTTTGCGTTTTTGCTCATCGACGCGTACGCGTCATGTACGCGTGCGCGTCTTTAATAGCGTTCTCTTATTGAGCGCTATGTTAGCTTAGTGAGCGCTGCCTACGCGTGCGCGTCCTCTGCGCGTGCCCATGGATAGTAAAATCTCAAATCCAAGCTTCAGTGCCATTCACGCAAGCACGTGCATCGTCTCAGGCACCATCGACGCGTGCGCGTCAAGCACGCATGCGCGTCGTTTGCAGAACTTTGCCTCCAATTTTGAATCTTGCCCGAAAACGCTGAGTAAATGAACGTAGTGCTCTCTTTTTAAAACGAGTGCCAATTCTTTCCACGCGTACGCGTCATGCACGCGTACGCGTAGGTCTTCGAAAATTGCCTCTGATGCGTAAGCGTCCTGTACGCGTGCGCATCGCAAGTGGCGTTCTTTCTTTGAACGCAACGTTACTCTGGAGTGCTTCTTCTTTTCTTCACTTTCTCACCTAAATTCAATCAAACAAGAAATCAAAGTCTCACCAAAATCATAAGAATTGCATCGTTTATAATAATCACTTAATTCTTGCATAAATCTCATGATTTTGTATAATATTAATGATGTTTGGTTGAATCAAGATAAACATGAAATTCCACTCCAACCACTTACTTATTGTGCAAGAAAGTGCATAAAACCTAATGAAACAAGTGAAAAATGCTTGTGAAACTAGCATAAAATGACTTGTCATCAAACGGCCCCATCAATATAAACAAGGCACAAAAACATGGCCTAGACGGTCCTATTTCAAAATATGCAAGTTATAAAATTGACTTAAAAATACTAAAAGGCAAGTGTCACATTAACGGCCAAATGGCCCAACATAACAAAAGCGAAGTCTAACAAAATGAAATTGTTGAGCCAACAAAATGGCTTACAAACTTAGAAGCATTAGAAAAAAAGAAAATACTCTACTCCAACTCGACGATCTGGTTATCTTGGATGGTCTTGAACACCCCCATCACGGACACATCCACATCTAGCGCAAGAACCAAAGCTTGGGCCCACATCGTCTCCTAGGTAGTAGAGATTGCACCCTTCAAGTCGGCCAGTAGCTCCGCCTTTTCCTTCCTCAAGCTCGCCACTTTGACCCGCAGAGACTCCACTTTGGCAAGCAAAACGGCAGCCCAGGATTCAGCATCTGAAGCCCTCTTTCCCTCACTTCCTAGCTAGGACAAAAGCCAAATCTCTGCCTTAGAAAGGTAGAGCAGCTTGGACCCAGCATCCTCAGCTTCCTTAACAGCCTTCAGCCGAGCTACCTCTGGCGACTCCTATTGCTCCTTCAGCCTGCCAATGTCATCCTGGGCCTGACGTAGCTTTGTATCTAGCAAGCTCACTTGGGCTATCACTGGCTCCGCCTTCTGAACTATCACAGCGGAGCGGAGGAGGGCACAGTACACCGACTTCGCCTGCCCGACAATGTCGCAATCCTCGAAAAACTCTTCAATGCTCAGAAGGATATGCTGATCAATGAAAGCCAGAGCATCCAAGCTCCGATCCATCACGGAGGGCACTGTACCCTCCTCCTCGAAGTTCTCGCTGCTGCCCTCCTTTCGAGACGCTTCAGAAACTAAAACCACTATCACCTCCTCCTCGGTCTCCACGAACACCAGACAACCAAGAATCGGACCCCCACCCCCAGCGGAAACCATCTCCTGGGAGATAGTTTGGGAGTCCTCCTGAGGTCGGGTAGAAGGAGTGAAAGAGAAAGCATCCGAACCCACCTCCTGGTCCATGGTGGCCTTTAATCTTGCCGAGGTACTCAGACCAACAACCATTTGAACTAAAAAAATCAAAAGGAAAAACGTAAGTCACATGCCTGAAAAAATAAAGAAAAATAAAAGAAGAGTTACACACCAATATAAGTTCGGCAAGTTGCCGGATCTCCCATGAAATCCTGAGGGTTCAAAGGACGCTCCCCAAAAATGTGCCAAAAGACCTCAGCGACGTCCTTGTTTTTTAAGGACAGCCCCTCATAGGTGACCCGCATCAAATACGATGCCCCGACACCAAAGTTCCAATACGTCATGAACCAATGCTCTTTCTTTTGAACCTGTGAAAAGAGTCCTTAAACAAGACAAATATACGTCGATTAGGTTGAGCCTTAAACGACACATATCCCTTCTTATGTTTCCCCTCCTTGGTTGGAAGGATGCACAGGAAATAAAATAGAAACACATCAACCAAAAATGGGAGCTCGAGATACTCGCAAATGAGCTTAAACGTCCAGATGGCCGCCCAGCTATTTGGGTGTAATTGGGATGGTGCTACGAAACAACAACTCAACAACGCCTCAACGAAACCGGAGAAGGGAAGCCGCACACCGAGCCACGTGAATATCGACTCAAATACCCATATCCAATCCGGCACGGTGGGGCGAGTTAGGGTATATATAACAAACCCTCTCGTCAACCCCGGAGAGCGCGAGCTCGTATTGACGCTCAGCGTCGCCACCCCCACATATCGCTCCCTGGTCATGAAGCTGCTGGAGATCGACCTCCGTCATTCGAGACAGCGTCCCCCAAACATCAGAATTCCCCGAGTAGTACGTCGAGGGGACGCCGCCGGCCAGGACTATTGGAGCACCAACACCCTCACTCCTCCACCGAGACATACCTAAAAAAGGAGAGAGCACCACCTTCAACCTACCAAAGCCATACGATGGAAAACAGTAGAAAAACACAAAATGCCAAATTTACCATCTACCATAATCTAATTCGAAAATAGCCAGAGAGAATGTGAAGCAAGAGAGAGAGAGAGCAAAGAAGAGAAAGAGAAGCGATTTTCCAAATACTTTCAAAAAATAAAAAGACAAAAGACAGAAATGGGAGGGAAGACCGAAACATCCCATCGCATTAAATGCCATCATGACGCTTGGAAAAATATAACTAACAAACTCTCCTTCGGAAAGAACAACAAGCACATCATAAGATGCCCAAACCGACCAAAACTCGAACAGGTCTCCAACACTGAACCCCAAAGTAACCACAAAACTCTCGCGGCTCCCGACCTTAACCGGAAAAACCGGATTACGAGCCTCCCAAATTACAACTATAGAAAGCGACGACCCCAAGCTCGCTTGCTCCCTCACTTACGGGCCTAGTTCCCAGGCCCCACACCGGAACCACCTCTTAACCGACCTTCCGGACTTAGGCTCCTCTTCTAGCAGGCCAAAATAAAGCCACAAATGGAAAACACAAATCCTCCAACTTTGAGATTGACCTTGCTTGCTCTCCCACTGCGAGGGCAACTGTTACGGATCCGACCCTCGGGTCCCGCACCTGAAATGGCTTCCGACCCGGATACCTGGGGTTGTCCCTGCCCCCTATCTATAGAAGGCCCAAACCGGCCTCCACATCTTCTAACCAATATTCAAATTCAAATACATTCCTTATCTTAGCTAAATAAGATAAGATGAGATAACTTTCACTAGCTATATAAAGGGGAGCTAAATGCCCCTCAGGTACGTCATTCGTCCTACACACTTTATACCTCTCAGATCCATTCTGACTTGGGCGTCGAAGTGTCTTTGTAGGTATCATCCCCTATTGCTCCAATCAAACGATCTGTCAACCGCCTCAACCCGCCAGTTCTCGATCCATCTTACAACCCGTACTAGAGACTTCTAGTACATATATGTATCATACTCATTTTTTTTCTGAAAATTTATCTACTAATCATTCTACAAGTATTTTATGATGAGTAAAAATCTTTAATTCGTAATACAATTCATTTTACTTAACATAATATGGTAATTTTTCTAAGAGTAATATATTGTTTTTATCCTATTTAAGTCCCCAACATTTCAAATTTTTCTCAAATAGGACGATTTAAATATTATGGACAATTTTAAGACTTACTCCAAATATTAAAAATAAAATCAATATTTTACTCTATATAATAATATTTATAGACCAACAGTGTAATTTAATTTAATATAAAATTAAATAAATAAAACCAATACTATACTAATTTATAATATCTTAAATATCTTATTTAGTTATATATATATATATAATACCTTTATTTTTTAGTTAGAAATTAACAAAATGATTTAAAAGAGATGAATGCATGACTCATCTTATTTATAGTTCGCTTTAGAGCAAAACAAGCTAAACGTAAAGGAGATAATATTCTTAGTTGGCTTACCGAAAAAGAAAATTGCTCATTAACAAAATCTTCCTAGTTCCTATCAATAGCGAAAGCGAACTCACCTCCTTTTCTTACCATATATCTATCATTCCATCTTTACTTTAATTTAATTTAACTAATATTTTTGTCCCTAATAACATTGTGGATATATAAATTTAAAATTAGGGATAAGTACTTTTTTCGTCCCCAAGGTCTGGGGTCGAAATCAAAATCGTCCCCGATCTTTTTTTTTTATTAAAATCATCCTCAACGTTTAAAAACGCTTTAAAATCATCCTTTCCCGAATTTTTGGTACCCTCATCATCATCATTCTCCTACCACCACCACCACCACCACCACCACCCTCCCTCACCGTAACCCCCCTCCCACCCCTCACCCCACTCCCTCTCCACTGTAACCCCTCCTCCCACTCCTCACCGGTCTACCCTTCCCCCCTCCTCCTCCACTTCCCGCCCTCCCCTCCCCTCGCCCACCCCACCCCCTCCCCCAACCCCGGTCTCCCCTCCCCTCCTCCTCCCCTCCCCCCTCCCTTCCCTCTTCCCCTTCCCGCCTCCCCCACCCTGCCCCCACTCCCACCCTACCCCCGGTCTCCCCTTCCCCCCTCCCCTCCCCCCCCCCCACCCCCACCCCCACCCCCGGTCTCCCTCCCTGTCTCCCCTTCCCTCCTCCCCTTCTCCGTCTCCCCTTCCCTCCTACCGTAACCCCCCCCCACCCCCTCATCCCTCACCCACTCCCTCTCACTGTAACCCTCCTCCCACCCCTCACCCCCTTACCCCTCACCCCACTCCCTTACCGTAATCCCCAACCCCCTTCCTCATGCCCTCTCTTCATGGTTATCATCATCATCATCATCAGATTTTATCAGCAACAACAACAAATTTTATCAAAAATTCAGTTCATAGAAGAAGAAGAAAAAGAATAAGAAGAAGCAGAAGGCAGAAAGCAAAAGCAGGGGTGGCGGCGGGCTGGACGTGGGGCAACGCGGCCTGGACGCTGGGTGGCGGCGGCCTGGACGCGGGGCGGCTGCGGCCTGGACGCGGGGCGGCGGCGGGTTGGGGGTGATGGAGAGAGAGACGAAGAAATTGGGGGGGAGGAGAGAGACGAAGAAATTGGGGGGGGAGGAGAGAGACGAAGAAATGGGGTGGGGTGGTTTTTTTTTTAATATTATTTTTAGTTTTTATTAATAGTTAAGGGTATTTTGGTCTAAAAATTTGGAAAAGGATGATTTTAAATCATTTTTAAACGTTTAGGATGATTTTAATAACAAAAAAAGGTCGGGGACGATTTTGATTTTGACCCTAGACCTTGGGGACGAAAAAAGTACTTATCCCTTAAAATTATGTTAATTTTATCTTGATATTATAAATTATGACAAAAAAAATTAAAAATTTATAAAATCAAACTATTTTTATAAAAAGATTGTATAAAAAAAAGTCTCTATCGACTAAGAAAATTAGAGTCTGAATAGATAACAAATTTAAATAATAAATTTTTTAATTACTATTTTTATGTGAAATAGTTTAATTTTTACTAATAATTGATTTTAGTATTCGTTATCTAAAATGAAAGAATTTAATGTGTATACATTTATATTTAATTAAGTGTTAAATCTGTTACACAAATAAAAATATTTAATTTTCATGCTTTGTTAATTATTTTAAAATAATATCTCTCTCTCTCTCTCTCTATATATATATATATATATATATATATATATATAAATATAAAAGTAGATATTAGTATAAAAAAATTTATATTAATAATTATAAAATTAACTCAAAATTAATTTTTTTGAAATAATTGAATTTTGATTTTAATTATTAATCACATTATTAGTATTTTCTCTAAATTATATGTTATAAATATTTAAAGGAAGAGAAGTGAAAGTATATATTAAAAATATAAGTGGTGAAACTTTGAAACTAAATAAAAAAATACTAAAAAAAAATATATAATAATAATAATATATTTTTATGTAAATAATATTACAAAATTAATTTTTAGTTATAAATTTAATGTATTTTTTATAATTTTATGAATTTATTTAAATTATATTATTTTATTAATTTTATTTTTTTAAGAATAAAAATATAGAAAGAGATAGTGAATAATTGGGAAAAGAGAGAAAAAGATACAGAAGAAGAAAAGAGGGAGTTTGTTAATTTTGGAAAGAAAAAATTTATTTTAATTGTAATGAAAGAATATTTTGTGATATATTTTTATTTGTCAGATTAGTAATATAAAATATAAATTATAAGTTATATATAGAGCGAGAAATGTAGAAAAAATAGAGAAGGGGAAAGAGATAGATAAGAGATTGGAGGAAGAGAATTTGTTAATTTTAGAGAAAAATAATTATCTTAATTTTAATGTGAGAGTGTCATGTGACATATTTTGGTCGCTAAATTAATAATATAATATAATTATATTTCAATTTCGATTTTAATATTTTATTTTTAATTTTAATTGAAATTAGAGAATATTATGTTGCATATTTTAATTGTTAAATTTGTAATTAGTCATTGATAATGATATGTAAAAGAGATAAAATTGATGCATGAATAAGAGAGATAGAGTGGGTGAAATAATGAGAGAGAAAAACAGAGACAATTATTTAATTTTAAAAGAAAAAATTTGATTTCAATTTCAATGAAAAAAAATATATAGTATATTTTGATTTTAGAATTAATAATATATAATACATAATAAATAATAGATTTAATTTAATTAATGTAGCTTATCCTAATTCTAATTGCCCATTAGGGCCTCAATCTCTCCACTTAAAAGATAAAGGAAGGTAGCCGCCGGCCATATAATGGTGAGAGGATCAAAAGTCGCACTTCACTTTCTTTTCCTCATTCGTTAGCTGCGAGTGTTTCTCCTTTCTTCTCTAACCACATTATTTGATGTCACCTTTTCAAGTCCAATAAGGTCAAATTTGACACGTTTCTCCTAAAAAGACAAGTCCCATTGACAAAGAAAGCAGAACATGGCAATGGCCAGCAGTATAAAGTATAAACATGATATACCCACCAATGAAAAAAAAAATTAAAAAAAATAGTTCACTCCACTTATATTTTATCAAAGAGGTTTTAGGATTAGTATTTTATCAATAATTAACACATTTTTTATTTAAAAATTAAGATAATCAAAATATATATAATTATAATTAATTAATAATAACCATATATTTTATTTACATTTTAGAAATATCTAACATACCAATAATAATTTTGAAAAGATCACGAGAACCATTGAGATCCACACGACCTTTCCTTGATTAATTTCATATTCCCTAAGGTTTGCCAAAAGGAATGCAACCTTAGGAAAAGTGGTTCATGAGAGTCAAACTGTAATATACGACAATAAATCTTAACCTTAATGAACCGTTGCTGCTCTGTTCTATCGGATTTTCAAACATGCAGAGCTCGGCTTTCACTCTCTCCCTCACCCCTTTCCGCAAACCCTTCCTCCACCATCTTTCCGTCTCTTCTTCTTCTTTCATTTCCTCTTTCAGTTCCAAAGCCAACATCATCAATGTGGATTCTTCATTTTCATGTTCATTCCTACGCCAACCAGCAACACCATCATGGCCTCTTTCTTCTTCATCCTCTTTCAAACTACCCTCCGATCGCTTCGTCCCCAAGGCTGCCGCGGAGAGTGCCAGCGAAAACCGCAGCAGCGGCGGCGACGTTTTGCTCAGAGCTTTGAAGCTAGGAGCCTTGTTTGGTCTTTGGATCATCTTTAACATATACTTCAACATCTACAACAAACAGGTCAACACTCACATATCATCATGAACTTTTCTTTATGCGTCTTAAAAGTAAATCTGAATTTGTACTTAACCTTGTTCATGCTGTGATGTTGGCTATAATCATATAGGTATTGAAGGTGTACCATTTTCCTATAACTGTCACCGCGGTTCAATTTGCTGTTGGGGCTGCCCTTGTGTCCTTTATGTGGTGTTCCAATCTTTACAAGAGGCCAAACCTCAGTGGTGCTCAGGTATTTAAATTGATATATGTATTCAAATGAGTTGTTGTTGTTGTTGTTGTTGTTATCTGTTATGCTACTCTTATACGTTTTATTATTTTTACTTGATGTGTTTGCTTATGTTTTTGGGTGTATATATAACTTTTTTTCTTCTTGGTTGGCATGGTAGCTTGCAGCCATATTGCCACTGGCTGTGGTACATACTTTGGGGAATCTTTTCACTAATATGAGTCTTGGCAAGGTTGCTGTGTCTTTCACACATACAATAAAGGCAATGGAGCCTTTCTTTTCTGTGATCCTTTCTGCTATGTTCCTTCGAGAGGTTATTGCCTAACCCCAGCATCCTTATAATAATTGTAATTAGCTGAATAAAAAAATGAACACATTGAATTTTTAATATTCAATTGTGAATTTTGTTTTCTAATCTTAATAACTCTATTTTAATTCGAACTTCCTTATAGATGCCTACTGCATTGGTGATTGGCTCCCTTGTGCCTATTGCTGGTGGGGTGGCACTGGCTTCTGCTACCGAGGCCTCTTTCAATTGGTACGATCTCCCTCCTTCTGGTGGAACAGAAGAGAGTGTAGGAACAAAAGTAAAAGCTTTTAAAGTATAGGGAGTTAATTACAAATTTGGTGAAACTATAAGAACTAGCAAAGTAATTAAACTGAAAATATTTACTAGAATGTTTTTGTCGTTTGAATTCTCATATGTGCATATTTTTTCCCGGCATGATATATAAAGGACTGGATTTTGGAGTGCAATGGCTTCTAATTTGTCAAATCAATCTCGTAATGTTCTTAGCAAAAAGCTCATGGTTAAGGAGGAGGTAACAATTTAAAGCCATTTCCAAAAGTTTTGCATGAATTCCACTTATGTTTATATTTTTTGCATATATACTGTTAACTTGTATGTCATATACAAGCAGAAAGTGACATTGACAAGTCATTTTATTCTTGTTAGGAATCAATGGACAACATTACCCTCTTCTCAATAATTACAGTTATGTCCTTCCTATTGACGGCACCTTTGACTCTCATTATGGAGGGTTTCATATTTACCCCTGCTTATCTGCATTCTGCTGTGAGTATATGTATAATATTACTTGAGGGTTAAAACTTAAAATTGATACAATTGGTGTTAGCAATCAGCATTCTCATAAACCAGAATATACTATGTTCTATGGTGTTGAGGGGACTAATATATTTTCTCACTTGATCTTTGTTGGCAGGGATTAAATGTTAAACAAGTGTACATCAGATCTCTTCTTGCTGCATTCTGTTTCCATGCATATCAACAAGTGAGTTTTTCTCTTATATTCATAAATCATAACTCATGAGCAATAACTTAAAACAAAAAAACTTCAGTCTGATTTGTCAAAGAAACAATGAAAATAGTAAATATTTTTTTCTTTACTTTTGCTGTTTATACAATCATAAAAATAGAAGTAATGAAAATGAGAAAAGAAAAATTAAAAACGCAAACTTATCATACTATTGTTTGATGTAAAATACTTGTTGACATACTAGATTGAACTCTTGAGTATCTCTCATGAAATACTAAAACCTTTGGGAAGTTTGCTTAGTCAAGAACTTCTAGTATTTGTTACCTATCAAGTATGTACACTTTGCTTAGTTGCCGTATCCGCGTATCAGACACATTTCGGATACGACACTCTTTGACATTCGTCCGACACGTATGTCTGTTGTATTCAATCGTGTCTTAATAAAAAGTAAAATTTTTTTTGGAGACACATTTGGACACACTTAAATACCATCACATATCAGCGTGTCCAACTTTATTATTAACATGTATTCTTGAATAAATTTAAAAATAGTATATATTATTATTTATTAAAATAAAAAATATTTTAAATATTTTATATAATTAAAATAAAACACTACAAATAATTAAAAAATTAATTTATATTTTAATATCAATAAAATATCAAAATATCATTATCTAAAAAATATTTTATATTTTATATATATGTGTGTCCGATGTCCGTGTATCATGGTTTGTTACCAAGTCATAGAAACAGAAATAAGGTCTAGTCTCTAAATTTATCTAAAGTCATTCTGTATTTTTGGACTGAATTATATAACCTTTTTGTTTTCGTGAATGGGTGTATTTGTGTGCAGGTTGCTTACATGATATTACAGTGGGTGTCACCCGTTACCCACTCCGTGGCAAATTGTGCTAAGAGAGTTGTGGTTATTGTGAGCTCTATCTTGTTCTTCCGTACACCTGTCTCACTTGTCAATGCAATTGGTAAGAATTTCTTCTATGTGAAGAAAATTTGTGTTGAAGTTGCTGTATACTGAGATTGTAAATTGCTTTTTTAATCTGCAGGAACTGTTATAGCTCTTGCTGGTGTTTTCTTCTACTCCAGGGTGACCAGAACTAAACCAAAGACTACTTAGTTTTCGTTGTAAAATTTTGTTACTTACATAACAAGCCATTTAGTTAAGTTTGTTCATTTTTGTTTAGAGAGAGAGGGTCACTTTTTTTTTACCCTTCCTTTTTCTCTCTAGTTTTGTAGTGATTTTGTTGTGTATATCATTATTTAGGAAAATGATGGTCTGATTCCATATTTTCTCTTTACATATTAATGATCTCCTAATGAACATTTCTAAAATCATTTTTTGGGGAATCATCTTTTCACTTTTCCTGTTCCCCAATTATCGTTGACGAAAATGTCTTATGATAATCATTATGCAACGCATGTTGTTTCTTTTCCTCATGATGGCAGAGATGTTTTTACATTTGTGGTACATTTCCTTAACACTACTAATGGCAGGCTTGATCTACACCCAAACTTAATTTATGCACGGATACGGGAGTAGATACAGGATATGATACAATATCAAATACATAGATTCATCAGTTTTAAAACTTTGGGTAAAATATATGTTTTTTTAATCAGTTAAAAGTTTTTACAATAGTTTAAAATTTTTTTATTTTATTAAAAGTTTTTCAATTTGTATCAAATATATCTCTGACAATTAAATTTTTAAATATTTTAGGGCTAATCCAATAATAATGCATGACAACTATTTCTGATTTATTTGATTAATGATTGTTTTTGTAAAATTATTGTTGAATTGGTTCTAAATTTTTTAAAAAATTAGTCGTCAAGAGTATATTTGATGCAAATTAAAAACTTTTAGAACAAAATTGAAATAAAATAAAATTTAGGGTATTTTAAAAATTTTTAGATACTAATTTAAGCTGCTAGTTAGTTAATTTTTGTTTTTTAAAAATACTTTTTTATTGTATTTTTTTTTATACCGTTTAAAGTTTTGTTCAAATTTCAAAGTGATGAGGTGATGATCTTCTGGTATCATAAATTTCAACTATGTTACATATACGTCGAAAATCAGTCATGAAATTAATTAGGGTAAACTACTTAGATAAATTAAAGGCATGAAAATATTACTTATATCACCTAAAGCAAAAAATGGTACGTGAATCTCCCAAAGGCAGTGCTTCTTTTTTCTTCGTGTCCTGAGCGTACTTGGGGTGAAGCTGTTCTTACTACTGTTCATGTTATCAATAGATTTTCTTCTTCTGTTCTTGTTCTTGGTAATGTTACTCCCTTTGAGCGTCTTTATCATACCTCTCCAAATTACTGTTCTCTTCGAGTTTTTGGTTGTATCTGTTTCGTTCTTCTTCAGCCTCATGAACATAGTAAGTTTGAACCTCGAACTCGAATGTGTTATTTTCCTGGTTATGACACTGAACACAAAGGTTATCGTTGTTGGGATCCACTCTCTAAACGTATTTATATATCTCATCATGTTGTCTTCTAGGAGCATCACATGTTTTCTTGATTTTCCTCCTTTAAGTCCATTCCTTCTACTCAGTCACCTTTCTTCACTAACCCCAATGTTGACCTTTTTCCTAGTGATGATTCTACAGGTTCTATCTCGGGTCACTCTCTACAGCCTCCTGCTCTTCCGCCTTCTCTATCTCTCGATGATTCCAGACCGGACGGCGTTCCTACCATCATGCCTCCTGTAAAACCCTAATTACTCTAAGCCTTACCTCATGCCGTAAAGCAAAGGTTAATCAAAGATTACGACAATCCTAAGGCTTTTATACATAAATATAAGTAGAAGAAATAATAATTCTAGAAGCCCGATTTAGAAAATAAGCTCAAATACGGAATTACAAAGCGCGAACATTCACACTAAGCTACAAGCTTAAGGCACAAGATAAAGGTACAAGATAACAAAATATAAGAGTATAACGATCATAAGATACTAGCCACAGCCCGCGGAGTTTAGGCCGAATAGTTAAATACTGACATACAGAGTTTTGAACGTAAAAAGCATATACAGAATATCTCTCAAAAAGTAAGGCTCTAAGGCAAATAAATATAAGAGTGAGAGTACTAATAAAAATAAATCAAGAGACTACTAAAATATGGTAAAGAATCCTCCGCTCTGTCACCATCAAAGCAACTCACCGAGGTGCGTTGCGACCAGAATCTGAAAAATAACAACAATGTATGGAATGAGAACCGGAAGTTCTCAGTATAGTAACAGTGCTCAGTAATGTAAGATATAAGACCACGGGACGCCAGAGGCAATCCTAGAGCTTCATATCAACACAAGATTCAACTTAAAGCATACTAAAATTTAAAACCATAACTTTAAAACCTTTATAAAAAGAGGGTAAACTAACTTAAGGGATTTTTAACTATCAGTTCACCGCTGTCCCACAACCTTCTTCATCCTAACCGCCATGCGATCCCATCGCCACCGCCTACCGAGCCTCCTCAATCCTAGTAGAAAGCACAAATAATTACATACAAGTAATACACAAGATATAATCAAGTATAGCAAGTAAATCAAGAAGCAATTATACATGTTATACAAGAGGCATAGTATGCAAGTAGACAAAGTAAGCAACCACATAGAAAATGCCCATCATGAATGTCTGCCCTATTGGCTGTGATATCATATTGTCAGTTCAACTGCCAACTCGACACATCTCCATGGAAACGTCGCCCTTCAGAATCACTATGGGAACCCCCGAGATATGGTGCTCAAAACACCGTCCAGGATTTTGTGCTTGCACACTCTAGTGATCCAAAGGGATGTGAGCGGGATACTATTGCCATGGACCTCACATTTCAACGTATGCGGGACGAACACCCCCCTTGCGCCGCATTACTGATGAGCGGATAATTTATACGCTTTTTGGCATTGTTTTTAGGTAGTTTTTAGTAAGTTCAAGCTACTTTTAGGGATGTTTTCATTAGTTTTTATGTTAAATTCACATTTCTGGACTTCACTATGAGTTTGTGTGTTTTTCTGTGATTTCAGGTAAATTCTGACTGAAATTGAGGGATTTGAGCAAAACTCTGAAAAAGGCTGACAAAAGGACTGCTGATGCTGTTGGATTCTGACCTCCCTGCACTCAAAATGGATTTTCTGGAGCTACAGAACTCTAAATGGCGCGCTCTCAACGGCGTTGGAAAGTAGACATCCAGGGCTTTCCAGCAATATATAATAGTCCATACTTTATTCGAAGAATGACGACGTAACTTGGCGTTGAACGCCAAGTACATGCTGCTGTCTGGAGTTAAACGCCAGAAAAACATCATGATCCGGAGTTGAACGCCCAAAACACGTCATAACTCGGAGTTCAACTCCAAGTGAAGCCTCAGCTCGTGTATTGATCAAGCTCAGCCCAAACATACACCAAGTGGGCCCCGGAAGTGGATTTATGCATCAATTACTTACTCATGTAAATCCTAGTAGCTAGTCTAGTATATATAGGACATTTATCTATTGTATTAGACATCTTTTGAAAGTTTAATCTCTTTGAATATTCGGTCACTTGATCATGGAGAGGGCTGGCCATTCTGCCATGCCTGAACCTCTTTCACTTATGTATTTTCAACGGTGGAGTTTCTGCACACCATAGATTAAGGGTGTGGAGCTCTGCTGTACCTCAAGTATTAATGAAATTCTACTTTCTTTTATTCAATTCCTCTTTTATTCTTATTCTAAGATATTCATTCGTACCCAAGAACATGATGAATGTGATGAGTCAGATAACCCTCATTATCATTCTCACTTATGAATGTGCGTGATTGACAACCACTTCCGTTCTACATGCAACAGAGCTTGAATGTGTATCTCTTAGATTCCCCAACAGAATCTTCGTGGTATAAGCTAGATAGATGGCGGCATTTATGAGGATCCGGAAAGTCTCACCTTGTCTGTGGTATTCCGAGTAGGATCCTGGGAATCCGGAAAGTCTAACCTTGTCTGTGGTATTCCGAGTAGGATTCCGGTAATGAATGACTGTGACGTACTTCAAACTTGCAAGTGCTGGGCGTTAGTGACAGACGCAAAAGAATCAAGGGATTCTATTCCAGTAGGCGCGGGAACCAACCAGTGATTAGCCGTACTGTGACAGAGTGCGTGAGCATTAGTTTTCACTGCGAGGATGGGATGTAGCCATCAACCATGGGTGATGCCTCCAGATGATTAGCTGTGCGAGTGACAGCCGCATAGGATATTTTCCCGAGAGGATTGAAAGTAGCCACCGCTGATGGTGAATCCCTATACACAGCTTGCCATGGAAAGGAGTAAGAAGGATTGAGTAGAAGCAGTAGGAGAGCAGGCGTCCTTGAGCCATACAGCATCTCCATCCACTTATCTGAAATTCTCACCAATGAATCTGCATAAGTATTCTATCCCTTTTATTATTCCTTTTTATTTATTATTTATTCCAATAATCACAATTACCCTTTAATCTGTCTAACTGAGATTTACAAGGTGACCATAGCTTGCTTCATACCAACAATCTCTGTGGGATCGACCCTTACTCACGTAAGGTTTATTACTTGGACGACCCAGTACACTTGCTGGTTAGTTGAACGGAGTTGTGTCCACTCGTACCAAAAATCCTAAGTTCCACAATTCTACAATAAGTGCAAATCAAAGAATAGTGATCACAATTTCGTCCACCAAGTTTTTGGCGCCGTTGCCGGGGATTGTTCGAGTATGGACAACTGACGGTTCATCTTGTTGCTCAGATTAGGTAATTTTCTTTTCAAAAATCTTTTTCAAAATTTTTCTTTTATTTTTTTCGTTTTTCTTAACTTTATTTTCGAAAAAATTAAAATAAAAATACAAAAAAAAAATTAGAAAATCATAAAAAAATCAAAAATATTTTATGTTCTTGTTTGAGTCTTGAGTCAAATTTTAAGTTTGATGTCAATTGCATGCTTTAAAAATTTTTCTTGCATTTTTTCGAAAATCTCATGCATTCATAGTGTTCTTCATGATCTTCAAGTTGTTCTTGACAAGTCTTCTTGTTTGATCTTGATGATTTCTTGCTTTGTGTCTTTTGTTGTTTTTCTTGTGCACTTTGGCATTCATATTTTCCATGCATTAAAGATTTCTAAGTTTGGTGTCTTGCATGTTTTCTTTGCATCAAAAATCTTTCAAAAATATGTTCTTGATGTTCATCATGATCTTCAAAGTGTTCTTGGTGTTCATCTTGACATTCATAGCATTCTTGCATGCATCTTGTGTTTTGATCCAAAATTTTCATGTTTTGGGTCATTTTTGTGTTTTTCATTAAAAATTCAAAAATAAAAAAAAAATATCTTTTCCTTATTTCCCTCCAATTTTCGAAATTTTGGGTTGACTTGGTCAAAAATTTTCAAAAATTAGTTGTTTCTTACAAGTCAAGTCAAAAATTCAATTTTAAAAATCTTATCTTTGTAAAATCTTTTTCAAAAATCATATCTTTTTCATTTTCTTTATAAATTTCGAAAATTTTAAAAATCTTTTTCAAAATATTTTCAAAATCTTTTTCTTATCTTTATATCAAATTTTCGAAAATTAGCTAATAATTAATGTGATTAGTTCAAAAATTTGAAGTTTGTTACTTTCTTGTTAAGAAAGTTTCAATCTTTAAGTTCTAGAATCTTATCTTGTAGTTTCTTGTTAGCTAAGTAATTTTAAAAATTAAATCTTTTTCAAAATATCTTTTTCTTAAAACTTTTATTTTATTTTTATCTTATCTTTTCAAAACTTTATCTTTTTCAAAATTTGATTTCAAAATATCTTATCTAACTTCTTATCTTTTTAAATTTTAATTTCAAATCTTTTCAATCAACTAACTAACTTTTTGCTTGTTTCTCATCTTTTTCAAAACCACATAACTACTTCTCTCTCTTCTATTTTCGAAAATATCTCACTCTTTTTCAAAAATTCTTTTTAATTAACTAATTGTTTCAAATTTTAATTTCAATTACATTTATCTCTAATTTTCGAAAATCACTAACTCTTTTTCAAAATTATTTTCGAATTCTCCCTCCTCTTTTCTTCTTCTATTTAATTAATTAATTACTAACACTTCTCTCCACCTCTCTTCATCTAAAATCCGAACCCTCTTCTTCATTCCTCTACTCCCTTCTTTTTCTACTAACATAAAGGAATCTCTATACTGTGACATAGAGGATTCCTCTTTCTTTTCTTGTTTTCTTCTCTTTCATATGAGCAGGAACAAAGAAAAGGGCACTCTTGTTGAAATAGATCCAGAACCTGAAAGGACTCTGAAGAGAAAATTAAGAGAAGCTAAATTACAACAATCCAGAAGAACCCTTCTAGAAATTTTCGAACAAGAGAAAGAGATGGCAGCTGAAAATAATAATAATAATGCAAGGAGAATGCTTGGTGACTTCACTAAACCAACATCCAAATTTGAATGGACTTTCATCTGAAGATCCTTATCAGTTCTTAACTGAGTTCTTGCAGATCTGTGAGACTGTAAAGACAAATGGAGTTGATCCTGAAGTCTACAGACTCATGCTTTTCCCTTTTGCTGTAAGAGACAGAGCTAGAATATGGTTGGATTCACAACCCAAGGATAGCCTGGACTCATGGGATAAGCTGGTCACTGCCTTCTTAGATAAATTCTTTCATCCTCAAAAGCTGAGCAAGCTGAGAGTGGATGTTCAAACCTTCAAACAAAAAGATGGTGAATCCCTCTATGAAGCTTGGGAAAGATATAAGCAGCTGACCAAAAGATGTCCATCTGACATGTTTTCAGAATGGACCATATTGGATATATTCTATTATGGTCTCTCTGAATTTTCAAAAATGTCATTGGACCATTCTGCAGGTGGATCTATTCACCTGAAGAAAACGCCTGAAGAGGCACAAGAACTCATTGACATGGTTGCAAACAACCAGTTCATGTACACCTCTGAGAGGAATTCCGTGAATAATGGGGTACCTCAGAAGAAAGGAGTTCTTGAAATTGATGCTCTGAATGCCATATTGGCTCAGAACAAAATGTTGACTCAACAGGTCAACATAATCGCTCAAAATCTGAATGGATTGCAACATGCATCCAACAGTACTAGAGAGGCAGCTTCTGAAGAAGCTTATGATCCTGAGAACCCTGCCATGGCAGAGGTTAATTACATGGGTGAACCTTATGGAAACACCTATGACTCATCATGGAGAAATCATCCAAATTTCTCATGGAAGGATCAACAAAAACCTCAACAAGGTTTTAACAATGGTGGACGCAATAGGCTGGGCAATAGCAAGCCATATCCATCATCTTCTCAGCAACAGACAGAGAATTCTGAACAAAACACGTCTAATTTAGCCAATATAGTCTCTGATCTGTCAAAGGCCACTTTCAGTTTCATGAATGAAACAAGATCCTCCATTAGAAATTTGGAGGCACAAGTGGGCCAGCTGAGTAAGAAAGTTATTGAAACTCCTCCCAGTATTCTCCCAAGCAATACAGAAGAGAATCCAAAAGGAGAGTGCAAGGCCATTGTTGTGATCAAAGTGGCCGAATGCACAAGGGAGGAGGAGGACGAAAATCCTAGTGAGGAAGACCTCCTGGGACGTTCCTCAAGCAAGAAGGAGTTTCCTATTAAGGATCCTGAGGAATCTGAGGCTCATCTAGAGACCATAGAGATTCCTTTAAATCTCCTTCTACCATTCATGAGCTCTGAAGAATATTCATCCTCTGAAGAGAATGAAGATGTGACTGGAGAGCAAGTTGCTCAATACTTAGGAGCTATCATGAAGCTGAATGCCAAGCTGTTTGGTAATGAGACTTGGGAAAGTGAACCTCCCTTGCTCATTAGTGAACTAGATACTTGGATTCAGAAAACTCTACCTCAAAAGAAACAAGATCCTGGCAAATTCTTAATACCTTGCACCATTGGCACCATGAGCTTTGAAAAAGCTCTATGTGATCTTGGCTCAGGGATAAATCTTATGCCACTCTCTGTATTGGAGAAGCTGGGGATCATTGAGGTACAACCTGCCTTGTTCTCATTACAATTGGCAGATAAGTCCATAAGACAAGCTTATGGAATAGTGGAGGACGTGCTAGTAAGGGTTGAAGGCCTTTACATCCCTACTGATTTCATAATCCTAGACACTAGGAAGGAAGATGATGAATGCATCATCCTAGGAAGACCTTTCCTAGCCACAGCAGGAGCTGTGATAGATGTCAACAGAGGTGAGTTAGTCCTTCAATTGAATGGGGACTACCTTGTGTTTCAGGCACATGGCCATCCCTCTGTGACAAAAGAGAGTAAGCATGAAGAGCTTCTCTCAGTTCAGAGTCAAGAAGAGCCCACACAGTCAAACTCTAAGTTTGGTGTTGTGAGGCCACAACCAAACTCTAAGTTTGGTGTTCAAACCCCATATCCAAACTCTAAGTTTGGTGTTGGGACCACACTAAATTGACCTGATCACCATGTGGTTCCATGAGAGCCACTGTCAAGCTATTGACATTAAAGAAGCGCTTGTTGGGAGGCAACCCAATTTTAATTATCTAATTTTATTTTATTTTATTTCTTGTTTATTTTTGTGTTTTATTAGGTACATGATCATGAGGAGTCACGAAAAAAATCAAAAAAATTAAAAACAGAGTCAAAAACAGAAGAAAAAAATTTTCACCCTGGAGGCAGCGCAGACTGGCGTTCAACGCCAGTAAGGTGCATCTGGCCGGCGTTCAACGCCAGAACAGAGCACCATTCTGGCGCTAAACGCCCAAAACAAGCAACAACCTGGCGTTAAACGCCAGGATGGTGCACAGAGAGGACAAACTGGCGCTGAACGCCAGGAACAAGCATGAAACTGGCGTTCAACGCCAGAAACATGCATTACATGGGCGTTGAACGCCCAGAACATGCATCAATGGGCGTTTGAACGCCAGAATGATGCATGAAGGCATTTTACATGCCTATGTGGTGAAGGAATGGTATTTGTTTTCACCTCAGGATCTGTGGACCCCACAGGATCCTCACCTCAGGATCTGTGGCCCCCACAGGATCCCCACCTACCATATTCCCACCTTACCTTCTAATCCTAATCACACTCTCCTAATCCAAATCTCATTTCACCCTTCCCCATATCACACTTCCCAAAAACCTTCACCAATCACCTCAAGTCCTCTTCCCAATTACCCCATTCACCATTCAAATCAACCTCCCCTTTCCCATAAACCCCACCTACCCTCATAAAATTCAAATTCAATTTCCCACCCATTCCCACCCTAGCCGAACTACCACCCTCCCTCTCCCTATAAATAACCTTCCATTCTTCTTCATTTTTACACAACACAAACCCCTTCTTCTCCCATATAGCCGAACCTACTCTCTACCTCTCTACCATATTCTCTTCTTCTTCTTCTACTGTTCTTTTCTTTCTTGCTCGAGGACGAGCAAAATTTTAAGTTTGGTGTGGTAAAAGCACAAGCTTTTTTTTGTTTTTCCATTACCAATGGCACCTAAGGCCGGAGTTTCCTCAAGAAAAGGGAAAGGGAAAGCAAAAGCTTCCACCTCCGAGTCATGGGAGATAGAGAGATTCATCTCCAAGAGCCATCAAGACCACTTCTATGATGTTGTGGCAAAGAAGAAGGTGATCCCTGAGGTCCCTTTAAAGCTCAAAAAGAATGAGTATCTGGAAATCCGACATGAAGTTCAAAGAAGAGGTTGGGAAGTCTTAACCAACCCCATGCAACAAGTTGGAATATTAATGGTTCAAGAGTTCTATGCTAATGCATGGATCACTAGGAACCATGATCAAAGTATGAACCCAAATCCAAAGAACTATCTCACAATGGTTCGGGGGAAATACTTAGATTTCAGTCCGGAAAATGTGAGGTTGACATTTCACTTACCCATGATGCAAGGTGATGAACGCCCCTACACAAGAAGGGTCAACTTTAATCAAAGGTTGGACCAAGTCCTAATGGACATTTGTGTGGAAGGCGCCCAATGGAGAATAGACTCCAAAGGCAAACCGGTCCAACTAAGAAGACTGGACCTCAAGCCTGTAGCTAGAGGATGGTTGGAGTTCATCCAAAGATCCATCATCCCTACAAGCAACCGATCTGAAGTTACTGTGGATCGGGCCATCATGATTCATAGCATCATGATTGGAGAGGAAGTGGAAGTTCATGAAGTCATCTCCAATGAACTCTACAAAATAGCTGACAAGCCTTCACACATGGCACGGCTAGCCTTCCCTCACCTTATATGCCATCTATGTTACTCAGCTGGAGTCATCATAGATGGAGATGTCTCCATTGAAGAAGACAAGCCCATCACCAAGAAAAGGATGGAGCAAACAAGAGAAGTTCCTCACGGCCCTCAAGAAGAACATGAGGAAATTCATCATCAACAAATGCCTCAAGGAATGCACTTTCCTCCCAACAACTATTGGGAGCAACTCAACACCTCCTTAGAAGATTTGAGCCATAATGTTGAACAACTAAGGGTGGAACATCATGAACACTCCATCATTCTCCAAGAAATAAGAGAAGATCAAAGAGCAATGAGGGAGGAGCAACAAAGGCAAGGAAGGGACATAGAAGAGCTTAAGAACATCATTGGTCCTTCAAGAAGAAGACGCCACTAGAGGTGGATTCATTCCTTGTTCTTTATTTCTTTCTGTTTTTGGTTTTTAATTATTGTGTTTATCTATGTTTTGTGTCTTTATTTCATGATCATTAGTATGTAACCATGCCTTAAAGCTATGAATAAAATCCATTAATCCTTCACCTCTCTTAAAAGAAAAATGTTTTAATTCAAAAGAACAAGAAGTACATGAATTTCGAATTTATCCTTGAATTTAATTTAATTATATTGATGTGGTGACAATACTTTTTGTTTTCTGAATGAATGCTTGAACAGTGCATATGTCTTTTGATATTGTTGTTTATGAGTGTTAAAATTGTTGGCTCTTGAAAGAATGATGAACAAAGAGAAATGTTATTGATGATCTGAAAAATCATGAAATTGATTCTTGAAGCAAGAAAAAGCAGTGAAAAAAAAAAAGAAGGAGCAGTAGAAAAAGCCAATAGCCCTTAAAACCAAAAGGCAAGGGTAAAAAGGATCCAAGGCTTTGGGCATCAATGGATAGGAGGGCCCAAGGAAATAAAATCCAGGCCTAAGCGGCTAAATCAAGCTGTCCCTAACCATGTGCTTGTGTCATGAAGGTCCAAGTGAAAAGCTTGAGACTGAGTGGTTAAAGTCGTGATCCAAGGCAAAGGAGTGTGCTTAAGAGCTCTGGACACCACTAACTGGGGACTTTAGCAAAGCTAAGTCACAATCTGAAAAGGTTCACCCAGTTATGTGTCTGTGGCATTTATGTATCCGGTGGTAATACTGGAAAACAAAGTGCTTAGGGCCACGGCCAAGACTCATAAGTAGCTGTGTTCAAGAATCAACATGCTTAACTAGGAAAGTCAATAACACTATCCGAAATTCTAAGTTCCTAGAGAAGCCAATCATTCTAAACTTCAAAGGAAAAAGTGAGATGCCAAAACTATTCAGAAGCAAAAAGCTACAAGTCCCGCTCATCTAATTATAATTAATATTCATTGATATTTCTGAATTTATAGTATAGTCTCTTCTTTTTATCCTATTTGATTTTCAGTTGCTTGGGGACAAGCAACAATTTAAGTTTGGTGTTGTGATGAGCGGATAATTTATACGCTTTTTGGCATTGTTTTTAGGTAGTTTTTAGTAAGTTCAAGCTACTTTTAGGGATGTTTTCATTAGTTTTTATGTTAAATTCACATTTCTGGACTTCACTATGAGTTTGTGTGTTTTTCTGTGATTTCAGGTAAATTCTGACTGAAATTGAGGGATTTGAGCAAAACTCTGAAAAAGGCTGACAAAAGGACTGCTGATGCTGTTGGATTCTGACCTCCCTGCACTCAAAATGGATTTTCTGGAGCTACAGAACTCTAAATGGCGCGCTCTCAACGGCGTTGGAAAGTAGACATCCAGGGCTTTCCAGCAATATATAATAGTCCATACTTTATTCGAAGAATGACGACGTAACTTGGCGTTGAACGCCAAGTACATGCTGCTGTCTGGAGTTAAACGCCAGAAAAACGTCATGATCCGGAGTTGAACGCCCAAAACACGTCATAACTCGGAGTTCAACTCCAAGTGAAGCCTCAGCTCGTGTATTGATCAAGCTCAGCCCAAACATACACCAAGTGGGCCCCGGAAGTGGATTTATGCATCAATTACTTACTCATGTAAACCCTAGTAGCTAGTCTAGTATATATAGGACATTTATCTATTGTATTAGACATCTTTTGACAGTTTAATCTCTTTGAATATTCGGTCACTTGATCATGGAGAGGGCTGGCCATTCGGCCATGCCTGAACCTCTTTCACTTATGTATTTTCAACGGTGGAGTTTCTGCACACCATAGATTAAGGGTGTGGAGCTCTGCTGTACCTCAAGTATTAATGAAATTCTACTTTCTTTTATTCAATTCCTCTTTTATTCTTATTCCAAGATATTCATTCGTACCCAAGAACATGATGAATGTGATGAGTCAGATAACCCTCATTATCATTCTCACTTATGAATGCGCGTGATTGACAACCACTTCCGTTCTACATGCAACAGAGCTTGAATGTGTATCTCTTAGATTCCCCAACAGAATCTTCGTGGTATAAGCTACATAGATGGCGGCATTTATGAGGATCCGGAAAGTCTCACCTTGTCTGTGGTATTCCGAGTAGGATCCTGGGAATCCGGAAAGTCTAACCTTGTCTGTGGTATTCCGAGTAGGATTCCGGTAATGAATGACTGTGACGTACTTCAAACTTGCAAGTGCTGGGCGTTAGTGACAGACGCAAAAGAATCAAGGGATTCTATTCCAGTAGGCGCGGGAACCAACCAGTGATTAGCCGTACTGTGACAGAGTGCGTGAGCATTAGTTTTCACTGCGAGGATGGGATGTAGCCATCAACCATGGGTGATGCCTCCAGATGATTAGCTGTGCGAGTGACAGCCGCATAGGATATTTTCCCGAGAGGATTGAAAGTAGCCACCGCTGATGGTGAACCCCTATACACAGCTTGCCATGGAAAGGAGTAAGAAGGATTGAGTAGAAGCAGTAGGAGAGCAGGCGTCCTTGAGCCACACAGCATCTCCATCCACTTATCTGAAATTCTCACCAATGAATCTGCATAAGTATTCTATCCATTTTATTATTCCTTTTTATTTATTATTTATTCCAATAATCACAATTACCCTTTAATCTGTCTAACTGAGATTTACAAGGTGACCATAGCTTGCTTCATACCAACAATCTCTGTGGGATCGACCCTTACTCACGTAAGGTTTATTACTTGGACGACCCAGTACACTTACTGGTTAGTTGAACGGAGTTGTGTCCACTCGTACCAAAAATCCTAAGTTCCACAATTCTACAATAAGTGCAAATCAAAGAATAGTGATCACAATTTCGTCCACCAATTACCTCGACAGGCAGGATCCAACCAAACCATCCCTGTCAGGTGCATAGCGTCTCAACAATCTCAATATAAAATAGTGATTCAGTAGTTTTCAGAAATCATTTTTTCAATATATCATGGATCGATCATTCCATTCCGATTCCCAGACTCATTAGTTCACCGCTATCACAATTCATTCAGAACTCACCAGTTCACCACTTTCACAATTCCTGATCAATAATCACCAATACCATATGCATGCTTCTCATTCAACCAAACCCATCTTCAGTACACCAGAAACCTAAGCCTCCGTTCTCTAACTTTTACCGAAAATACCAAAATAATTCCACCCAAGACCTTTTCTATGTTATAACATTCAAAACAAGCCAAAAAGTCCTAGATAGGTGTCACAGAAGTTTACAAGCCTGTCGAGAAGGTGAAACAATTAAAAAAAAATTTATTGAAAAAACAGGGTAGTGTGCGTACGCACAAGGGTGTGCGTGCGCAGGCCCAGGAGGATTTTCAAGATTTGTGTGTACGCATAGAGGTGTGCATAGGGACAGGAGTAAAATTTTTCAATTCTTTTCGCTCGCACAAGGCGTGTGAACGCCCTCAACAGAATACACATTCCAACATGTGCGTGCGCACAAGGCTGTGCGTGGGCACAACTTACAAAGCTTCGTTGGTTGCGTGTACGCACATAGTGTGCTAGCGCTCCTAGTAGTTGCCATAACCCCACGTGTGCTTGCACACAAGGCTGTGTGTGCGGATAGTTTAAAAAAAACCACAGGGTGTGCATGCGCACACAGACCAGAAATAAAAAATTCTGCAACATTCACAGAATTCAGATTTCAAACACCAAATTTCAACGATCATATCTTTTTCTACAAAATTTGAATTTCCAAAAAATATAAACCATTTAAAAGCTTTTTGAATTATCTTTAATTTGATATAAAAATCATTCAATTTCAAAAACCGTAGCTCAAGATATGATCCGTCGAATTTAGCCTAAAATCCATTTTTACCAAAAATCACTAAACCTCAATTTTACCAAACTTTTAATCCAAAATTACTTATTCCACTTTCAGAAAAGTCCTAATATACCTAAACCATATGCATATACTCTCAAATCATTCTTCAACCAATTAATATACAATTTCACCCATTTCCATCCGAAATTCTCACTTTCAAGTCTCCAATTCTCAACTATTATAACTCAAAGCATCATTTTATTATTCTCATTATTTATCAACATCAATACACTTCATGAATCATTATCAATATCCAAATTCATCCTTTTCAATCCCACATCATAAATTAACTTCAACATTCATCAAAATCATACCTCCATCAAAATCATCACATATCAATATTCATTACCAACCAATTCAATCCTATCCTAAGGTCCACCAGCCTAAGTGTCCAGAGATATTACATATTACATAGAGAAAACCAAAACCATACCTTGTCCGATTTTCAATTTGCACAAAACACCAATTTGAGTCCAAGTAAGCTTTCAACCCAAAATCAAGTCACCAACAATTCACCAACTAACTCCAACAAGCATCAACAACCAATTTTTTCCAAGCTATACACATTAATTACCACAAATCAATACCTAGGGTTCATCAAAATCACAATTTGACAAGGTAAAGAGTTTTCTTACCTTTTTCGATGGTGTTTAGAACACAAACATCCAATAGTCCAACCTTAAGTACTACCTAAACAATCAAAACACAAAAATTCATTCATAATCATTACCCATATTTTTGAATTTTTAGGGCAGAGGGAAAGAGACGAAAATTCAAAATCTTACCAACAAATGTTATATAGAACTAACGGGCTTGGCAAGAGTTTCACGTAGCCGCTGACAGCATGCAAATCGGAGCACCAGAAGTTATGGCCACCGGAAGTTGTTTGTGAATAGTAACACCATCTCTTCTCTTCTCTATTCTTGCAGCTGCTAGGTTTAGTGTGTGGGTGGGTTTTGAGCTGAAATGGCTCATTTTAAGTGTATTTATATGTTGGGCTTGGGCCCAACTTGGGCTTGGTCCAACCCGTTAGTGTTTTTGGCCCGTTTGGCCCAACTTTGGGCCAAACCTTTAAATTTAGTGCCCGATTTTCAATTCTAAATATTTTTCTAAGATTTTCTACTATTTTTAATTATTCTCACACAGTACCGGACAGACTTAAGCCGGTACTGCCGGTCAATTTACCTGTACGCGTTTTTACACAATTTTCTGAAGAAAATTACATTTTCCAACTCAAAAAAATTTACTGAGTGCAAATATCATATCTAAATTTTCTAATTAATATTCTAAAGTTTTCAACCTAATCCGGGCAATTAAATTATTATTATTTTACGTTAATTAATTGGTTAATTAATTCGCGATTCTTACACTCTCCCCACCAAATAAGAAATTTTGCCATCAAAATTTGGTTTACCCATCTCCATTATTAAATGTTCCCTCAAGTCAACTTCCATACTACATCGGCCTTTCAACTCAATATGTTCTAAGTCCATTTCTCAAATAAATCATTTCCCATCTCAATCTTAAACCCAAAGTCACCACGCTCAATTATCGCAATCCTTACTTTCCAAACTCGACAATTGTACTCACCTGCCATCCAAATCCAAATTAGTCACCTACCTTTATGTTCACAACCTATCCTAAACCATTCTATTCTTGCAATCACAATTAAACTTAGTTCTTAGAAACCTTTACTTATATTAATCCACTAACTCTTCAAGTATCCAAGCCTAAGATATGTCTAGTGACCATTCTACTACCTCTATTCACAGCTATTATGTGCTACTGGAACCCACAAGCTTTTATTGCTCCACTCTATTTTTCAGCCACTAATTATCTATCTAATCCAAATATTCGATCAAGTCATACATCATTCATCGGAATACAAAACCTAAGCTTACTTCTGATCTTTCTCAACTGGACCCAAAATTGGGTTTATGCTCATCCTAAGACTAAGTCATAACTTAGGGCCTTATAGCATCTCTATGCCTAATTTCTAGTCTTAAACAATTCTTTATAGCTCCAAGTACAATATCCATCAATTTCCAACTATTCGACACCCTCCAAGCCTAACAACATTTCTTATACTAACCACAATTTCAATATCATCCACTTAAGTACACTCATAACACACTTAATCATTCCAACACCTAAAATATTCGATTCTTCATTTTCTTTACTCATTTGAAAAAATCCCAAGGTCCACAATACCACCACATCATTTATTTCGCATCTAATTATCCAATTCGTTTACAATTTTACCAATGTATATAATTTAACCTCCTTTAGACATACTAAACAACTAATAAACTTCTACTTATCATAATCAATATCAATTATCACTCAATGTCAAACCTAATCAAAATTTAATCTTAAATTCATGCCCACTTATTTTCCTCCTTTTCTACTTACCTCTATACTTAAATGATTCACCAGGTACCAAGTGTTACATCAATTATCATAGAAGCTACACGTAAAAACCAAAATTAAGGTGGATATCTCTAGGTGGTAGCTTAACTCAAAATCTTAGCCTTTTAGTAGTTTCATCCATCTCTTTAGAGGTAGTTTTCTCCTTGTTCCACATCTTCATCATGAGCACAAATGTCGTAGGCTCCAGATCATAAGTCATAATGGCCTCAACTGTCGGAATGCATAAATCACTACATCCTGATGTTACATCGGAACGCACTCCAAGATTTCCAACGAAGCATCATCATCGATCCCAACTGGTTTATGGGATTCTGGCAACACAAGCATTAGCTCTGTAATTAATCTTCTTTTCAAATCTTGGAAAAGTTTCTCCACAGTTTGACATCCATACCAATGAAGCCTCCTTGTGTGTCTATTTAATTATAGGTAACGTCAATTGCAAAAGTAAAGCTTCACCACTCCGCGCGATGTCGCACGCTTGCAAGTTTCGTCCTTCGGGTCTATAATTTGTGTACTAAGGAACTAACATATCAATGGTTACATCTAAGAATTTCATGCGATGTCGAAATGATCTCAAGTTTATTAGAAGGAATACCAAGCTTAGAAGAGAGTAAAATTTTTTGAATGGTATCCATAAGAAATTGAAGAGATACATTGTGTTGTGAGCAGACAAGGTTGTAGAGAATAAGAAAATACACCAGAAAGAGAACTGGGGTGCACCTCAAGAAAGGAATTCCAAATTAAGAATCTTTAGAGAAAACAATACGAAAAATTGAATCAAGTTAGGTCTTTACTGATTTTAAGAGTATTAAGAGCCCTTCACTAAAGGCGGTTCAACCTAACAGTACACGTTCAAGCATACCTCAAGGAGTACAAGGTTCATGCGAGGATATGTGCAAACAAGGAATAAAATTAGGCAAAGTTTGATTTACTCACCAAGAAGATTCCGAAATAAAGAGCTTTAATGCAATTTACAAGGAAAAAGATAGGTCGGTTCACAAGGATATATTGGTCCTTTCATTCGTACAAAACCTCACACTGGCATTAAGATCACCGTTCTTCCATGGCGTTACTCTGACTCGTTGGTCTTTAAAAATTGGATTATTTGCCCACACCAACCAAAAGTATTCCTAAGTTCTGTTGGTTCTAGCGGCAATACTTTACGCGACACAAGTGAGCTTGGTCCTAGGTTTGATGCTAAGTTTGACACCTTTAGTCTCAAACCACCATCCTTATTATATGCTATGAATAAACGTGTTATCCCAATATCGCACAATACAGTTAAAGCTTTATAACCAGTTATACACCTACCTTTTATCTCAGGCTCCCACATATGGTGTTCACAGCGAATACACGGTTTTACTATTGGTTTTGACTCGCATCCTGGTTTTTCCCACGTAGGCAATCCCTGGCAATGTGTCCATTCTGAAGTTTCCTTGACCTCGAAGATGCTGAGTGGCATGTCCATCCCTTTTCAAAATCTGGCCTTTTGGTGAAAAATGCTTTCTACGGCCTCTGCTACTGGTACCCCTGCGAGTATCTCTCGTTATAGTCATTTTCTCAATGCAATCCTCTGCGAATCTTGACTCGTTCACCAATTCAGAGAATCTCTTAATCTCAAATGGAGCCACAACGTGCATGATATCCTCCGTCAGCCTTACCTGGTACTTTTCACACTTCCAACTCTCATAGGACTCAGGGGCTCTTCGACATACCCTTGAAAATCTACAGAGCTCTTCAAACTTACTCGTATACTTGGCCATAGGCATTGAACCTTGCTTCAACTGCATAAGCTCTAACTCTCTGGCCTCCCTCACTAACTCAGGAAAATATAGAAAATAGTCCAAAACAGCTCCCATGGATATCCATATTCTATAGTTGTAGGAATCGACACTCTCCTTGCCACCAATACTGAGCTTCTCTCATTAATTGATAAGCCGCATATTTCACGAACTGATTATTTAGGACATATTGAGCCTATAATGCATACTTCACAGCTTTGAACCAGTTATCTACTTCAATAGGGTTTGTCGATCCATTGAAAATCGGTGGGTCAACTTTCAGAAACGCAACTAAAGTTCTCAAAACACCAACTAAGCTGTCCTCAGCACCTTCTTCATTTTCGCTTTCGGTTGATTGCCTTGTTTGCCGCATAGCACGAGTAGCCATCGCAATGCTTGCTTGAATCATGTAGCTAAGTCAGTCATCACCTCCATGAGTTCAGCGTGAATGTCCGTTGACGGGTTACTCTCATTCTCTCTTCAAGTACGAGTTTGACCTCGTCCACAAGTAGCCATTCAGGGTCCTGTCTACACCAAACAATTGATATCAAGGTGATTAGTCTCAATGTCAAAAGCGTAGTGCTTCAATTATCCCAAAAAGGCACTCACAAACAAGCATGCTATGAAATATCAAGTAGATAACCTAAATAACATGAAAGAGAAATGACCCAGAGTATGCAATGAAGCACAATCGGTCCATCCCTCAGGCTCATGAGGACGAACTGCTCTGATACCACTAAATGTAACACCCTAATTACCCTAAGCCTTACCTCATGCCGTAAAGCAAAGGTTAAGCAAAGGTTATGATAATCTTAATGCTTCTACATAAATATATGTAGAAGGAATAATAATTCTAGAAGCCCGATTTAGAAAATAAGCTCAAATACAGAATTACAAAGTGCAAACGTTCACACTAAGCTACAAACTTAAAGCACAAGATAAAGGTACAAGATAACAAAATATAAGAGTGTAATGATCATAAGATACTATCCACAACTCGTAGAGTTTAGGCCGACTAGTTAAATACTAACATACTGAGTTTTGAAAGTAAACAACTTATATAGAATATCTCTCATAAAGTAAGCCTCTAAGGCAAATAAATACAAGAGTGAGAGTACTAATAAAAATAAATCAAAAGACTACCAAAATATGGTAAAGAATCCTCCGCTCTGTCACCATCAAAGCAACTCATCGAGGTGCGTTGTGACTAGCATCTGAAAAATAACAACAACGTATGGAATGAGAACTGGAGGTTCTCAATATGGTAATAGTGCCCAGTAATGTAAGATATAAGACTTCGGGACGCCAGAGACAATCCTAGAGCTTCATATCAACACATGATTCAACTTAAAGCATACTAAAATTTAAAACCATAACTTTAAAACCTTTATAAAAAGAGGGTAAACTAACTTAAGGGATTTTTAACTATCAGTTCACCGCTGTCCCACAGCCTTCTCCAGCCTAACTGCCATGCGATCCCATCGTCACCGCCTACCGAGCCTCCTCAATCTCAGTAGAAATCACAAATAATCATACAAGTAACACACAAGAAATAATCAAGTATAACAAGTAAATCAAGAAGCAATTAGGCATGTTATACACGTAGGCATAGTGTGCAAGTAGACAAAGCAATCAACCACATAGAAAATGCACATGATGAATGTCTGCCCTATTGGCTGTGATATCACATTGTTGGTTCAACTGCCAACCCGACACATCTCCATGGAGACGTCGCCCTTCGGAATCATAATGGCAACCCCCGAGATATGGTGCTCAAAACACCGTCCCAAATTTTGCGCCTGCACACTCTTGTGATCCGTAGGGATGCGAGCGGGATACTATTGCCACGGACCTCACATCTTAACGTAAGTGGGACAAACCACCGCCCTTACACCTAATTCGACAGGCGGGATCCAACCAAACCGTCCCTGCCAGGCGCATAGCGCCTCAACAATCTCAATATAAAACAGTGATTTAATAGTTTTCATAAATCATTTTTTCAATATATCTTGGATCCATCATTCCGTTTCGAGTCCCAGACTCATTTCAACCAATGCAAATTCATAATTCCCTTCCAAACTCATTAGTTCACCACTATCACAATTCATTCAAAACTCATCAATTCACCACTTTCACAATTCCTTATCAATAATCACCAATACCATATGCCAGTTCTCATTCAACGAAACCCATCCTCAGTACACCAGAAACCTAAGCCTCCGTTTTCTAACTTTTACCGAAAATACCAAAATAATTCCACCCAAGAACGTTTTAACATTCAAAAACAAGCCAAAAAGTCTTAGATAGGTGTCACAGAAGTTTACAAGCTTGTCGGGAAGGTGAAATAGTTAAAAAAAAGATTTTATTGAAAAACAGGGTAATGTGCGTATGCACAAGGGTATGCGTGTGCATGCCCAGGAGATTTTTCAAGATATGTGCATTCGCATAGAGGTGTACGTACGCACAGGAGTAAAATTTTCTAATTTTGTTCGCTCGCACAAGGCGTGCAAACACCCTCAACAGAATACACCTCCCAACGTGTGCATGCGCAAAAGGCTGTGCGTGCGCACAGCTTGCAAAGCTTCGTTGGTTGTGTGTGCGCACAGAGCGTGCTAGCGCTGCCAGCTGTAGCCATATCCCCATGTGTGCGTACTCACAAGGATGTGCGTGTACATAGTTTCAAAAAATTCTACAGGGTGTGTGTGCGCACAGGGCTGTGAGTGCACACACAAACTAGAAATCACAAATTCTGAAGCATTCACAAAATTCAAATTTCAGACACCAACTTTCAACGATCATATCTTTTTCTACAAAATTTGAATATCCACCAAATTTAAACCATTTTAAAGATTTTTGAATTATCTTTAATTTGATATAAAAATTATTCAATTTCAAAAACCGTAGCTCAAGATATGATCCGTCGAATTTAGCCTAAAATTCATTTTTACCAAAAATCACTAAACCTCAATTTTACCAAACTTTTAATCCAAAATTACTTATTCCACTTTCAAAAGAGTGCTAATGTACCTAAACCATATGCATATACTCTCAAATCATTCCTCAACCTATTAATATACAATTTCACCCATTTCCATCCAAAATTCCCACTTTCAAGCCTCCAATTCTTAATTATTACAACTCAAAGCATCATTTTATTATTCTCATTATTTATCAACATCAATACACTTCATAAATCATTATCAATATCCAAATTCATCCTTTTCAATCCCACATCATAAATTAACTTCAACATTCATCAAAATCATACCTTCATCAAAATCATCACATATCAACATTCATTACCAACCAATTCAATCCTATCCTAAGGTCTACTAGCCTAGGTGTCCAGAGATATTACATATTACATAGAGAAAACCGAAACCATACCTTCACTGATTCCTAATATGCACAAAACACTAATTTGAGTCCAAGCAAGCTTTCAACACAAAATCAAGTCACCAACAATTAACCAACTAACTCCAACAAGAATCAACAACCAATTTTTTTCCAAGCTATACACATTAATTACCACAAATCAATACCTTGTGTTCATCAAAATCATAATTTTACAAGGTAAAGAGTTTTTTACCTTTCCCGATGGTGTTTTGGGCACAAACCACCAATAGCCCAACCTTAAGTACTACATTAACAATCAAAACACAAAAATTCATTCAAAATCATTACCCACATTTTCGATTTTTAGGCCAGAGAGAAAGAGATGAAAATTCAAAATGTTACCAACAAATGTTATATAGAACTAACGGGCTCGGCAAGAGCTTTGCGTAGCCGCTAACGACACGCGAATCGGAGCACTGTAGCTCGAGTTATGGCCACCGGAAGTTGTGTGTGAATAGTAACACCCTCTCTTCTCCTCTCTTCTCTTGCAGCTGCTAGATTTAGTTGTGGGTGGGTTATGGGCTGAAATGGTTTATTTTAAGTGTATTTATATGTTGGGCTTGGACCCAACTTGGCCCGGTCTAACCCATTAGCGTTTTTGCCTCGTTTGGCCCAATTTTGGGCCAAACCTTTAAAATTAGTGCCCGGTTTTCAATTCTAAATATTTTTCTAAGGTTTTCTACTGTTTTTAATTATTCTCGCACAGTACCAGATAGACTTAATCCGGTACTGCTGGTCAATTTACCGGTATGCGTTTTTACGCAATTTTCCGAAGAAAATTACATTTTTCAACTCAGAAAAATTTAATGAGTCCAAATATCATATTTAAATTTTCTAATTAATATTCTAAAATTTTGAACCTATTTCGGGTAATTAAATTATTATTATTTTACGTTAATTAATTGGTTAATTAATTTGTGATTCTTACACCTCCTCCTACCACTCGTTCTTCTAGGGTAAGAAATCCAACTCCTCATCTTCTTTATTATCGTTGCTTTTCTACTATTCTTCATCAATATTAACCTAAGTCATTCAAAGAAGTCTCCACAAATCCAAATTGGAAACAAGTAATGCAGGAAGAAATACAGGCACTTGAAAAAGCACACACTTGGAATTTAGTTGACCCTCCTTCTAATAAGGAAGTTGTGGGTAGTAGATGGATATACAAGATCAGGACTTGCTCTGATGGCTCTATTGACTGTTATAAGGCACGCTTAGTTGCTCAAGGTTGTACGCAAGTGTATGGTATTGACTATGAAGAGACTTTTGCTCCTGTTGCTCATCTCACATCTGTTCGGGCTTTTCTTGCCATTGCTCTGAAAAAATGGTCTCTTAGTCAGATGGACGCAAAGAATGCATTTCATAATGGAGATTTGAAAAAGAAGGTCTATATGAAACCATCTCCAGGTTATCCTTGTCCTTCTAGCAAAGTCTGTCTCCTTCACAAGGTACTTTATGGTCTTAAGCAAGCTCTTTGTGAATGGTTTGACAAGTTCAGCACCACTATCTGCAATCTTGGTTTCACTTGCAGCCCTCATGAGAATACGATTTTCATTCGTAAAAGTGAATGTGGAGTTGTTCTTCTGCTTTTGTATGTTGATGACATGATTATTACTCGAGATGATGATGGTATCGCCAATCTCAAAGGCTCCCTTCACCATACCTTTGAGATGAAAGATGTTGGTTCCCTCAGCTATTTTCCTGGTCTCGAGGTCATATCCACAGATGATGGCATCTATCTCTCTCAGGTAAAGTATGCTTCATATCTTTTTGCTCGTGTCGGAATTACAGATAGTCGCACTGAGTCTACTCCACTGAGCCTAATTTTCGATTTACCCCTATGGATGGCACTATTTTGGATAATATTACTCTCTATCAACAGTTAGTTGGAGGTCTCGTCTACTTGACTGTCACCCGACCAGACATCTCCTATCCGGTTCATGTACTTAGCCAGTTCTTGTTAGGTCCTCGTACCACTCACTATGCGGTAGTTCTACGCACTCTTTCCTACATCAAAGGCACCCTATTTCATGGCCTCTATTTTTCTGTCCATTCATCTTTGTCCCTTCAGGCATACTCCGATGCTGATTGGGCTGGTGATCCCACTGATCGTCGTTCTACTACTGGTTACTGATTGTATTCTTTGTTGTTGTATGGAATAATTATAATGGCTCTTTGCTATGTGTGGACACAACTCCGTTCAACTTAACCAGCAAGTGTACTGTGTTATCCAAGTAATACCTTACGTGAGTAAGTGTCGATCCCACAGAGATTGTTGGTATGAAGCAAGCTATAGTCATCTTGTAAATCCCAGTCAGGTAGAGTCAAATGTAATTGGATTAGATATTTAAAAGATAAATAAAATAAAGGGATAAAAATACTTATGTAAATTAATAGTGGGGATTTCAAATAAGCGTATGGAGATACTGTGCCCTTTCTTTTTTTACTTTTCTACTTCTTCCTTCAATCCCTCTTACTCTTTTCTATGGCAAGCTGTATGTAGGGCATCACCGTTGTCAATGGCTACATCCCATCCTCTCAGTGAAAAGGTCCAAATGCTCTGTCACAACACGGCTAATCATCTGTCGGTTCTCAATCAGGTTGGAATAGAATCCCTTGATTCTTTTGCGTCTGTCACTAACGCCCAGCCTTCAGGAGTTTGAAGCTCGTCACAGTCATTCAATCCCGGAATCCTACTCGGAATACCACAGACAAGGTTAGACTTTCCGGATTCCCATGAATGCCGCCATCAATTCTAGCTTATACCACGAAGATTCTGATTAAGGAATCCAAGAGATATGCGCCCGGTCTAAGGTAGAACGGAAGTGGTTGTCAGTCACGCGCGTTCATTGGTGAAAATGATGATGAGTGTCACGGATCATCACATTCATCAAGTTGAAGTGCAATGAATATCTTAGAATAGGAATAAAGAGAATTGAATAGAAAATAATAGTAATTTCATTGAAGCTTGAGGTACAGCAGAGCTCCACACCCTTAATCTATGGTGTGTAGAAACTCCACCGTTGAAAATACATAAGTGAAAGGTTCAGGCATGGCCGAACGGCCAGCCCCCAAAACGTTATCAATGGCCTCCTAAGATGAAGAATAAAACAAAACTGAGACCAAAGATGTAACGTGGTCAAAAGACACAAAATACAATAGTAAAATGTTCTATTTATACTAAACTAGCTACTAGGGTTTACAGAGGTAAGTAATTGATGCATAAATCCACTTCCGGGGCCCACTTAGTGTATGTTTGGGCTGAGCTTGATCTATCCACGAGCTGAGGCTTCTTTTGGGGTTGAACGCCAAGTTGTAACGTGTTTTGGGCGTTCAACTCCGGGTCGTGACGTGTTTCTGGCGTTTTACTCAAGACAGCAACATGGAACTGGCGTTGAGCGCCAGTTTACGTCGTCAATTCCTGAATAAAGTATCGACTATTATATATTGCTGGAAAGCTCTCGATGTCTACTTTTCAACGCCGTTGAGAGCACCATTTAGAGTTCTGTAGCTCCAGAAAATCCATTTCGAGTGCAGGAAGGTCAGATTCCAACAGCATCAGCAGTCCTTTATCAGCCTCCTTTCAGAGTTTTGCTCAGGTCCCTCAATTTCAGCCAGAAATTACCTAAAATCACAGAAAAACACACAAACTCATAGTAAAGTCCAGAAATGTGAATTTAACATAAAAACTAATGAAAACATCCCTAAAAGTAGCTTGAACTTATTAAAAACTAACTAAAAACAATGCCAAAAAGCGTATAAATTATCCGCTCATCACAACACCAAACTTAAATTGTTGCTTGTCCCCAAGCAACTGAAAATTAGTTAGGATAAAAAGAAGAGAATATACTATAAATTCCAAAATATTAATGAATATTAATTTCAATTAGTTGAGTGGGACTTGTAGCTTTTTGCTTCTGAACAGTTTTGGCATCTCAATTTTTCCTTTGAAGTTCAGAATGATTGGCTTCTCTAGGAACTTAGAATTTCGGATAGTGTTATTGACTTTCCTAGTTAAGTATGTTGATTCTTGAACACAGTTACTTATGAGTCTTGGCCATGGCCCTAAGCACTTTGTTTTCCAGTATTACCACCGGATACATAAATGCCACAGACACATGACTGGGTGACCCTTTCAGATTGTGACTCAGCTTTTCTAGAGTCCCCAGTTAAAGGTGTCCAGAGCTCTTAAGCACACTCTTTTTGCTTTGGATCACGACTTTAACCACTCAGTCTCAAGTTTTTCACTTGGACCTGCATGATACAAGCACATGGTTAGGGACAACTTTGAATTAGCCGCTTAGGCCTGGATCTTATTTCCTTGGGCCCTCCTATCCATTGATACTCAAAGCCTTGGATCCCTTTTACCCTTGCCTTTTGGTTTTAAGGGCTATTGGCTTTTTCAGCTTGCTTTTTCTTTTTCTTTCTATTTTTTTCCGCCAATATATATATATATATATATATATATATATATATATATATATATATATATATATATTTTTTCGCAAGCCTTTGCTTTTTCACTGCTTTTTCTTGCTTCAAGAATCATTTTTATGATTTTTCAGATCATCAATAACATTTCTCTTTGTTCAGCATTCTTTCAAGAGCCAAGAGTTTTAACATTCATAAACAACAAGATAAAAAATATGCACTGTTCAAGCATTCATTCAGAAAACAAAAAGTATTGTCACCACATCAATATAATTAAACTAAACTCAAGGATAATTTCGAAATTCATGTAGTTCTTGTTCTTTTGAATTAAAACATTTTTCATTTAAGAGAGGTGAAGGATTCATGGAGTTATTCATAACTTTAAGACATAGTTACTAACTACTAATGATCATGAAGTAGAGACACAAAACATAAATGAACATATAATATAAAAACCGAAAAGCAGAAAGAAATAAGAACAAGGAATGAATCCACCTTAGTGGCGTCTTCTTCTTGAAGGACCAACAATGTCCTTAAGCTCTTCTATGTTTCTTCCTTGCTTCTGTTGCATGATCCCTAGCGATTTTGGTTCTCCTATCCTTAGTTGCTCCCAATATTTGTGTGGAGGACCATTTATCCCCTGAGGTATCTCAGGGATCTCTTGATTTGTAGTCAAATGTTCTACCACTGAGCTATAAACCCTTTAGATGAGTCTTTCTATCTCCCATGACTCAGAGGTGGAAGCTTTTGTCTTCCCTTTTTTTTCTCTTCTTTTTTTTGAGGTTTCTCTGGCCTTAGGTGCCATTAATTGTTATAGAAAAACAAAAAGCTATGCTTTTACCACACCAAACTTAGAAAATTGCTCGCCCTCGAGCAAGAGAAGAAAGAAAAGATGAAGAATAAGGAGAAGATATGGAGGAGATTGAGGGATGTGTGTATTCAGCTATATGGGTGGGATTGGGTGGGAAAGAGAATTTGAATTTTAAAGGTAGGTGGGGTGTATGGGGAAGAGGGTTATAGGATTAGAAGGTAAGGTGGGAATATGTTAGGTGGGGATCCTGTGGGGTCCATAGATCCTGAGATGATCCTGTGGGATCCACAGATCCTGAGGTGTCAAGGATTTACATCCCTGCACCAATTAGGCATGTAAAATGCCTTTGCACACCATTCTGGCATTTAAACGCCGAGATGATGCACACTCTGGGCGTTCAACGCCCATGTGTAGCATGTTTCTGGCGTTGAACGCCAGTTCCATGCTTGTTACTGGCGTTCAGCGCCAGCTTTCCTCAAGGCACATTCCTGGGGTTCAAACGCCAGGATGTTGCTTGTTTCTGGCGTTCAGCACCAGATTCATGCTCTGTTCTGGCGTTGAACGCCAGCCAAATGCTCTTTACTGGCATTGAAAGCCAGTATGTCCTCCCTCCAGGTTGTGATTTTTCTTCTGCTGTTTTTGATTCTGTTTTTAATTTTTATATTTTTTTTCGTGACTCCACATGATCATGTACCTAATAAAACACAAAATAACAATAAAATAAAATAAAAATTAGTTAAATAAAAATTAGGTTGCCTCCCAACAAGCGCTCATTTAATGTCATTAGCTTGACAGTGGGCTCTCATAGAGCCACAAAGGTGATCAGGTCAATGTTGTAAAACTCCCAACACCAAACTTAGAGTTTGGATATGGGGTCTTAACACCAAACTTAGTGTTTGGTTGTGGCCTCCCAACACCAAACTTAGAGTTTGACTGTGGGGGCTCTGTTTGACTCTGTACTGAGAGAAGCTCTTCATGCTTACTCTCTTTTGTCGCAGAGGGATGGCCATGTGCCTTAAACACAAGGTAGTCCCCATTCAATTGAAGGACTAATTCACCTTTGTTGACATCTATCACAGCTCCTGCTGTGGCTAGGAAAGGTCTTCCAAGGATGATGCACTCATCCTCTTCCTTCCTAGTGTCTAAGATTATGAAATCAGTAGGGATGTAAAGGCCTTCAACCTTTACTAACACGTCCTCTACTAATCCATAAGCTTGTCTTAATGACTTGTCTGCTGGTGGACGAAATTGTGATTCTTGATTAGTGGCTCCTTGTCATGTGCCAAAAAGTTAAACTAACTCAACTAACTGATTACTTCCTTTTCACAATTCCGTTCAACTAACCAGCAAGTGTACTGGGTCGTCCAAGTAATACCTTACGTGAGTAAGGGTCGAATCCACAGAGATTATTGGTTTGAAGCAATTCAATATTTATTTTATTAATCTTAGTTAGGATGTCAACAAGGATTATTTGGATTAAAAGTGAAATTACTAGATTTGATTATAAAAATAAAAGAGGGAACAATGTTACTTGAGCAATAGAGTTATTTGTTTGTAAAGGATTGTGGAATATGTTGGAGTTCTGGAGATGCTTTGTCCTTTGATTTCAACTCTTCCTTGAAATCCTCTTCTCACACGCAGGTTCCTTCCATGGCAAGCTCTATGTAGGGTGTCACCGTTGTCAGTGGCTACTTCCCATCCTCGCAGTGAAAACTATGCTCACGCACTCTGTCACAGTACGGCTAATCACCGGTTGGTTCCCACTCCTACTGGAATAGAATCCCTCTTTTGCGTCTGTCACTAACGCCCAGCAGGTTAAAGTTTGAAGCACGTCACAGTCATTCAATCCCGGAATCCTACTCGGAATACCACAGACAAGGTTTAGACTTTTCGGATTCTCATGAATGCCGCCATCTATCCGGCTTATACCACGAAGATTCTGTTGGGGAATCTAAGAGATATTCATTCAATCTGATGTAGAACGGAGGTGGTTGTCAGGCACACGTTCATGGGTTGAGGAAGGTGATGAGTGTCACGGATCATCACCTTCTTCACAGTTAAGCGCGAATAAACATCTTAGATAAGAACAAGCGTGTTTGAATGGAAAACAAAGGAATTGTATTAAATCATCGAAACGCAGCAGAGCTCCTCACCCCCAACAATGGAGTTTAGAGACTCATGCCGTCACAAAGTATGAAGTTCAGATCTGAAAATGTCATGAGGTACAAGATAAGTCTGTAAAAGTTGTTTAAATAGTAAACTAGTAACCTAGGTTTACAGAAAGTGAATAAACTAAGATAATTGGTGTAGAAATCCACTTCTGGGGCCCACTTGGTGTGTGCTGGGGCTGAGACTAATGCTTTCCACGTGTGGAGGCCTTTCTTGGCGTCAAACTCCAGGTTTTGACGTGTTTTGGGCGTTCAACTCCGAATCATGACGTTTTTCTGGCGTTTAACTCCAGACAGCAGCATGTACTTGGCGTTCAACGCCAAGTTACGTCGTCTATCCTTGCGCAAAGTATGGACTATTATATATTGCTGGAAAGCCCTGGATGTCTACTTTCCAACGCCGTTGAGAGCGCGCCAATTGGACTCCTGTAGCTCCAGAAAATCCATTTCGAGTGCAGGGAGGTCAGGATCCAACAGCATCAGCAGTCCTTTTTCAGCCTAAGTCAGATTTTTGCTCAGCTCCCTCAATTTCAGCCAGAAAATACCTGAAATCACAGAAAAATACACAAACTCATAGTAAAGTCCAGAAATATGATTTTTGCCTAAAAACTAATATTATTTTACTAAAAACTAACTGAAACATGCTAAAATCTACATGAAATTACCCCCAAAAAGCGTACAAAATATCCGCTCATCACAACACCAAACTTAAACTGTTGCTTGTCCTCAAGCAACTAGATGAATAGAATAGGTTCTAACAGAAATTAAGAAGTAATAATATTTTAGAGTTTTAAATGAAGCTCAGATTCTTATTAGATGAGCGGGGCTTGTAGCTTTTTGTCTCTGAACAGTTTTGGCATCTCCCTGTATCTTTTAAATTTCAGAATGATTGGCATCCTTAGGAACTCAGAATTCAGATAGTATTATTGACTCTCCTAGTGTAGTATGTTGATTCTTGAACACAGCTATTTATGAGTCTTGGCCGTGGCCCTAAGCACTTTGTCTTCCAGTATTACCACCGGATACATAAATGCCACAGACACATAACTGGGTGAACCTTTTCAGATTGTGACTCAGCTTTGCTAGAGTCCCCAGTCAGTGGTGTCCAGAGCTCTTAAGCACACTCTTTTGCTTTGGATCACGACTTTAACCACTCAGTCTCAAGCTTGTAACTTGGACCTGCATGCCACAAGCATATGGTTAGGGACAGCTTGGTTTAGCCGCTTAGGCCTGGATTTTATTTCCTTGGGCCCTCCTATCCATTGATGCTCAAAGCCTTGGATCCCTTTTTTATTCTTAGCTAGTGCTCATGGCTTGTTTTTTTTTTCTTTCTTTTTTGACTGCTTTTTCTTGCTTCAAGAATCAATTTCATGATTTTTCAGATCATCAATAATATTTTTCGTGTTCCTCATCCTTTCAGGAGCCAATATTCATCAAATTCAAAGTACAATTTATGCACTGTTCAAGCATTCATTCAGAGAACAACAAGTATTGCCACCACATATAATTAATTATAGTCTTTATTACTAAGAACTCAAAAATATAAATTACTTCTTTATTCTAAAAAAAATCTACTACTTTATTCATGCCTGATGATGATGAGAAAAATAAATTATAGCTTAATTGGAAATAAAATCAAAATAGATATGCTAAGTACTACTACTCCTATATAACTTCTAAGGTAAAATCCTATAATAATACTATCATAGAGTTAAAGCTGGAATTAGAACTTAACAACCTGTATTTTGGGAAGTGGGTGTTCCTTTAGTCTGTGGGATGCCTTCAAGAATTAATTTCTGATGCTCCAGCTCCCTTAAGTTCACATCCTTGCTCTTCCTGTTCTCTCAGGTGCCATGATCTTAATGAGTTTTAGCTCAGTGATCATGGCAAATCACACCAAACTTAGAGGTTTGCTTGTCCTCAAGCAAAAGAAAGGAAAGGAGAGGAGTAGAAGGAGAGGTATTTTCATAAAAAGATAAGATGAGTTGAAAAAGATATTAAAAATATTTGAAAAAGAATTGGATTGGAAAAAGATTTGTGTTTATAAATTAAGATACATTTGATATTTTTGAAAAAGGGATTTTAGAAATTAGGATTCTTAGAAAACCAATTTGATTTTTGAAGGATGATATTTTGAAACATGTTTATGCAAGAAATCATGAATTGAAACTTAAAAATTTAGAAAAATTGTAAAGAAAAACGAATTTTACCTCCTCCCCACCATCCTGGCGTTAAACGCCCAGGATGCTAGCAAACTGGCGTTAAACGCCCAGAAGGTGCATCTTTCTGGCGTTTAACGCCCAGAAGATGCTCCTTTCTGGCGTTTAACGCCCAGATGGCTACCCTTACTGGCGTTAAACGCCCAGTGGGAGCTTCTTTTGGGCGTTTAACGCCCAAAGTATTTCTTACTGGCTTTTTCATGCCAGTGAGCTTCCAAATTTCCCTGTAACTCTGTGACTTCAACCAATTGCTATTTCACCTTTTGAAGATACTTGGACTCAAACCTGTAAAGAAAATCAATACGAATAAAATTAAATTTTGTGATTGGCTGGGTTGCCTCCCAGCAAGCGCTTCTTTAATGTCTTTTAGCTGGACTGAGTTTTATTCAAGTCTCAGTTTTGAGCATTCTTGCTCAAAATTGCCTTCAAGATAATGTTTAACTCTTTGTCCATTAACAATGAACTTTTTGTTAGAGTCATTATCCTGAAGCTCTATGTATCCATATGGTGATACGTTTGTAATGACATATGGACCTCTCCACCGGGATTTTAATTTCCCAGGGAATAATTTGAGCCTAGAATTGAATAGCAGAACTTTCTGCCCCGGCTCAAAGACTCTGGATGACAATTCTATCATGCCATCTTTTCGCTTTCTCTTTGTAAATCTTTACATTTTCGAGAGCATTGAGTCTAAATTCCTCTAGCTCTGATTCGAGACTCTCAGCCATATTGACCTCTCTTACCAGAGAGTCAATTATATCAACACTCATGCAGTCATTTGGGGTGTCTGGATGTTGCATGGCTTTAACAACATTCAGCTTGAACTCTTCCTCATTGACTCTCAAGGTTACTTCCCTTTTGGACATCAATGAGGGTTCGGCCAGTTGCTAGGAAAGGTCTTCCTAGAATGAGAGTTGCATTCTTGTGCTCCTCCATTTCCAGCACCACAAAGTCAGTAGGAAAGGCAATTGGCCCAACCTTGACTATCATGTCCTCAATCACGCCTGATGGGTATTTAATGGAGCCATCAGCAAGTTGAAGACATATCTGGTTGGTTTGATTTCTTCAGTTAAACCAAGCTTTCTGATAGTAGATGCAGGCATTAGGTTGATACTTGCTCCAAGATCACATAAAGCTTGCTTGGTGCAAGTGCCCTCTAATGTGCATGGTATCATAAAGCTCCCAGGATCTTTAAGCTTCTCAGGTAAGCTTTTCAGAATGACTGCACTGCATTCTTCAGTGAGGTAAACTTTTTCAGTTTCCCTCCAATCCTTCTTATGACTTAAGATCTCTTTCATGAACTTAGCATAAGAGGGTATTTGCTCAAGTGCTTCTGCAAACGGAATCTTTATTTCAAGAGTCCTGAGGTAGTCTGCAAAGCGGGCAAATTGCTTATCCTGTTCCGCTTGGCGGAGTTTTTGAGGATAAGGCATTTTGGCTTTGTATTCCTCAACCTTAGTTGCTGCAGGTTTATTACCTACAGAAGTGGGTTGGGAAGCCTTTTTAGAAGGGTTGTTATCAGCACTTGTATGTGACTGATTCCCCACTGGTATTTGAATGCCAGTGGTGGGAGCTGGAGTGGCGTTAGACACCCCTTCCTTGTTTGTTACTGGCGTTTGAACGCCAGCTTTGTCCCTTTCTGGGCTCGGACTGTCTTCAGGAGGATTCTGAGTATCCACTTGTTCATTTCTTGGTTTCCTGCTGCTTTGAAGTGAGGTATTTAATGTTTTCCCACTTCTTAATTGAACTGCTTTACATTCTTCTGTTATTTGTCTTGACAGTTGTTTTTCTGTCTGCTTTAATTGTACTTCCATGTTCCTGTTAGCCATTCTTGTTCCTGTAATATTTCCTTGAATTCGGCTAGCTGTTGAGTTAGAAAGTCCAATTGCTGATTGAATTCATTAGCCTGATCCACTGGACTGAGTTCTGCAGTTACTGTTTTAGCTTCTTCTTTCATGAAAGATTCATTGCTTAAGTACAGATGTTGATTTCTGGCAACTGTATCAATAAGCTCTTGAGCCTCTTCAATTGTTTTTCTCATATGTATAGATCCACCAGCTGAGTGGTCTAGAGAAATCTGAGCTTTTTCTGTAAGCCCATAGTAGAAGATGTCTAATTGCACCCATTCCGAAAAACATTTCAGAGGGGCATTTCCTTAGCATCTCTCTGTATCTCTCCCAAGCATCATAAAGGGATTCATTATCTCCTTGTTGAAGCCTTGAATGTTTAGGCTTAGCTGTGTCATCCGTTTGGGAGGGAAATAGTGATTCAGGAATTTTTCTGACAGCTGTTTCCATGTTTTTATGCTGCTCTTAGGCTGGTTATTTAACCACCTCTTAGCTTGATCTTTTACAGCAAGTGGAAACAGTAGTAATCTGTAGACATCTGATCACTTCCTTATCATGTACTGTATCAGCAATTTGCAGAAATTGTGCCAGAAACTCTGTAGGTTCTTCATGTGGAAGACCAGAATACTGGCAGTTTTGCTGCACCATGATAATGAGCTGAGGATTCAGCTCAAAGCTACTAACTCCAATGGAGGGTATACCAATACTACTTCCATATGAAGCAGTAGTGGGGTTAGCATATGACCCCAGGGTCCTCTTGTCTTGTCCATTCATACTTACTTTAGAATTGGAATACAAGAGTGATGATATGTACGTTGATAATTATTTATTTTATAGTAATGGAATAACACAAAATGGGATATAGATATAAAAATATTTTGAAGATATTTTGTGAAAGAAAATTATTATTATTATTATATATATATATATATATATATACATATATATTTTTTTTGTTTTAAAATAAAATAAAAACGAAATAAATAAAAGAAAGTGGAAATATTTTGAAATTGAAAATTGAATTTTTAATGTAAAATTTTCGAAAAAGTAGTTTTAAAAAAAGTTAGAAAATAAATTTTTTTTTGAATTTTGAATTTTATGATGAAAGAGAAAAACACACAAAAGCCACAAGACTTAAAATTTAGATCTAATGCTCCTTATTTTTCGAAAATTTTTGGAGGGAAAACACCAAGGAACACCAAACTTAAAAATTTTAAGATCAAGACACAAGAAAAACTCAAGAACACTTTGAAGATTCACAAGAACACCAAGAACACAAGAAAGAACACCAAACTTAAAATTTTTAGAAAATCAACACAAGTTTTCGAAAAATAAAGAAAAATTAACAAGAAAACACCAAACTTAAAGTTTGGCACAAGATTAAATGGAGAAAAATTGTTTTTGAAAAAGGTTCCAAAGCGTAAACCAATGGATTAAATATAACACTTGTTTTAAATATTCCAATTAATGCTTTAGAAAGAACAAAAGTGAAACAAGAAAAGACACAAAACAAGAAAAATTCAAGATCTAACAAGAAAAATAAACAAGAACAACTTGAAGATCAATGAAGAACCAAGAGCAAAAACACGAAAATTTTAGAGAAAATATAAAATATGCAATTAACACCAAACTTAGAAAAGACACTAAACTCACGAAAATTAGCAATTAATTAAAAGAAAAATAATAAATTTTGAAAAGAAATTTTGAAAAGAAACTATCCTATCAATATTGATTTAATGACTCTAAAAAAACAAGAACAAAAATAAAATAAATTATTCCTAATCTAAGAAATAAAATAAGCCTTCAATTGTCCAAACTCAATAATCCCCGGCAACGGCGCCAAAAAACTTGGTGGACGAAATTGTGATTCTTGATTAGTGGCTCCTTGGCATGTGCCAAAAAGTTAAACTAACTCAACTAACTGATTACTTCCTTTTCACAATTCCGTTCAACTAACCAGCAAGTGTATGGGTCGTCCAAGTAATACCTTACGTGAGTAAGGGTCGAATCCACAGAGATTATTGGTTTGAAGCAATTCAATATTATTTATTAATCTTAGTTAGGATGTCAACAGGATTATTTGGATTAAAAGTGAAATTACTAGATTTGATTATAAAAATAAAAGAGGGAACAAGTTACTTGAGCAATAGAGATTTGTTTGTAAAGGATTGTGGAATATGTTGGAGTTCTGGGATGCTTTGTCCTTGATTTCAACTCTTCCTTGAAATCCTTCTCACACGCAGGTTCCTTCCATGGCAAGCTCTATGTAGGGGTCACCGTTGTCAGTGGCTACTTCCCATCCTCGCAGTGAAAACTATGCTCACGCACTCTGTCACAGTACGGCTAATCACCGGTTGGTTCCCGCTCCTACTGGAATAGAATCCCTCTTTTGCGTCTGTCACTAACGCCCAGCAGGTTAAAGTTTGAAGCAGTCACAGTCATTCAATCCCGGAATCCTACTCGGAATACCACAGACAAGGTTTAGACTTTCCGAATTCTCATGAATGCCGCCATCTATCCGGCTATACACGAAGATTCTGTTGGGGAATCTAAGAGATATTCATTCAATCTGATGTAGAACGGAGGTGGTTGTCAGGCACACGTTCATGGGTTGAGGAAGGTGATGAGTGTCACGGATCATCACCTTCTTCACAGTTAAGCGCGAAAAACATCTTAGATAAGAACAAGCGTGTTTGAATGGAAAAACAAAGGAATTGTATTAAATCATCGAAACGCTGCAGAGCTCCTCACCCCCAACAATGGAGTTTAGAGACTCATGCCGTCACAAAGTATGAAGTTCAGATCTGAAAATGTCATGAGGTACAAGATAAGTCTGTAAAAGTTGTTTAAATAGTAAACTAGTAACCTAGGTTTACAGAAAGTGAAAAACTAGATAATTGGTGTAGAAATCCACTTCTGGGGCCCACTTGGTGTGTGCTGGGGCTGAGACTAATGCTTTCACGTGTGGAGACCTTTCTTGGCGTCAAACTCCAGGTTTTGACGTGTTTTTGGGCGTTCAACTCCGAATCATGACGTTTTTCTGGCGTTTAACTCCAGACAGCAGCATGTACTTGGCGTTCAACGCCAAGTTACGTCGTCTATCCTTGCGCAAAGTATGGACTATTATATATTGCTGGAAAGCCCTGGATGTCTACTTTCCAACGCCGTTGAGAGCGCGCCAATTGGACTCCTGTAGCTCCAGAAAATCCATTTCGAGTGCAGGGAGGTCAGGATCCAACAGCATCAGCAGTCCTTTTTCAGCCTAAGTCAGATTTTTGCTCAGCTCCCTCAATTTCAGCCAGAAAATACCTGAAATCACAGAAAAATACACAAACTCATAGTAAAGTCCAGAAATATGATTTTTGCCTAAAAACTAATATTATTTTACTAAAAACTAACTGAAACATGCTAAAATCTACATGAAATTACCCCCAAAAAGCGTACAAAATATCCGCTCATCATCTGCCAATTGTAATGAGAACAAGGCAGGTTGTACCTCAATGATCCCCAGCTTCTCCATTACAGAGAGTGGCATAAGATTTATCCCTGATCCCAGATCACATAGAGCTTTTTCAAAGGTCATGGTGCCTATGGTACAAGGTATTAAGAACTTGCCAGGATCTTGTCTCTTTTGAGGTAAAATTTGCTGAATCCAGGTATCTAGTTCACTAATGAGCAAGGGAGGTTCACTTTCCCAAGTCTCATTACCAAACAACTTGGCATTCAGCTTCATGATAGCTCCTAAATATTGAGCAACTTGCTCTTCATTCACATCTTCATCCTCTTCAGAGGAAGAATAGTCTTCAGACCTCATGAATGGCAGAAGGAGATTTAATGGAATCTCTATGGTCTCTATATGAGCCTCAGATTCCTTTGGATCCTTAATAGGAAACTCCTTCTTGCTTGAGAGACGTCCCAGGAGGTCCTCCTCACTAGGATTTTTGTCCTTCTCCTCCCTTGTGCATTTGGCCATATTGATCACATCAATGGCCTTGCACTCTCCTTTGGATTCTCTTCTGTATTGCTTGGAGAATACTGGGAGGAGTTTCAATGACTTTCTTACTCAGCTGGCCCACTGTGCCTCTAGATTTCTAATGGAGGATCTTATTTCACTCATGAAACTGAAAGTGGCTTTTGACAGATCAAAGACTAAGTTTGCTAAATTAGAGGGGCTCTGTTCAGAATTTTCTGTCTGTTGCTGAGAAGATGATGGAAAAGGCTTGTTATTACTGAGCCTATTTCTTCCACATTATTAAAGCCTTGTGAGGCTTTTGTTGATCCTTCCATGAGAAATTGGATGATTTCTCCATGATGAGTTATAGGTGTTTCCATAAGGTTCACCCATGTAATTAACCTCTGCCATTGCAGGGTTCTCAGGATCATAAGCTTCTTCAGAAGCTGCCTCTTTAGTACTGTTGGATGCATTTTGCCATCCATTCAGACTTTGAGAAATCATGTTAACTTGCTGAGTCAACACTTTGTTCTGAGCCAATATGGCATTCAGAGCATCAATTTCAAGAACTCCCTTTCTCTGAGGCGTCCCATTATTCACGGAATTCCTCTCAAAAGTGTACATGAATTGGTTATTTGCAACCATGTTAATAAGTTCTTGAGCTTCTGCAGGTGTTTTCTTTAGGTGAATGGATCCACCTGTAGAATGGTCCAATGACATTTCGAAAACTCATATAGACCATAATAGAAGTATCTAATATGGTCCTTCTGAAAACATGTCAGATGGACAACCTTTTGGTCAGCTGCTTGTATCTTTCCCAAGCTTCATAGAGGATTCACCGTCCTTTTGCTTGAAGGTCTGAACATCCACTAAGCTTGCTCAGCTTTTGAGGAGGAAAGAATTTATCCAAGAAGGCTGTGACCAGCTTATCCCAGGAGTCCAGGCTATCTTTAGGTTGTGAGTCCAACCATGTTCTAGCTTTGTCTCTTACAGCAAAAGGGAAAAGCATGAGCCTGTAGACTTCAGGATCTACTCCATTAGTCTAACAGTCTCACAAATCTGCAAGAACTCAGTTAAAAAACTAGTAAGGATCTTCAGATGGAAGTCCATAAAACTGCAGTTCTGTTGCATTAAAGCAACTAGTTGAAGTTTAAGCTCAAAAATTGTTGGCTCCAATGGCAAGAATGGAGATGCTTCTTCCATCAAATTTGGACGTTGGTTTTGTGAAGTCACCAAGCATTCTCCTTGCATATTGTTGTTAGGTTCGGCTGCCATCTCCTTCTCTTGTTCGAAAATTTCTGAAAGGTTGTTTGGATTGTTGTAATTTAGCTTCTCTTAGTTTCCTCTTCAGAGTCCTTTCAGGTTCTGGATCAATTTCACAAGAGTGCCTTTTTCCTTGTTCCTGCTCATATGAAAGAGAAGAAAGAAAACAAGAAAAGAAGAGGAATCCTCTATGTCACAGTATAGAGATTCCTTTATGTTAGTAAAGAAGAAGAGGAATAGAAGAGGAAGAGTGAAGAATCCAAACACAGGGGGAGGAGTGAGTTCAGATTTTTGGATGAAGAGAGGTGAAGAGAAGTGTTAGTAAATGAATAATTAAATAGAAAAAGAAAGAGATGGAGAATTCGAAAATTAATTTTTGAAAGGAGTTAGTAATTTGAAATTAAAGATAGATATGATTAAGATTAAAATTTAAAACAATTAAAAAGAATTTTGAAAAAGAGAGAGGTATTTTCGAAAATTTGAGAGAGAAACGTAGTTAGGTGGTTTGAAAAAGATAAGAAACAAACAAAAAGTCAAATAGTTAGTTGAAAAAGATATTAAAATCAAATTGAAAAGAAGAAGATAAGATAAGATAGGATATTTGAAATCAAAATTTGAAAAGAAAAGATAAAATTTTGGAAAAAGATATCATAAAAAAATAAGATCAAAAGATAAGATAGATAAGATATGGTTGAAAAAGATTTTAAACTTAAAATTAAAATTAATTACTTAACTAACAAGAAACTTAAAAGGATAAGATTCTAGATTTTAAGGATTGAACCTTTCTTAACAAGAAAGTAACAAACTTCGAATTTTTGAATCAATCATATTACTTGTTAGTATAATTTCGAAAATTTGATATAAAGATAAGAAAAAGATTTTGAAAATAATTTGAAAAAGAATTTAAAAAGATAAGATTTTTAAAATTTGAAATTTTGACTTGACTTGTAAGAAACAACTAGTTTTAAAAATTTTTGACCAAGTCAACCCAAAATTTCAAAAATTTGGAGAGAAAAAAGGAAACGATATATTTTTTATTTTTGAATTTTTAATTATGAGAGAGAAAAACACAAAAATGACCCAAAACATGAAAATTTTGGATCCAACACATGATGCATGCAAGAACACTATGAATGTTAAGATGAACACAAGAACACTTTGAAGATCATGATGAACATCAAGAACATAATTTTGAAAAATTTTTGATGCAAAGAAAACATGCAAGACACCAAACTTGAAAATCTTTAATGCATGGACTCGAACAAACGAAAAATGCATATGAAAAACAACAAACAACACAAAACAAGAAAACATCAAGATCAAACAAGAAGACTTACCAAGAACAACTTGAAGATCATGAAGAACACTATGAATGCATGGAATTTTCGAAAAATGCAAGAAAATTTTTTTTAGCATGAAATTGACACCAAACATAAAAATTGACTCAAGATTCAAACAAGAAACACCAAATATTTTTGATTTTTTATGATTTTATGATTTTTTTGGATTTTTATTAATTTTTTTTCAAAAATATTTTTGGAAAAACAAAAAAGAAAAGAAAATTTTGAAAAAGATTTTTGAAGAATTTTGAAAAGAAAATTACCTAATCTGAGCAACAAGATGAACCGTCAGTTGTTCAAACTCAACAATCCCCGGCAACGGCGCCAAAAACTTGGTGGACGAAATTGTGATTCATCAATGTTGTATTCTTTGTTGTTGTATGGAATAATTATAATGGCTCTTTGCTATGTGTGGACACAACTCTGTTCAACTTAACCAGCAAGTGTACTGGGTCATCCAAGTAATACCTTACGTGAGTAAGGGTCGATCCCACAGAGATTGTTGGTATGAAGCAAGCTATAGTCATCTTGTAAATCCCAGTCAGGTAGAGTCAAATGTAATTAGATTAGAAATTTAAAAGATAAATAAAATAAAGGGATAGAAATACTTATGTAAATTAACACTGGGGATTTCAGATAAGCGTATGGAGATACTGTGCCTGGTGCGCGAAATTGTGAATACTACAACTTCACACAACTAACCAGCAAGTGCACTGGGTCGTCCAAGTAATACCTTACGTGAGTAAGGGTCGATCCCACGGAGATTGTTAGCATTGAAGCAAGCTATGGTCATCTTGTAAATCTTAGTCAGGCAAACTCAAATGTATATGATGATGAACGAAAATAACATAGAAGATAAGGATAGTGATACTTATGTATATCATTGGTGTAAGAGCTTCAGACAAGCGTATGAAGATGCCTTCCCTTCCGTCTCTCTGCTTTCCTACTGCCTTCATCCAATCCTTCTTACTCCTTTCCATGGCAAGCTCGTGTAGGGTTTCACTGT